>NW_027185777.1:27845446-27867465 GCF_028583685.1 Petaurus breviceps papuanus
TTTTTTTTTTTTTTAAATGTTGCCTCCAAAGATAACCCATTCCACTCTTGGCTCATTCTAGTCTAATTACCAGGAGTCTTTTACTTGAATCAAGCCTAAATGAGCCTTGTTGTATCCTCCATTGATTTCGGTTTGGTTTGAATTCCTTAGAATGTTGTGAGGAACTTCATGGGAGGGGGAGGGATGTGTGATGGTGTAGAATTTTAGTCCATCTTGAGTTAGATTGTCATTTTGGAAAGTAGAATCAGCATTCCTGAAATTAAATCATGGGTCATAATTATCCCTTCTTTCAATAATATAATGCTCCTATCTATAGATGGACAGTTCACATTATGTGCAAAAAAGCTACAAGTAGAAAAAAAATCTCCCTTCTAGAAATTAGAACTATGGTGAATTAATTTCTTATAGAAATGTAATTATTAGTCCTAGGAATTACAATAAATCATATAAGATAATATGATTTTAATAGGCTGTAATTAGCACCAGGAAAGGAGCACCCGAACTGATAAAATCATGGATTTGTTCATGTTTCTTTAAAAAATAAAGTAGTGAAGTCTAGATTATTCATGATAATGGAGCAGTGGATGTGAATAATTCAAAACAGTAAATAATACCAGAATCAATTGCATCTATTTTTACCACTGAAGTCTCAGAATATTAGAGCTGGAAGGTTCTTTGAAGATGATTTCCTCAATTTACAGTAAAGAAAAATAAGATTGAAGATGACAGAGTAGAGGAAGTGACTGAATTCTTCCAACATCCCCCTCTAAACAACTTTAAAATAATGCCTCCAATTGAATTCTTGATTGGCAATGCTAACAAAAGGTCAGTGTGAGACATTTTTCCTTCCCAAGACAATTCAGGACGTTGGAAGGAGAGGTGTGTAACACTGAACTGGGGACTGGACCAGCGTACATGCAGTGGCAACATCAGCTTGGGACTTGAAAATTGCAGTAGCAACAGTAACAGCAGTATCTTTGAGAGCGCTCAAGCAACAGATGGTAAGGGAATCTGACAACTGGTCAAAAAGAGATTACAAGGGAACCCTGTGCTAGCATTGGGCCCAGGACAGGGTGTTTCTTGGTAGTGCCATTAGTTATCCTAACTTCTGGGTCACAGTTCCAGAGAAGAGTGCTTATGGTCAAAATGGGGCAGGGACCATAAGGAACAGTATCATTTTGGTCTCAATAAAGTAGGAGCCCTGAGGAATAGTATCCCTTGTAACAGCAAGGGATCAAGGACAATTTTGGGTAAAAACTTGAACTCAGACTAGGAGATCAGTGACCATATCTCTCCGCAGATCACATCACCTTGGAAGCACCAAAAACTTCCAACACTCCAGAATTATCTCTGAAAACCATGGTGCTGAAAAAATCTAAAGCATGGAACAATGCCTTAATAACTCCCAATCCAGTAAACAGAGCTCAATTTTAACAAAATTCAAAGTCAAGAGATTGACTGAAAAGTGAGCAAACAACAACAACAAATAACTATAAAAAATCTATTATGGTGACAAGGATGACACAAACTCAGAAGACAAAGATGTCAGAACAGGTAGAAGTGAAACCGTAAATTTAAAAAAAAAAGTGAATTGGATATGAGCCCAATAAGAATTCCTGGAAGAGCTAAAAGCAACTTTCAAAATCAAATAATAGTGAGAGAGGAAAAATTAGAAAAGAAATAAGAGCAATGCAATAAAATTTAAAATGACAATTAAGAGCTTGGTTTAAAAAAAGGCATAAAGATACTGAAGAAAATAAAACAGAATTGGATAAATGAAAAAAGAGATGACAAAGGTCACTGAAGAAAATAATTTCTTAAAAATTAGAATTAGGCAGGTGGAAACTAAGGACTTCGTGAAACATCAAGATACAATAAAACAAAATCAAAAGAATGAATAAGTAGGAGAAGTGTGAAATGTTTCACAGGAAAAACAACAGACCTGGAAAATAGATCAAAGAGAGATAATATAAGAATTATTGGAATACCCGAATGCCATTACCAAAGAAAAAAGTCTAGACGTCATCTTTCAAGGAATTATAAATTAAAATTCTCCCCAATATCCCATAATCAGGGCATAAAAAAATTTGAAAGAATCCAATAATTACTTCTTAAAAGTGATCTCAAATCTTAAAATGGATGATAAGACAGTAATTATCAAAACTATGTGGTACTAGCCAAGAAATAGAAAGGTAGATCAATGGGATAGAGTAGATATACAATTTACAGCAGCAAATAAACACAGTAGTCTTGTATTTGACAAGTATAAAGACTTAAGATATTGGGATAATAATTCATTATTTTTGCTAAACATTCTTGGGAAAACTGGAAAGCAATATGTCAGAAACTGGGAATGGACCAATATATTATACTGTTTAATAAGATAAGGTTGAAATGGATGAATGACCTAGATATAGTGATTTTACAAGAAATTTAGAAGGACATGGAACATATTACTTATCAGTCTTATGGATAAGTGAACAATTTATGAATGAACAAGAGATACAGAGCAAAGATAGGTATGAAGTACATAATTTCAATTACATTAAATTAAGAAGGTTTTGTATGAAATAAAAGAATTGTAGCCAAGATTAGAAGGAAAGCAGAAAATTGGGGGTGGGGAAATTATAGAGTTTACCACATAAGGGTCTCATCTCTGAAAATACATGAAGATTTTAATAAAATACATATAGATTTTGTCAAATCTATAAGAATATGAGTTATTCTCCAAGTGACAAATTGTCAAAGGATATGAATGGACAGTTTTCCAATGAAGAAATCAAAGCAATTTATAGTCATATAAAAAGGCTCTAAATCATTATTGATTAGAGGAGAAACACAGATTGAAACAACCTTAAGATATCATTTTATATCTACCAGATCAGCTAAAATGATAGAAGGGGAAAGTGATAAATGTTGGAGAGGATGTGAAAAATTGGGACATTAATCCATTGTTGGTGGAATGTAAAATGATGCAATCATTTAGGGGAGCAATGTGGAATTATGCCCAAAGATTTATGAAACTACTTATATCTTCTGACTTAGGAATACCACTACTTAATCTTTACCAAAAATGATTAGAGAAAAAGGAAAAGAACTGAGATATTCTGAGATATGTTCTGAGATATTTATAGCAGTTCTCTTTGTGGTGGTAAAAACTGGAATTTGAAGGGATGCCCATCAATTGGGAATGGTTGAACAAGTTGTGGTATGTGATTATGATGGGATACAACTGTGTTATAAGAAAGGATGAACTAATGATTTTAGAAAAAATATGGAAAGACTTGCATGGAATAATGAAGAGTGAGGTGAGTAGAACCAATAGAACATTGTATATAGTAATAGCAACATTATTTTAAGAATGACTTTGAGAACATAAGTGATTCTGTCAATTATAAATGTCCAAATGAACTATAAAGGACATATGAAGAAAGACACTATTGCATCCAGAGAAAGAATTGATAAAGAGAAGTATGGATAGAATAATTTTACATATATATGTGTGTGTATGAATATGTATTTGTATCTAATGATAGCCATCTCTAGATTGGGAGGAGGGACAGAAGGGGAAAAAAAGAAAAACATTTATATGATAATTTTGTTGTATTTTTGAAAGGAATAGCAAGATGTGCATAATTTTTATCTTCACGTACATTTATCTTATTGAACTATATTATCGAAATGCTGTTTCATTCCATATATTAAAAATACAATAAATCCCCAAATAAACACCAAAATGTAAATCCTGAAAAGCAAAGGAAAGATTAATAAAAATGAAAGTTAAAAACAATCAAAGCCTAAACTAGTACATAAAACTAGGAGATGGCTTTCTGAAAACAAACACACACAGTAATATAGATAATCTTTTGGCAGATTTGATTTTTTAGAAGAATAAAACCAAATTATGAGTCCCCCAAATGGAAAAAAAAATAAATGTACTACCAATGAAGATAAATTAAAGCAGTTATTAGCAGATTGTTCTTTCCAATTATATGCCAGGAAAACTGATAATCTAAGTGAAATTAATAAATATTTACAAAAATATAAATTACCTAAATTAACAGAAGAAGAAATAGAATACTTAACCATATCTCAGGAAAAGAAATTGAAGAAGCCATGAATGAGCTCCCTTGGAAAAATATCCTGAGGACTATATGGATTTACATGTGAATTCAACCAAATATTTAAGGAACAATCAATCCTAGTACTTTATAAACTATTTGGAAAAAAAATAGGCAAGAAAGAGTTCTACCAAACCCCTTTTATTACTTTAATGTGCTTTTTATATGTAAATAGGGAGAGCTAAAACAGAGAAAGGAAACTGTAGTCCAACTTTCTTAATGAATATTGATGGAAAAAGTGTAAATACTAGCAAGATTATAGCAACAGATCACATATTTTGACCAGGTGGGATTCATACCAGGAGTACAGGGCTACTTCAATATTAGGAGATCTATAAGCATAATTGACCATATGAATAGCAAAATCAACAGAAATCATATGATTATATCACTAGATATAGAAAAAGCATTTGACAAAATGTAGCAGCCACTCCTATTAAAAACTCTAGGAAGAACAAGAATAATGGAACCTTTTTAAAATAAGTATTATTTATCTAAAACCAAGAGTAAGTATTACCTGTAATAGGAATAAGTTAGAAGCCTTCCCACTAAGATCAGGGTAAAGCCAAGGTACCCATTATCAGGACTTTTTCAATATTGTTTTAGAAATGCTAGTTATATATTAAGACAGAAAATAACCAACAAGGAAGCAAAACTATCACTATAGGATCCTAGAAAATCATTTAAATGGTAGTTGAAATAATTAACAACTTTAGCCAAGTTGCAGGATACAAAATAAGTCCACATAAATCATTAACATTTCTATCTATTACCAACAAAACCCAGTACAAAGAGATAGAAAAAGAAATACCATTTAAAATAACTGCAGAAATGATAATATTCTTGAGAACATGAGTTCTTGGGAACTGAGTCAAATGTATGAAATTAAAAGTGATTCTCCAGTTGATAAATAGTTAAAGGAAACAGGTACTTTTTAGAAGAAGAAATCAAAGCTGTCAATAGAGACATACAAAAGAATACTCTAAATTACTATTGATTAGAGAAATACAAATGGAAAACTCTGATATGTGACCTCATACCAATTAGATTGTATAACATGAAAGAAAAGGAAAATGATAAATGCCAAAGTGGATGGAGAAAAATAAATATACTTATGCATGGTTGGTAGAGTTGTGAATTTATTCAACCATTCTGGAGAACAATTTGGTATTATTCCCAAAGGGCTATAAAATTGTGTATACCCTTCAAGCCAGCAATACTACTAGGTTTCTAAAGAGATAGAAAGAAATTAGAAAAAGTTCTATTTAGACAAAAATATTTGTAGCAGTCCTTTTTGTGGTGGCAGAGAATTAGAAATTAGGGGAAGCCTGTCATTTGGGAAATGACTAAACAAGTTATGGTATATAATCACAATGAAATACTATTGTGCTGCGTGAAATGACAAGTAGGATGATTTCAGAGGAATTCTAGAAGAGCCTATGTGAGCTGATATAAAGAGAAGTGAGCAGACCCAGGCGAATAGTGTACATAGTAATAGCTATGTTATAACAATGATTAACTATGAAAGATTTAGCTTCTTTGATCAAAACAAATGATCCAAGACAATTCCAAAGGACCCAAGATAAAAAATACTATTTACCTTCAGAGAGAGACAGAGACAGAGCGAGAGAAATTCAGTGAGATTAAAAACCAGAAAGAGAGAAGGAACTAGGGGGCCTCGGAAATCATCTTACTTGTAATTTCACGCTTTAAATTTTCTTGATATTTCCTGTGTTGGGTTTTGGGTTTTTTTTTTTTTTGCAACATGGCTAATATGGGAATATGTTTTGCATAACTTTACTTGTTTAATTGACACGTTGTGTGCTTGACAAGAGAGGAGGAAAATTTGAAACTCAAAAATATTTTCTAAATAATGTTAAAAATGTTTATATGCAATAAGGAAATATTCAACAAAATAAATGCAGTATTTTAAAATTGCTTATATTTTCTGAGGACAAAGCAACTGATTAAGGAAGGAGAAATCTAGGTGACAAAGAAAAATTAATTTAGTTGGAATGTGTTATGTATCTTCTGAATCCATAAAATAGAAAATATAAACATGAAAAATTTGAAGTTAACTATATTAATTTGTATTCATTTTCAGGTCTCAGGTAGCACAGAATTTGGAAATTATATTACTAATACTTCTCTATGAATTTATCAATGTGTGTTCTGCCTCTAATCATATGGATTCCAGCTTACCTATGTCACCCAGTGTGACTTCTGTCTAGATCTTCCTATAACATTCCACAAGGAGTCTCCCAGTGTATTAGGGGACTTTCTTTAATGCTCCAGATATGGAGTGGATATCAAGGGATGACTGGAGTAACTATCAGTTATTGCTTGCTTTCTCCTCTTGCCTGATCCACCTTCCTTCCTGTTACTAAAAATCATTGCTCCGTGCAAAAGACTGGTGCTAAATGCAATTCAAGAAATATCTACCGGGTGGCTAGGTGGCGCAGTGAGTAAAGCACCAGAGTTGGGACGGCCCGAGTTCAGTTCCGACCACAGACACTTAAAACCCACACAAAAAAACTAGCCATGTAACCTTGGTCAAGTTACTTAACCCCAATTGCCCTCCAAAAGGCCAAAAAAATAAATCTACCCTTGTTATTTTAAGGATTACAATTCTTCTTAGCAGTTAGTGTCCTAAATATTGAAAAATAGCTGGGTCCTTCTTTTCATTAGCTACTATAGTTGATCTCCTATGGGAAAAGGGGTTTCTCATCCCCTGGTACCTTGAATTAGAATAAAAACACAAAGTCTATCACATTGAGTTCGACTAAGGTTTTATTTCTTATAGTTGCTCAAGATAACTTCTTAATTTCTGTTGAGGGCACCATCATTCTATCAGTTTTTTTGGATTCTGATTTTGAGAGAGGCTTTTTCAGCCCTTACCCATAAATCATCCCATTTATCCCTCTAGTAGCCAAGTCTTGTTGATTCTATTTCCATGTCTCATTGATTTTCTCTCCAGTCCCATCTGGCCCACTTTAACCCAAGCTTTCATCATTGCTTGCCTAGTCTATTGCAATAATTTCATAAAGTCTCCTTGCATCAGCCTCTCTCCTTTCTAATTCATCTTTTGCACAGCTAGCAAGTAATCCAAGTAATAGATCATACCATGTCTCTCCCTTCCTCAGGAAATGTCTTTTTTCTATTCTTTTCTTTTTCTTTTTTTTGCTTTTTGGAGGGGAGAAGGCAGGGCAATTGGGGTTAAGTGACTTGCCCATGGCTAGTAAGTGTTAATTAAGCATTTGAGGCCAAATTTGAACTCAGGTCCTCCTGATTCCAGGACTGGTGCTCAATTCACTGTGCCACCTAGCCACCCCACCTCAAGAAATTTCAATGGCTACCTATTCCCTCTAGAATAAAAAAGAAATGCTGTTTAAAGCCCTCCAGTCTTCTTCTTGTCTATCATTTCCAGTTGTTTACCCATCACTACTCTCCCTTACATATTCTACATTCCATCCAATTTGGTCCACTTGCTATTCTGTGTCTACAACATTCCATCTCCTGTCTCCAAGAATTCACAGGCTCTTGTCAATGCATTGAACAATCTCCCTTCTCACCTTGGTCTGTTGAAAATCCTTGCTGACTAGAAGATTAAATTAAGATGCCAGTTCCTACACATTTTTTCTAGTCCCTGACTACCTATCTGCACCAAATTACTTTGAATTCATTTTGTGCATATTTTATATTTTTGTTGCATGTGTGATGTTTTTGGTGAATTAGCAAAGGCTTTTTATAGGAGCTGACATTTGACCTAAATGCTGGGAAGATCAAGGTGACCTAAGAGGTGAAGGTGAGGAAAGGGAGAATGTTCCAGGCAGGGAGGCAAGAGAAGCTGACTTAAAATGACATGTTGGCTTAGAAGATAGAAAGTTAACCTTAGAATCAGGAAGGAGACAAGGAAGGAAGCAAACACACATTTATTAAGCACTGTCTGTGTGCTAGGCATGCAGTTAAGTGCTAGGGATAGAAATAAAAGGAAAAAGAAAGACAGTCCCTGCTCTCAGAGAAGTTGTATTCTAATGGAGAGGTCAACACAAAAATGGAATCTTAAAAGTGGTGAATTGGGGAAGAGAAATGGAAATAGTTTTAAAGTTCAGAAAGTAAGAAACGGGGTCGGGAGGAGAATGAGAACTGGCTAATTTGGACCCGTCCACAGAAGCCCCAGGAGGAACTCAGCAGTGAGAAAAGGGGGATGAACTTGTGAAGGTGAGAAGGATGATGGGGCAGTTGAATATTCTAGGGTAAGGAGATCCTAGGTGCTGAGGGAAGTTCTAGGCTGAGACAGCAGCAGACACATGGTTCTGAAGTCCAAGAAAATCAGGAATGGGGCTTCAGGCAATTCTCAAAGAGTATAACTTGCAAAGCCAGTGCCATTCTTCTTTGGTAGAAGAAGTGTTTTCTCTTGGACTTCCATACATCACTTCAAAACTACAGGCTTTATTCTTCTCCCACCAAAAAAAATAAATGCATTTGCTTTCCTTAGATTGCAAGCCCTATGAGAACAAGGAACTTTATTATTTTCATTTTTTATTTCCCCAGTGCTTAACACAGCCCCTGACATATAGTAGATGTGGAATAATGAAGTGGTTTTGAGGAAGGACTTCTATGACATATATATCTGTCATATGACATATATATGGGTGAGAGATTATAGGTCATTTATCCCTTGTATCCCTTATAACAATCTGAAAGGTGTCTACTGTTAGTGAATTTATATACTATTTTTAAAATTCGTTTGTTTTTCTTTCTTTATGAGATTCTAAAGAATTGAGTTCCATTAAATTTTTCTCATTCTGTATATCAAGCAAGCAAACATTTATTACAGCCGTACTATGGACCAGGTATTAAACAAAATCCTGGAGGAACAAAGAAAATGCCCCAATAGTTCTTGCATTCAAGGATCTGACATCTGGGGAGTCAACATGTAAATAAATAAGTATATGCAAGATACATTCAGAATAAGTAGAAAGTTACCTTAAAGGGAAACCTATTGGCAGTTGGACGGAGAGGGGGATGTGGAAGGCCTCCCGAAAAAGGTGACATTTGGCTTCAATGTTGAAAGAAGACAGGGATTCTATAGCAGCACAGACCTGAAAAGGAACCACATTCTAAGCACGGAAGACAACCAATACACAGACACAGAAATAAGAGATGATGAAGGTTCCTGTGTGAGAAATAGGAAGGAGAGAAGTACCGCCTTTCATTTGCCCTAAAATGCCTTATTTTTTAGTTTTGCCTTAAACTGTCCATAATTCAATTATAAATAGGTTAAACCCAAAGTCTCTTGATGTTCATATTATATTACCCAAATTGGATATCCTCGTATGTCATTACAGAGCTGTGAAGTGAAGGGTCATATGGGATCTGGTTTTTTTGTTTATTTGTTTGTTTTGCTCTTAACTGGTCAGACTAATAATAGTTCTTATTTGTATAGTGTTAAAGTTGGTTAAGTTTTCCTCACAACAGTTCGGTTCGGTTGGTAATATAAGTATTATTATGCCCATTTTACAGATTAGAGTAAGAATTACCAAAGTTGGTATTTGAACTTGTGTTTTTGTTCCCAGTTTTCTACCACACCTCCCTGGCTCTATTTTATGGAGGAAAAAAAATGATAGCAGAGGCAGCTGTCAGTGTCCGTGATATGTACATCTGATTCAAAGAAGGAAGCAGAAGGGAACAGAAAAAAGGTCTACTACTCCCCTGAAAAGCAGAATGAGAGTAAATAATTTCACTCTTGGTATACAGAATGCACCAGTTCTGATAGGTGTCACTTATTCTTAACTCTGAGTGGATATTAATGAATCCTGAAAATAGAAATTCAGTTTCATTCTGCAAAACCCCATTCATGTCAGGGTTCTTTGCATATTTCTGCAGCTATTGTAAAAATCTTAAGAACATACCTTATTTACAAGATGAATATACACTAAGATGAATAAAAATGTTACTTTGGAAGTGGCTGGCCTTCATTAAAAAACAAAACAAAACTGTCTCAAGGTGTATGTTTCATATGGAGAGGATTTTGTGATTTTTTTATTCCAGATAACACTATTCTTTAATAATAAAAGCAACAGCCATTATTACGAAGCAATGTTAAATGTGTGTCTGGTTTTAATCATAATTTATTATACCTAGTCCCTTCATTAAGGTTTTTTTTTAATTCAGCTGTTCCTTCTGGTCCCTCGCTTTTCCCTCTGTCATGGCTTGCAGTTTATTCCTCTTGGGAAAGGGAGCAGTCCATCAATTTGTTTACCTGCTGAGAAGGCTACCTGGCAGTTTCTCTGCACAAAATGAGTGCTGCTCTCTTGTCAGGAGGCTGTTTGATCCTTTCACACAAGGTCTGCCATCTGTTGAATAAATATAGGCAAGAAAAAGTTCAAAGTATATCACATGTAATAACGTGTAGTGCTACACAATATTGACCTGTGTTTTTCCAGTGATCCTTGTAAAATATTATACCATTTGGAACAGTGTTATTAGGAGTAAAGCTTGGGGTCACTTTAATTTTTCTGCTTTCTTTTGGAACTGTTTTTTGCATGAAATGAAGATCAGTCATTCTTCTGGAAAAATGTATAAATCTATGTCAATATCTACTTCCATATCTCCTGCCTTCATTCTCTTTTCTACTCTTTGCCCTTCTTTTGAGAGCAGTCATTATTAAAATGACATATATTAGGGGGCTGGTCTTAAATTCCCCCCAAATAAATCCAAATTTAATAAAAATTTCATCCATTCAGTTAATAAATACTGGAATTTTGAAAGCAGCTTTTGAATTGTCTTGCTTTTTCCCCTTATATTGCCGAAAGGTAACTTTTGTTGTGTCTCTGTAATGTTTAGGGAAAAATCAGATTCATAAATATCAGTTTCCTGAGGAAGGAATCAGATGGTGTAATTGCTTTTCTTCTCAAACCACATGCCGTCTCCCATCTCCATCCCTTTATGCTGGCTGTCACCTATACCTGAAATAGTAGTTTCCCTTCTCATATTTGTCTCATATTTTCCCTGGCTTCTTTCAAGACTCAACTCAGATGGAAACCTTCCTTTCCCCAACCCATCCTCATGAGTATCTACCCTTCCCAGTTTACTTTCCATCTACTCTGAATGGATCTCTTAGATAAATATTTATTTACCTGTTATTTACCCTGTTATATTAAAAGATCCTTGAAGGCAAGGACGGCTATTTGCATTGGCTGTATCCCCAGTACTTACTTAGTACAGTGCTTGGACCAAGAACTCAAGGCAAAGTGTTAGGTTCTATCCTCAGAGTCTGTTGACAAAAAGCATTTATCTTCCTCTGAAGGTCTGTTAGAAAGGCCTTCCTTGCCTTCACTGAACTAACTTGTGTTACCAATCTGTGAACAGAAGTATAGTGACATTAAATTTTGTGCCCCTATGATTATGTTTATTTGCAAAGGCCTAATCCAACCTATTCTGAAAGGAGTATATGTTTCAGTCCACCTTCTAAAAGACGGATTTTTGACATAATGCTCCAGGCAGTGTACAGTGCCTGTCCCTCAAGATGTTTAAAATCAACAAATGAATCAGCAACTGTCTCTTAAGTTCTTCCTCTATGCCAGGTACTGTGCTGTGATAAAAATTCTTATATTAGTGCTATTTTTTCTTCCAATTACCCTTTTATTTTCCAATTGATAAATCATGAATAATTGAATAAAATGAATAATTAAATAAGAATTCATGATTAATAAGCACAATATACAATTACCTAATGAATAACATACAGTAACATGAGGTATGTGAGATACCACTGAGCTGGAGTAGTCTTTGTAGAGGAAAAGGAACTCGAAATAAGACTTTTGAAGTACGAGTAGTGAAGATGTGCCTAAAAGGAAAGAATGTGTTCTTGTAATGGGCGCATGTGTGAACAAAGTCTAGGAGCTAAGAAATCACAAGATATATTTCGCAGATACTGAGTAGACCTCATCTGCTTAGTACAGAATTCACCCATCATTAAATAAAGATAATATCTCATTTTCCCCCTAACTCATTAGGACTGTGTTGTGAGAGGGGATAAGAAAATACATTAGAGAGAATCACTGTGAACCAATTTGAGCTTCTTAGAAGAGAGGTGCCAGGTATGATTATGGTAGTTAGATTTGAAATCCTGTTTCTAGAGGTTTATACATTTTTAAAGAATGACACTTCGATGATAACATGTTTCTGCTGGTGTTTGGGTTTTTTTTTTTTCGTTTTGTTTTGTTTTCTTTTAAAGAGAGAACTTAGGTGTAATATTCTGTAAAATTACTTTTTTTTTCTTTTCAGCCACTGTTTTGTGCTCAGGGACTGAAGTAAGCTTCTCTTCAAGACTTCAAATATCTCAGAGTGCATTCTCAAGGAAGACAAGTCATTTTGACATGTTTGAAGAAATTTCCTTAAAAATAATTTATATAGTCTCATCTCTATTACAGAACAGAAAATTGTGGCTGTGAACCACACACTGCTTTCAGTAAATATACATGACATATATATTCAAGAGTAGTCCCTACACAAGTCTATTATTTGGTCATTTTGACATTAATGAGCAATTAAAACAACATATGTAACTTGTTAATGAAATATATTATTTTAATGAATCAAAGCAAAGACCACTTAATTTTTTTGTATCATATACAATAGATTTGTATCATTTGTATCATATACAGTAGAGTCACTAGAAATCTATACTCAGTCAATCATCTTTTCTCTGGTTAGTCTTTCTTCAGCAGGCACTTTAGTGCAGTAGAAAGATGAGTGAATTTGAAGAGAGAAGACCCGAGTTCAAATCCTGACTCAGTGATAATATTATTAATTCAGTAACCTCAGACAAATGATTTAACTTTCTTAGTCCTCCTTTTTTTCTGGGTTAGATGCTCTCTTGGGTCCCTTCCTGCTCTAAATCGTATGCATTTACTAACATACTTAGTGACATAGTTTGTCCCAACACAGTTTGGTACAGTTTGGGCCCCAGGGTGGAGACAAAAAAAAAAAAAGCCCTTTGTAATAAACCTTCAGAAAAGATAAGTGCTGTTTGTCAACAGGTTCAGAGGATAGGACCTCGAAATCTTGACCTGAATTGTTTTGAGATAACATGTTTAGGAATGTGTCTTCTCTCCTCAGAGCAATCTGTTCCAAGATATTTTCACACTTTTCAGACGTGAGGGCAAATGAGCTGATCTGACAATGTCATTTAGATAGATTATGCAGGAATTCTAGTTTGAGCGTGAGATTCAGAAAACACCAAATCCTGAGGTACTATACATATGACCTGGCCACAGGCCCACTGAAGGCTCTGAATATGCAGGGAGCAATGGTGTTATGTGTATGATTGTGATATTCTTCGTATAAAGCACTATCCAAATCTGAGAAAGCTGCATGAAAGTCCATTGTTGTTGCTGCCAGTGTCATTGTGACTCTTGGTGTGTGATTCAAAGGAGAGCTGCAAATAGAATGCCTAGAAGTCACATGGCATTCATCCTTCATTAGGCCACTGAGAACCTGACTATATGTTGGCTGGCCTTACATAGCTCCTAGGTTAAGGAACATGGCCCAGTGTCAGCTCTACACTGTTGCAAAGGGCATAACCCAAGGATTCTGTGGGATGTGGTCAGTTCTTTGAAGATTAGGTGTTGAATAGCTCTGGGCAGAGATGCAAACATGGAGTTGGAAGAGGCCTTAGAGATGACCCATTTCCACAGTGTGTGAATCTTCTATAAAGCATTTGCTAACAAGTTGTCTTTAAGTATTGCCTTGATCACACATTGCTGCATGGAATTAACCACTGCACTTGGGGAAAGCTTCAGTTCTTGGAAAGGTTTCCTTGGGATGAATTGTAATCTATTTTTCTGAACATTTTACTCATTGGTCCTAAGTTCCCCCCCCCCTTTTTGGCCAAGCAAAATTTATGTGTGTGTGCATGCATATGTGTGTATACATATATGTGTATATATATGTATATGTGTGTATATATGTATACATATGTATATATACAGCATATTCCAAAAGTCTTAGAGTAATACTAAGTCATTAGAGCTAAGTTGTCCTAAGATTTACAGAACACCTTTTATAGCACTTTAGTGATAACACAGTTAGGGGAGCCGGGTGACATAGTGCACAGAGTACCCAACTTGGAGTCAGAAAGATTAAGCTTTCTGAGTTCAAATCTGGCCTCAGATTCTTACTAGCTCTGTGACCCTGGGCAAGTCATTTAACCCTATTTGCCTCATTTCCTTATGTGTAAAATAAGCTGGAGAAGGAAATGGTTAGCTGCTTCACTATCTTTGCCAAGAAAACCTCCAAATGGGGTCATATAGTCAGGCATGACTGAAACAATTGAATAGCAACAGCACAATTAAATGGATAGAGAGCTGCCCTTCAATTAAGGGAGATGGGTTCAAATTGGACCCAGAACACACATTGGTTATATGACCTTAGGAAATGTATTTTATCTGCTGCTCTTTAAGAATGTTGCAGAGAATCAATCAATTTTTTTAAAAAGTGTCTGCTCTCTGCCAGGCATTGTGCTAAGCCCTAGAGAAGGCACAGAGCTTCACGGGCAGACTTTCTTCACCTTGGAGTTCTCTTTCTATATATCTATGCATTCATATACATACATGTAAATGCATATGTGTATATATACATGCATGCATACATATGTATATCAGTCATCTGTATTGTGAGGTCTACATATTCACCTTGTTTTCCTCTGCAGATTAAACAGCCAGCTAGGTGGCACAATGATGAGAGCACCAGCCTGGAGTCAGACGCATCTTCCTGAGGTCAAATCTGGCCTCAGACACTTACTAGCTGTGTGACCCTGGGCAAGTCACTTAACTTTGTTTGTCTCACTTTCCTTATCTGGAGAAAGAAATGGCAAATCACTGATTATCTTTGCCAAGAAAACCCAAACAGAGTCATGAAGAGTCAGACATAACTGATAAACCACTGAACAACAAGCTCTGTACCTTGATCCCCATCACTGATGACAGAGCTAAAAACCCCTGAGTGGAGGTCAGGGCACTGTGCCATGCTGCTTCAGCCCTCTCCAGGCTCACAGTGGTCAGTTGACATTCTCTAGGTTCAATCATTGAACCAATTCTGAATCTACCTTAATTGTGGATTAACTCACTTTAATTCGCTTTGGTGAAAATCCCAATACAATGTCTTCAGTTGCTCTGATCTACTGATCCAGTAACTATATAAAAAATGAAATGAAGTGGGTAAGATTTGACTTATTGTTGGCCAACTCCTACTGTTTCTTAGTCATCCTTGCATTAACCACCTATACTCACAGAAGAGCCATTTATGAATCAACACTAGAACTTTGCTGGAAACCAGCCTCACTGGTTTATAGTTTTTAGAATCTATCCATCGTTTGAAAATGTAGCTCCCTGCTTCTGGTATCTCTTTGTTCTCAAAAGATTTTTGAACAAGTTGTGATATATGATAGTGATGGAATACTACTGTGCTATAAGAAATGATGATCTCATTTATTTTATTAAAAAAAGATAAACTAGCATGAAATAATGAAGTAAAATGAGCAGAACCAGGAGAACGTGGGTTACAGTAGCAGCAGTAGCATTTTAAGAACAACTTTGAGCAACTACATCATTTTGACTATTATTAATACCCACATTAGCTATAAAGAACATATGAAAGAAGATGCTATCTACATCCAGAAAAAGAACTGATAAATATAAGTATTGATTTAATGATTTACATGTATTTGAATTCATATATATATATATATACATACATATACACATACACACACATACTCATATACCCATATTTGTAGCTATCTGGGGGGAGGGAAGAAAAAAAGGGGGAAAATGAAATTTATAGGACAACTTTATTATATATTTAAAAGAAGTACCAAGTTGTACATAATAGATTTTCAGTTTCCTGTGAAATCATCATTTTATTATAATAGCTCATGAAAATGCTTGTTTTATTCCATAAATTTAAAATAAATTATATATATATATTTAAATTACACTGGTTTATTTTCATAGTAAAAAAAGAAAAGTTTTCTGTTCCCATTTTTAAGTTCTCTCTGTCCCCCCAGGATAGAATTCATTCAGGCCATAAGTCCATGGAACCCTCTCAGGATACTTTTCCCCATTTCAGGAAGTACTACATTAATTCTACTAGGAATTGTCATGAAGGAAGGAAGTTCAATCAAAAAATGACTAATATAAAGAAAAAATCACCAATATAATTAAAAAAAAATCCTTCCTAGGAATTGAGGACAGAGCATCAAAAATACTAAATGTAAGTTACTGTATTGGGCTATTTGTATATTACACAATCTCTTTGGGAGGAAGTTCCTTCCCAAGTCAGAAGCCCATAAACTTGGGGAAGTCTGGGTATGCCATCAAGTCTCCATGACAACATCCCTTCGGGAAGGGTATATATTTAGCTCTCAATGTTGCTATGTAGCCAAAGGGTCTGTGATCTCAATTCCCCCTTAGTTCAAATGGAGTTTAGCCTCCAGGACCTTCACTCATGCTCTCAGCAGCACCTGGATCCTATGACTCATTCTTCTAAAGGAAATGCAAGGGAGCCCCAAGATCAAGTTTTAGGATTCTACTTGGGGGAGCTATTGGATCAATCATAAACTACACTGTAATTTGAGAGCCCCCAGGGAAGTCTTAACCTTCCAAGCTAGTGTTGCAGGGTCCTAGCACAGATTGTGAAATAGGAAACCCCTTAGGGCCATCTCTCCATTCACATTCTGATCACAAGCAAGGACATGCTCACTGTCAAAGTGAAGGTCCTAATTTATTAAAAAAAAAAAAAAAGGAATGAGGCTTACAAAATGGCATTAGCAGTTGTAGACAGCAAAATGGGACAGAATTGTGTTTCTTATTTTGTAATCTCTATCTAAATTGGCAGAAGGGAGGGAGAAGGAGAAAGATTTCACTTACCCACCATGCTTTACAGTCAAGAGAACAAGAAGAATCTCTTCCATTGGGCTACTGTAATACCTTCTACGCACTGTGGAAGAGTACAGTACACTGGCCACCCCAGAGGAAGACCAATTATTTTCTGCTTCACTAAACAAGCTCTGCCACTTTTCCTTGTCTCCCAGGCTTTGACTCCCCTGCTTCTCCTGGTCTAGACTCCCCTTTTGATGTTCTGGGAGCCTAAGACTTTATGCTGCAAGAACACATTAACTCTTTCATACTAAATCCTTGAAGTTGCAAAAGATGATCTTCCCAGGCAACTATCTCATTGCTCAGTAATAAGTTCATACAGGAGGCTACATTTAAATGTATATGTGTATATATACATATATTTATATATATATATACATACATATTTGTATCTGTATATTTACACACATATAAGCACCTTCAAGAGTTTCTGGTTCTAGTCTTAAAAATAGAATATTATGATAATAGTAAGAGCTGATATTTTTTAATCCTTGGACATGGTTCATTGGAAGAGATGAAATATAGTTGACCCCATAGGCAAGTCTTATTTCAGTCACATATGACTAATTATCTCTCTTTGTCTCTCTCACTCGGTATGTTTGCAATTGTCATCCCATGGTTTGTGCATCTATCACTGCCCTGACCTATTTAGGGCATTAATTATCTAGCATATCTTTGACATTTCTTTATCTCCCATAACATACCCATTGTACCTCCCCCATAAACTTAGAAATGAATATGAAAATCATTTACAAAGTTCCTCATAGCAGCTAACCACTCAGGTTTTCCGTCATTTTAAGTGATCCAAGGCTATAAACCCTCAAACTATTTATTCTAACTCCTTGATCAAAATCCCCATTTCCCCATTATTTGTGATTTCTTCTAGGTATTAAGAGAACAGCAATTTATTTTATAAAATCAAATTAATTTATTCTAGAATATATAAGACTGAGGGGCCTAAATATTTCTGGGGCTATATTTGCATTTAAAAAAGGGAAGTCTGTTAGCCTAAATTAAGCTCTAATTGGTAAAATGTTTCAATAGGTACTTGGATATGTGGATAGAAGCTTTTGAAAGTAAAATCTTTCTGGTTCCCCTGCCTCTTCCTTCCACCTTGCCCTTTTCAGTTATACATAAAAATAGGAATCTATGACTACACTTGCCACTTCTGAAAAAATAACTTCTTTTATAATCAGAAGGTCAGGGAACTTTTCAGGGAACACAGTCTACTTATTGCTGCTTCAATTTTATTTCTCTTAATTGAGTGTACCCTAAAACCCTGGCCTGCCTTTTCACAAATGCACCATGCTGGTGGCAGTGGAGACTTTGACAGAGGACATAGATGAATCTGCAAATTCATAAATGAAAGACAAGAACATACCAGCAGATGCTTTGTTAAAGATCAGTGCATACTTTATCGAGAGCTTGAGGTTTGCTAAATCTTCTCCCTTGGCAGTTAACAACAAAGATCTTGTTTCCTATATCATGGTGTAGCCTAAACACTTGTTACCATTTTGAGAGTTAATGGATTGTTGCCCTGCTCGGTATCTGTTTCCAAATTATCTTTTTTAAAAATGTGACCAACTATGGAAAACTATAAGAAAACAAAATTGTTCAATTTCTTTTTTTTTTTTGGAGATATGCAGATAGATAGATAGATAGACAGACACACATGTGTGTGTATTTCTTTGATGCATCTAAGAAGTATAATTCTGTTAACCTCTTAAATGATCTCCCTGTCTCCCATCTCCCCCATAGTGTCCAAACAGTTGCTCAACTGAAATTCCTAAAACGGAGATCTGGCCCTAGCACTCTAACACCCTAACACTCCCAAAATCATTAATGGCTCTTTAATGTCTCTAAGCTACAATATCAGCTCCTTAACCTTCCATATTAAGCCTTCCACAGTTTGTCCCCCATCTACTTTACTAGTTGGTTCCTGTTACTTTACTTCATTTATTCTCAGTTCTAGTCAAATTTGCCTATTATACTTGCTACTCCACAAGCAACCTCCCTTTCTTTGAATGAGTAGTCCTCTGTGTATGAAAAGCATTCTGTTCCTCCTTTCCTTTACCTCATGAAATCCCTGGCTCTCCTCAAAGTATAGTACAGGTGACCTTTTATAATGTAGGTGAATGGATTTCCTGAATTTTCCAAATTCTCCCTTTTCCAACTAAAAATATGTTGAATATTTTTATTAACTTTTGAATATATTTCAATCTTCTTGATGTCCGGACCTAGTTCATTTTTGTCTTTGTGTCCTGAGTACCTAGAATACTTCTGTGTGCATATTAGGTTCTTTAAATGTTTGTCAAATTGAAACTTTTTTCTTTTTGTTTCTTAAGTTCTTATTAAAATAATCTATCCTATACATATGTTTATATCAGCACATGCATGTGCTTACATAGATATGTAATTATATACCAATATACATCTGCCTGTGTATATACAGACATACATGCATACCTATGCATGTGTCAGGGATTAGGTACAGGAGTAGAGTGAATGATAGGCAACTTCAGTACTATCAAGGCTTTCTTTTGAGGTCTCTATAGTTTCATTGTAATTTTTCAGATATATTGACACTGTGTCTATCGTCTTCATTTATCCCCAGGGTATTGATGACTTAGTAATAACTACCATCTGAAACTCCAAATGTCAACTTTTTTTTCTTATTGATTTATTTTCATCAGAACTTTGGGAAAATGATTATTCATAGTTTATTTGTGCTGCCCATTTGGTTTTCTTATCCATCTTAATAATTCTAAATGTTTGAAAAATAACCATAAACTGTATCACAGATATCAGAGAATCAAATATGACATACTTATGGCTTTGCTCCACTACCACAAGATTATGAGATAAAAGCACTACAGTAAGAAAGATTTATAATTCAGTATATTTTCCTTTTTTTTTTTGATGTCTTCTACTATTCAAATGAGTACCACCTGAGCTAGAAAGTGAGAATTGAGCTCAGTATAGCCAGCAATCTCTATATTTTTCATAATCATCAGGCTTAAGAATTAAAGGGAACAATTTTAAATCAGTCTGTAACATAATAGCAGGGGTTAAACATTGTTTAATACGTGGTTGATACGTTCTTTGGTACTGCTCACATTTTGTTTTCCACTCATTTCTATTATTACTCCAACTAAATTTTAAGTTCTATGAGGACAGGGGCCATGTTTTATTTTGTTTTTTATTTGCCTGTCCCTAGTTGGTGATCAGTAAATATTTGTTGATTGATAAAAATGCAAATCTGAGTGTTTTTTTTTAGATGCTTGAGGACCCTTTCCACTACAAGGTTGACAGACTAATTTCCTCCCCAAATCTATATTGTCAGTGCTAACAGTCTCTAAGAAGTATTTAATGTAAAATGAGACATGACATCCATAATGAAAAAATAAGTTGTAATCAACTCTTGCTTGCATTCATTTATCACCCCAATCATTTCTCAGGTTGAAATTAGCTCAGCAGATTTTCTCTGTCCATAGGAAAAGCCCAAGTGAAAAGCTCTCAGTTGGTCCCAGCACTACCTTTCTCTGATGTCACTACTATTTGCATGCCAAAGGGAAGCCTGCAGGCAAAGTGGCCCTCTCTGGGGACAGGTGCAGCCAAGATGAGGAGACTGACAGCTCATGGTCAGGGCACAGAGAAAAGCTCAGCTAAGCAAATACCCTTGGCACTATGACGTCAGGCTCCTGGGGCCAGCCATGATACCTGAGGCAGTCCAATAGTGCAAGGTCAGGGGCGGATGTGTTCTGCAAAGTTAGCTGAAAGGCAGAGAAAAGTTTCTCTGTTCAAAAAATTAAGTTGTTGAGGAGATTGTAATCAGAATAATTAAATGCTTTTTCTTTGAGGCGTACTTTCCATGTGACCCTGAGGTATTAAAATTTTGGGAATCAGTTTTTCTTTTTATTTCAGATAGAGATTTTTTAAGGGTTAAGTGACAAGAACCAAACAGATAAGAAGTATTTCTGAAGACAACACGAGGGAACTCTTCACCGCTGTCATTTGTGAGAAAGAAGATTTCCCAAAAGCAGTTTATTAAATTGACATGGGTGCTTGGAACCTCAGAAGTGAATACTAATGAAAAGATTCCGTTAGGTCTTCCTTACTGAAATAACACCCTCTTTCTTTACACTTAGTAGTGAAGGAACTAGAGCAAAATATCTTTTTTAATATATATATATATATATATATATATATATATATATATATATATATATATATATATAAAATTTATTCCTGATGACGGTTCTTTTTTTTTCTTTTTGAGATTCAGATTGTGAAATTAATACCTAAAAACCAGTTACAGAACCCATCTTACAACTATCCATTATAAGGAAATTAGAGATCTTGGTCAATTTCACAGGTGATCCCCAAACCAGATCTTAATTGTTCGTTTCAACCCCTTTAATCCCTGAATATTTGCTACAAACTTGAAAATGGTTTAATAATCCATTAGAATTTAACTCTTTCTCTCATTTCCTGATCTATATGCAGAGCTTCTATAAGAAGAAGTAAAATGCCTGGTTGGAGGATGCCAGTGGAAGGAGGAAATGGGGAAAAGGTTTAAATAATCTAATACTGAATTATTGAGAGTTTTCTGAGCTATGGAATTGAAAAAGCCTGCTTCAATAGAGAGTAAATTTCCCATTAGTGGAGGTATTTGAATAGTGACTAGGGAGCTGGTTGTGGATGTTGGACACCATGTATTTATTGAACTACCGTGTTTCCCCGATAATAAGACACTTTTTTGGACAGAAAAACACCAGAGGGCTTATTTTCAGGGGAGGGCTTATTTTAATGAACATTGACAGCAATTTTAATAAACAGGTAAATGTGAACAAAAAAATGTACCAGCAAGCAAATCACTGGGGAAGAACAGGATGACATGCTCACTGTTGCAGCTCTGATTGGATGTAGCTCGGAGCGCGGCGTGCATTTCACG
>NW_027185777.1:27867565-27928959 GCF_028583685.1 Petaurus breviceps papuanus
GGGGGAGGGCTTATTTTAGAGGAATCTTACACAGTAAGGGGAGGGCTTATTTTCGGGATAGGTCTTATTATTGGGGAAACACGGTAGGTGGCTTCTGGGGTTCTTTCAAAATCTAAGAATCTCTGATTATATGATTTCTTGATTTGGGTCATATTCAGAAATGAGTTATTCCCCCACTTTCTCACTTTGACATTTTATTTTCTTTCATAATATAATTGATTGAAATATATATGTACCTAAATATATGTGTATATACATACAAACACACTTGCATCTGTCTACAATGTCAAGGACAAAGGCACAAGTGATATAAAACTCAGTGTGCATGATCTTGCCCTTTTTTAGGACTATGTTCATGAGTTGTTTACTTATTTCTCACTTTGCCTTTTCAGTCGTGGAATCAGAGATTTAGAGCTGGAAAGGCCATTTAGTCCATTTCTCTTATTTTGCAGAGAAGGGAGTGAAGCCCAGAAAAGATAAATCACTCACCCAAGGTTACACAAGTAGTAAGTGACAAGTGACAAAGGAAGAATTTAAACCCAGGGTTTCTGTGTCTAAAAACAGTGCTCTTTCCACAATAAACATTTCTCTTTTTCAAAGAGTGATTATTGAATATCTAGAATCACACTTACCACTATGATGTTTACAGTTTAGTTGGAGGATGAAACGAATATGTTTCGTGGTATAATTAAAGGAAAGTTGCATTAGAGGTCATTTGACTTGGATTCAGTTCTTGCCTCTGGCTCTTACCAGCACTGTGACCTTGGGCAAGTGACTTAAATTCTCTGGTTTCAGTTATCCCATTCAGAAAGTGAAGTGATTACAGTAGCTCATCTCTAACTTTCCCTTTCAGTTCAAAATCCTATGACTTCTATGATTATGATCTGATGATCAAATTAGAAAACAATTCAGTGCTAAACTCTCTGGTTTGAGCTATAAATGCAAAAAAAAAAATTAGGGAAAAGGGAGATTGGTGTATACTGGCATAGTAAAAAAAACAAAACAAAAAAATTTTGGTCCAGGTGGGATTCAGTAAGATTAGAAGGTTTGATAGGATTTAGAGATGCAGAGAGGAAGAAGGAAGATATTTGAGGTAAAATGAGCAAAGGCATAAAAGACATGAGCAGTGGGTATATATGAGGCAATAATGAAGTTTATTTAACTAGGGCAAATTGTTTATATTGGAAAGCAGAAGGAAATATGAGTGAAGCTAGATTTTGCAGAGTCTAGGAAAGTGAGCAGAAAGGTTTTGACTTTTTGTCAAAGGCAATAAGGAGATATAGGTTGTAGAAAGGGAACAAAATGAAAAAAAAAGTTGATTTTTTTAAGCTGTCTAGAAGGTGAAAGAAATCTCAGCAGTCATAGAGAAACCATATCATATGAGGCTGAGAAATGAAAGGAAGGTAAAGAAATAAGATGCTTCTATGCTGATGGATTGTTCTAGTAACTTGGGTGTACAAAAGAGCAGAGCTAAAAGATGATAGCTTAAGTGAGTAGCGGCATCAGATTTAGGTGTTTTGTTCATTTATTTGGACTTTTTTGTTTATTTAAGGATGGGAAAGACCTGGGCATGTAAGTAAGCAGTAGTAGGGACACACACACATACACACAGATACTTTCTTTCTCTCTGTCTCTGTCTTTCTCTGTCTCTCTCTGTCTCTCTCTGTCTGTCTCTGTCTCTGTCTCTATCTCTGTCTCTGTCTTTCTCTCTCTCTCTCTGTCTCTCTCTCTCTCTCTCTGTCTGTCTGTCTCTGTCTATCTGTCTGTCTTTCTGTCTGTCTGTCTCTCTCTCTCTCTTTCTCTCTCTTCCTCTCCCCCTCCCTCCCTCTTTCTCTCCCTCTGTCTCCTCCTAATGTCAAAAAAAATTGGGAGCTCACAGAAAACAATCTTGTTTTTCTCCCCAACATGAAAAGTGAGGTCCTCTGCTAAGAGGAAGGAGAGGTGCTGTCCCTGGCTGGAAAAGAGAGAAAGTTTATAATACCAGGTAAAAGGGAGAGTTGTAGCAGCAAGCACCCTAACATACCCAGGATGGCTGCTAGCACAGCTTTTTTGATCTGCTTTTCTAAAGGAAAGCAACTCAAAATGGGTTAACAGTCTTACTTTAATCAAACATATATCATTTTACCTAGTCAGGGGGAAAAAGTCAGCACGCTGAACTTCAGAAGATACAAACAAGTTATAAGTAGAAGTTACAAGTAGACAGAGAAACATATCAGCAGACAGGCTTCCAGCTGTCTGACCATTACATCCATACCTAGTCAGTTATCAGAGAGGGAAGCACCAACATCTGGGTTTTCAAAGCCAGGGGGCTCAACGCCTGCCCAGAGTCTCATCTGGCCAAATCACACAGCTCTCCCTAAAGTAAGCCCCAAAGCAAAACCTCACATCAGGGTATATATAGCCTTCTCCTGGGTCAGAGTATGTCACAACCTTCTTGATGCACTGCCCAATCATAAAGTAACAAGGTGTGGGCGTTCCTGGAAAACAAGCCTCCTACCACAGGTTCCATGTGACCACATTCAGCCTATTAGGGGCAGAGTATATTTTCAAATCAGGGAAGGTTCTCAGATTCACTTAAGCCTATCAAGGGGTCAGGGAAATTCTTCAGATTCCCATTACCATTACAACAGTGTAAAAAGTAAATAAAGGAAGAATTAAAAAAAAATTTAGGTATTCTTACAGTAGTAAGCACCCAGTTTAGAATCAGATAATATAAAATCATAGTGGCCCTTAGTGGCATCCTAGACACCTCATACTCTCATACCCCTTGTCCAATCAAAGGCCAAGTCCTGACTTTTCTGTCTTTGAAACATTTCTCATCTTTTTCTCCTCCTGTCCTCTGGCACTACCACTAGCCTGATGTGGGTCATGGGAACTGAGGAGGCCAATTAACTGAGAGGCCAGGTCCTAACGTGGGTATTGAGCTCATCAGGTATGAGGACCCGGAGTTGGAATGGAGAAGAAGGCTATGAAGCAAGCACTGAACTATTTGAAAAAGGATTTTTTATCTGCAAGCTGGCAAATGCCTGAAATTTAGATCTCATCTAGACTGAATGGTAATAGATGGAGTGACTCTCCAGGAAGAAGGAAGGAAGCGATATTAAGGAGTAATAACAGAGAAATTGATAGGAGTTATGAAAGTCACGGTAGGAAGTGAGAAGTGTTCTGATTACTTCCTTTGGTCCATGGTAAGGAACACCTAGTACTGAAAGTGGGGCCAAGATATATAACACCTTGCAGAGGGAATCAGGCTTGTGTGAGTACAATCTTATAGGAAAAGTGGCAGAGGAAGAAGGTCTAGGATGAAAGAGAGTTTATTAAATAGAACGTGGAATTCCATATGGAATCTACAGTGGAAAAGGAGAGCAGAGGAAGGTCTGAGCTGGGAAGAAATGGGATTGAAATGGGAGTTCAGTGAGAGACCCGAGGTAGGAGTAGGAGAATGGAGATTTTCACAACACAAAGGTATGATTGGTGTGCACGCTCTGATGATAATGATATAGATGGACCATAGATCACAGTGTACACCAGGAGATGTCAGAACATGATTTACCCAGCCATGCAAGCAAACCTGCAAAATAACAAGTTCTGCTATAAAGGAATGTTTACTGTACCAAGCATTGCACTGTTGGGAATGCTTGACAAGGGCCCTGGATGACATCAGAATTACTTAACTCCATTAATGAACAGAGAAAAGGGATTGGGGGAAGGCTAGTTCTTTGTTCTTACAGAAAGAAAAGTGTGTGTGTGTGTGTGTGTGTGTGTGTGTGTGTGTGTGTGTGTGAGAGAGAGAGAGAGACAGAGAGAGAGAGGGAGAATGTGTGTTTGTATGTGTGTAGACAGTAATAGTAGTAGTTTTAGTAGTTGTATTAGTAGTAGTGGTCAGTTCACCTTGCCTGTTCTTAAGATGATAGAAATGAATAGACTGAGACTCAGACAGTAAGTGGGGAGGGTGGGGGTGGGTCAGGGGACAGAAGGACAGGAAAGGGAATTCTGATCCTAAGTCACTCTTTTCTTTATGCCAGCCACCACTCTGATATTTACTTACAAAACAAATAAACAATGCAACTGTAAGTTCTTAGAACCTTAGTGATCAGAAGTTATGATTACACTGATGTGTTTATTTTTTTTTTGGGAGGGGGCACTTTTTGGCTTTTTGGGGGGCAGTTGGGGTTAAGTGACTTGCCCAAAGTCACACAGCTAGTAAGTATGTCAAGTTTCTGAGGTCAAATTTGAACTCAGGTCCTCCTGACTCCGGGGCCGGTGCTCTATTCACTTCGCCACCTAGCTGCCCCAACTGATATCTTTCTTAATGCATGTAGATATGTCCTCATTTACATTTACAACTGGAAGGAACTCTGAAGACTGGTCCTATCCCCTAATGTTATTGTTTATAAAGCTGAACCCCAGAGGAAGTGAGTTGACCAAGCTCACACAGGCGACAGAGGTGGGATTGGAACTGGAATGTGCTGCCCTTCAGTCTGATATTCTTTGCCCTGTGCCATGCTCCATCCCAAACCTGAGCTACTTTAAGTTGGCAATAACTTATTTTCTGTAAGTCATCAACATAAATTACCAGAAATGATTTTTCTCAGTCATTTTTTTTCACTTTTTAAATCAAGGATGCTTTCCCTTTTCCTCTAACATAGGTGTGCACACACACACACACATACACATATGCACACGTGCTCACACACACACATACACATATGCACACGCGCTCACACACACACACACAAACACCCATACTAATTATATTAGTAAGAGTCACCTGAGCTCCATAATCTTTGTTGATTTGATTCACATAGTTTCAGATAGTGAATCACCTCATGCTTCCTTCTTCTATTAATTCTCTCTGTTTTGTGAAGAAAAACTCAATACTAGTTTTTTATTTGATTTCATCTATTATTCTATGAAATAAAAAGTTTGTCAGAATGGAAAATATTTATGAGTTTTATTCACATCATTCATATTTCATGATATAATTTTGAGAAATATATGACCAGTGAAAAGCAAAAGCTTTTTGAGGGCAGGGCTTTATCTTCCTTATGTTCACATTTAGCTGTGGACTAGTTCCTGGTCCATAGGAAGCATGGAGTAAATATTTGTTGAATGTCTATGTTGGTAATATATTCTATTTAAAAATAAAGGTTAGAATTAAAGGCAAAATGGAACAATCTCGATTACTTGAAACAGTTATGTTATGGCTTAAAAAGATACTTTAAGAAAGTTAATTTGAATCTTAACTTCTGTAAGGGAAAACTTATTTACTTATTTACTCACAGAACTTGGAAAGAAACAGGATATTTTGAAAGGCTTTATTGATATGCAAATTAGGATAAATTTAAACTCTTGCATATGTGTCTTTAACAGTGCACAGAAAATATAACCTTTAGCATTATTTTTTAACCTTTTTTGAATTGGTTTACATAATCCACAGGGTAAACTAAAATATTTCTATCTTTTTCCAAATCATTCAATTCCAGATTCTCTGGACTGAGTACAGTATTATCTGATGACCTGATATGTAAAACTCTCTTACCCTCAGTGAAATGCAGAGGAGTTAGGAGGGGGTGGAGGGTTGGATAGGGGAAGAGTTTTTTAAACTCTTTGGAACAAAAATTGCATTATGAACAATATGCAATCTTCTCCTGGGAACTTCCCCCTGAGACAGAAGCCTGTTCATTATGGACTCAATTCAGAAATGAAAATGTGCAGGTTGTGGAGCCGATAAAACATGCATGAATGGCCAGAGTGTTAGTAAGATCTGACCCAGAATGCTCTTTTATATGAATCTGCCTTTTTCCAAAGAGAAGTTATGCGAGGCTCACAGCTGACATTTTTGTTAATTCATGTTTGTGTGCATATCATCCATGAAGAACTTCCCATTTGTACAGAAGAGTTAATTTGTAAAATAATAGAAATGGAAGGACCATGGTTTAGTGGTTAAATCAAGGGATTTGAAAGTCAGAAGTTCACTCTCAGTTCTGACAATGACTTTTTGTATAACGCTGGCTGAGTTACTTGGCCTCTCTATGACTAGTTGGTAACGTATTTACCAGTAGATGTCTAGGAGTGTCGCTCTGATTTCCCCTCTTTAATCTAGGTGGACACTGGAACAACACATTCATCTGTTGTCAGTCATTACACAAATATTGAATCACACCTACTATGAGAAAGGTCCCGGGATTAGGAGCCAAAGGGGATGAAGGAGAAGGGTATAAAAAGATGAATAAAATGGCCCATTGAAAGCAGGTCCCTCTTCCCTGAGATCTGGCAGTCTATGTAAAGCAGTTTAACCTGGTAAAACAATTTGACTTAGAGTACCATGCGCAAGGTTATCCTCTGAGATCAGCCACCTTACACCAGGATTCTCTTGGTATTTCAGTAATTATACTTGAATATATGCTACAAGTAGTTTAGAGTTGGTATAGTTCAACACCCTCAGTAGATCTACTATTAAAAAAAAAATTGCTGTATCACAAGTAGTGCTGTAATGAAATCAAATATCCTGTTTCAGTGACTTCAGGTGTTTAAGCCTAGTGGGCAGTCATAACCCCTAAAATGTCATGGTTGTTTTCAGTTCTGCTTTAGGAAGTTTATTTTAAGAGAAAAGCTATGAATTTAGTCACAGTCATTCTGAGCTCCCAGTTAGGAAAGCAGTTAGATTCTTGACCTAATTTTACACTGATATGTATCCCAAGTTGACCCTTGGCCTCTTTGTGGTCGAGGCAAAATTCAGTTAACTGGAAATGTTTAGTAATGAAGCAGAAGATTATATTATGTTGTTTAAGGTTAGGCAGTCACCAAGAGAGGAAGCTGGAGGAAAAGACTTTTTCTTGGAATTTTCCTTAGCCTGGCTCTTCTGCTCTGAATCTGTAGATTCAATGACACTCTGTTTTATCTCTTTTCTTTGCCCTAGTTCAACCCTACCTTTGCTTCTCTGTTGTGTTGCAAAGCCTCAGGTTCCAATTTGTCAGATTCCTCTACTTTCTCAATTTGCTTGATAACTTATAGATGATCCCTGGAGCTATGACAAAGTTACCCAGCCAGTTGGAATAGACTTCCAATGTGGTTTCGCTTGCCGTCACCCCATGACTTTCAAAGACATTTCCCACTTTGTCTAAAGTATTTTGATTGACTAATTGATCATTTGAAACCTATTCTCACCTGGTTAAGGTATTGGAACTTAAATGGACTGGAGAAGCTTCAAATACACTTAAAAGACTACTATCAAAATTGGGATGGACATAAATAAGTTGGCAGTATTAGAATACAGGAATTTACCCACAATAATTATGACAGCCTAACTGTGGCATGATAAATCTTGAAACTTGTAATGTCATCACCCTCCATTTAGACAATCATGATATACTCTGATCCAATAGCTCAATATTTGCTAGTCTTAGCATATACGAATGCTCTGCAGAAATGAATTTCAATCTTCACCTTTCCCTCATGCCCAGAATGAACTCCTTCCTCATCTCCAACTCACACAATCTCTCACTTCCTTCAAAATACATTACAAACACCAGGTCACACCTATTTTTTTTTTCCAGTAATCCTCCCAACACCTCTTCCTTGTATTTATTTTGTAATTATGGTAAAAATATTTGTTGTGTGTATATGTATATATGCATGTGTATAAATATATAGTCTCCCCAAGAAAATGTAAGCTCCTTAAGAAACAAGGATTATTTCATTTTGTGTCCCTAGCATCTGAGTGACTGCTATATAGTAAGAACTCAGTAAAAGCTACTGATTGATGGGTATTGTAACTGGATTGTTTGATTTTGTATGGGCATAATCTACAACTCAGACCTGAATCCCATTATTGTTAATTCCTAAAATAATAGGTATTGGATGCAATGGAAAGGGTACTAGAGAAATGCTTAGAATGCCCAGCCTTGACTAACTATGTAATTCTCTGGGAACTCACAGACTTTCTGGTCCTCAGTTTCCTCATATATTAAATGATGGAATAACTTGGTGCCAATCTTACCTATATTACCTCATAGGGTGTGTTGAAAGAAGTAAGATGCAAAATTGTATGACACAACTATTATTATCTCCTGGATTAAGAATAGAGAAAGGAGATGAAGGAAAGAGGGTGAGTTTCTTCTATCCACTTTCACAAAGGTATACTTCAGTTTTTAAATACCGAGGGAAATGAGTTTATTATGTTCACTACCAGTTTAGAAAGAACCAATGATTGCTTTGGCTACAGCCATCCACCTAGTTGTGTGCGCACTAATCAGGCGGTATCTTCCAGAATGACTAAACGTAGCATCCTAATTCAAAGAAAAATATAAAAAGTTATGAGGCCTTTGGGTATCAATTAGTGTTAATAAAACAAGAATCTGATGAGATAATTGAAAATGAATCAGACACATGTGTTTCACCACACCCATGACATTTTAAATGAGGTGTTTAACCTTATGAAAAACCTGCCTTATGACAATCTTGGGTTCTTTGTATTTCTACAAGTAATTTTGATTTTTAAAAGATTGTCAGTGCAATGTTTTCCACATTTGTCTGCTAAGAATATTTCTTGTCTGTTTCCAGAGAAAGGAACATGAGTTTCATTAGATTGTTATCCCTCACCCTCCCACCTCCCCCAAAAATGGGAATAAAAAAGTTCCCATGGTGAAGTAGCATACAATCAAGTCCTTTTAAATAGAAATATGATTGGTGTAAAAGTGTAATTAACAGCATTACATTCTTATTTCTAATGGTGGTATATAACTTCTTCTGTAGTATATAAGAATTTGTTGTTGTTGTGCTGGTGGTGGTGGTTTTAATCTGATTCCAGGTCTTAATATTCTAGGCACTAGGAAATGGGATCAAACAGGACTTTCATTTAGCTTCTGAGAAGAATTTGGGCACTAGTCAGTTTTTTGTGATGGAATAAAAATCAAAATTAAATTCATAAGATACCATACAAGCTGATGTCCCATAAGTGGAAGGAAGGTAGCAGAGCTCTTCCTCATTTACTTTCTGAGATCCTTAGAAGTAGAGACTTTTGGGGTTTTTTGCTTATTCTAAGGAACTCCTCAGAAATCTCTTCTATCAAGGAATCAAGGTAACCTTGAGTTCTCCAAGGTAATATCAGCAGAGTCCAACTTGTAGGTGGGTTATCATACTGAAAAAGCTTCACGTACAGGTAAAACGGCCAACTATATGTCTGTTTTTGGAGTTCTGGACAAGTGAAATGAAGAAGCACGGCATAATGAATAGGGTGAAAGCCTTAGAGGTAGTAAAACCTATGGTCAGGTTCTGGTATCGGTGATGGCTGCATAAATGAGGTTTCACCTCAACTGGACCTTGAAGGCGGAAAAGGATTCTGAGAGGAAAAGATGAAGAAGGGTTGATTTCTAGGCATGGGGGAGTATTTGTTCGGAGACATGGAGGTAGGAAGCAAGAGGTTAGATCTAAAATTTTGGTACTACTAATCTAATTTTTCTGAAATATAGAATATATAGAGTCAATCAGTCAATAAACTTGTATTAAGCAACTGTTGTATGGTGGGCACTATGCTAAGCAACAAGGATACAAAAAGAGAGAAGGTACAGTCCCTGTACCTGAACTCCCTCAAGGAGTTCACATTCTAATGGGCAGGAATAACAAGAAAGGTTAAATTGAAATTGTAGAGGTTCTGAAAAGTTTGTATTTTATCTTAGAGGTGATAGCGAGCCACTGGGTTTTTTGTTGTTGTTGTTTGTTTGTTTTTTACATTTTATTTATTTTATTTTCTTTTACCTTTTGGAGGGCAATTGGGGTTAAGTAACTTGCCCAAGGTTACATGGCTAGTTTGTGTGTGTGTGTGTGTGTGTGTGTGTGTGTGTGTGTGTGTGTGTGTGTGTGTGTGTGTGTGTGTTAAGTGTCTGAGGCCGAAACTGAGCTCAGGTCCTCCTGACTCTGGTGCTGGCGCTTTACTCACTGCGCCACCTAGCTGCCCCTCTGTTTTTTACATTTTAATGGAATGGTCAAACCAATAGCTGAAAGAAAGCTCAATGTTCATGGCTAGCCCACAAGTACTACTATAATGATGACAATACACAATTAGTTCAAATAATCCCATGAAGTAGTGACCATATTCAAATTTTCATTGTCTGTTTCCACTGGAATGCAATTAGTTACCTGTTTGATATATAACTATAACTTTGAATAGTGAAAATTTGAATAAGGAGACCATTTCACAGAGTTTATTATTCACTCTAATCAGGACCTGGCTCTATTTCACAAGTTAATTGACAATTTTAATATCGTACCTATCAAAGTGACACTTTACAGAAGTCACTTTAAATAACAATAGCATTCATTTAGAATAACAAAACTTCTAGATTATCAAAGGAATTAATGAAAAAAGAAAAGGAGGCAGGGAAAAAAGTACTTTCAGACCTCAGACTTTATTATAAAAGCATCAGTCATCATAAACTTCTGGTACTGATTAAAAGAAAATATACATATGTTTGTGTATTGATATATAATGTAAATACATATAGGCATACATAATATATGCATACATAATACACAAAAGCATAATACATACATGTGTAAACAAGGTATAAATATTTGTTGAACTAAACCATTCTTTAGAAAGATCTTTATGGTTAATTGTGAGTTTAATCTTATCTCATAGAGATTTGTATTTTTCTAGAAATTTAGTGTACATTTCCTTAAAAGAACTCAAAAATATACACACATGTGGCATATGTTCATGTGTGTATATGCACACATACATACATGGGAAGCATGTGTATTTATATAACTTTCACATATGGGAGACTTTTCCTCTCCCTCTGTCTTTCATGCTCTTTCTTTCCCTTTCCATATTGTGTATTGTATGTATATGTATTTGTACATATGTGTGAGTCAACTGCATATAGATGAAATTGAATTTTTGGGAGAAGATGAGATTGCCAAGGAAACCAAGAAATAGATGAAGCCTTGAGGGAGGAAGGTTTTCTCATACTAGGTGGGTAGAGGGTGGAAGATGATTCAGCAATGGAAATTCAAGAGTGGTTGGACAAACAGAAGGAAAGCTAGGAGAGAGTATTGCCAAAAGAACTAAGAGAGTAAGATGCATCACAGGGAAGCATATGAGGTCGATCATATTAATAGCTACGAAGGTCAAGGAACATAAGCACTGTGAAAAGGTCCTACATGAGTAATAAAGAAATAAACTACTTTTATTTTTAAAGTCATATTACCTTAGATACTTTCTAAAACTCTGACTCCTCCAAGTTCAAAAGGCCACAAACCCCGCAACTATTCATGAAGCAAAAGAAAGAAGTCCCCTAAAGATTTTTGGTATGAAACTCAAGTATTGGTATCTTGAGTTTGCAGGCCCAATTTTCCTCTCATTAACACTATGCTTTAACCCATTCCTTCTTCTCCCCACCCCATTCTCATTTTATTAGACTGCTCAAAGAATTCAAGTAGAACAAATAATTAATATTACCAGATTTTGTCATGGTAATACAAAAAAATCACAATTTTTTTTAGCGTGCTTGGTAATATGAAAATCAAGGGGAGGCATTTATTTGGACTCCATTTCATCATATAATAGGACAGAGATCTTTAGGATTTGTACTTTGTAGACCTAAGGACATACAAGCTTAGAACTTGAGCTCTAGAGAGCAAGTTCAGAGATCAGTTGGTGCAACCGATACATGAAGAATCCTCCCTCTAACTTACATAAATATCATTTACATCCCTTCCCTTCCCTCTACTCACACAGTCAGTCCTCACTGTCCTTGGGAATCTCATCCCCCTCTCATTGGGACCACTGCTAGGGCCTTCTCATTGCTCTCCCTATGGCTAGTCCCTTTCCTTTCAGATCCATCTTGCTACTGAATTTATATGACTAGGTCCCTGAAGAGTTGCAAACAAGGATTCCCCAACATGATCAGTCATTTGTATTTGAATTCACATTATTGAAAGTTATGATTCTATATTGCTTCCGTTTCAATGAAAAGATGCTGTGTGAATATTTAAATATGCAGTGGCTATTCTTAAAGCTTGTCTGACCATGTCACTACCAACTCCTGAAACTTCAATGACTCCATTGAGAATAAGATTTCAATTCCAGTCTGTCATTAAATATCTGGTTGAAGCCTATTTTCTCACATGTATTACAGATCACTCTCCTTCATTTACTAAACTTTCTATACACACTGGCCTATTTGTCACTCCTCATATATAGTGCTTCATTCTAACCCCTATCTTAGTGCCTTCTTTGCACAAGCTCTATCTCCCCTTTCACCTGCACCCCCCCCACCCTGACTAGAACTCATTCTCTTGTTGCCTTCACCTCCCACAATCCCTTGATTCCCTAATACTCACTTCCAGTATCAATTCCTATGGGAAACATATCTTGTTATGCCCAGTTTTAGTGACTTCTCTCTTTGTGATTCCTTTGTATTTCTTTTTTTATAAATTTGTGTTTTTTAATGTGCATTCATCACCCCCTAACCCAGAAATTAAATAAAGCAACTAAAAAAAAGTATTTACAGTATATAGAGTGATAGTCTTGGAATCAAGAAGAACTGAGTTAGAATCTTGTCTCCAGAGACTTTGCCTGTGAGACCCTGGGCAAGTCACTTAATGCTTTCTGGGCTTTAGGTTCTTTTTTGTAAAATGGGGATGATGGTAGCACCTACCTCACAGGGTTTTTGTGAGGCTCAAATGAGATAATGTGTGTAAAGCATTTTGCAGTACCTAAAGGGCTATACAAATGCCACTTATTATCATTACCATCATTTTCATCCTCTTCTTCATCTTCACTTAGGTTTAAGTGGGGAAGCTGGGTGGCACAGTAGATAGATTGCCAGGCTTTAAGTGAGGAAGACACATTGTCTTCAGTTCCAATCCAATCTCAGATACTTACTAACTGTGTGAGTCTGGGTAAGTCACTTAAGCCTGTTTGCCTCAGTTTCCTCATGTTTAAAGCTGGAGAAGGAAATGGCAAACTATTCCAGTATCTGCCAAGAAAACCCCAAAAGGGGTCATGAAGAGTTAGGTATGACTGAAAATGACCAAACAGCAAATAGACGCCCCTAAAGGTTGTACCTCTTTTCAATAGGGAAAAGCACTTTCTGACTATTCTATAAGAATAATATTTAATTTTCAAAATGTCATTAATAACTATAGCCATGACAGTGTTAATTGTAAAATCAAAGATATCATTATTTTTAATAAGTTGCCATTTATCAATGCTCTTTATAACAAATTAAATAAATCCAAATATATAAATGGGTCATGTTTTCAAACACGATACCCCTCCCTTTTAAATGTGTGTGTGTGTGTGTGTGTGTGTGTGTGTGTGTGTGTGTACTTTTCCCAAGACAAATTATTTTCAGAAATACCAGTCACCCACTGCTTATTTGTCACACTGGCTCACATGCGTACAAATGAGAGATCAAAATTGCCCCATGAATCGGTGTGCTTTTACATTCCCCAAACCAAACATGATTTATACTAGTTCTATCCCATTGCATCTCACCATGGGAGTGGTTAAGTTCCTATTGAGCTAAGTCTCTAGACCTCCCTTGATGATGCCTATGCTTTCACTTTCTTCTGTAGCATAAGTAACAAAAGATATAGCAAGCTACCCTGGCTGCATTTGCCAATTTGAGATGGTCATTATAAAGTGCCTAGCTGTTGCTTTCTTCTTTCAGCTCGTTTTCTTCAAAGTGAATTTGAAGAATTCAAACTCCTGAAAAGTGCTGAACTAAGAGCCTGAGAGACAGATGTCTTCTATCATACCTCATAGTAGGAACCCTACGGGCACTTACCTCACAAACTTTCCCCACTTTTTCTTGCTAATAGGCCTTAACTCTGGCCCAACCATTCCACTGGCCCATCTAAAGATTAGAACAAATATCTCATTTTCCAGATGTCTCTACTGGGTCTGTTCCAGCAAATACTTATTAATGAAATGCAATACACTTGTAACTGATAATATGGCTTGTGAACACTTAGGGAATGAATTAGTGAATCATTAGTTCATTAAGAGCTAGTCATGTGAGACTAATCTTACCTCCTTTTGTGACAGTTACCATACTGGTCTCCTTGTCTGGAGAATGACACGAGCCAATAGAATTTTAGCTAGGCTTTCGAAAGGATCCCAATAAACTTGTGGTCAATCTAGAGAGATCATAAATTAACAGGTTGGTGGGATCAGAGCTGGTCCTCTTGAAAGGACATCTCTAGAACAGTGCTGTAGGAGCCTGCCAGTGGCCCTGTTCTGTTCAGAATTTTAACCAGTGACCTTGGTGATGTTTTCTATGTATGTCATGTTTATCAGATTTGTGCATGACGCAAATCTGGAAGGAGAACTCTGAGAAACTGAAGCTCTAAGGGGTGAATTACCCATAGAAACACAACTATCAAAAACATAGTCATATAGCAAAATATCAAGTGTCAGAAGCGTGGTTTGAATTCAGGTTTTCCTGACATTAAGTCTAGGATGACTTTCACTATTCCATACATTCTCCCTATGAAATTAAAAGGGCTAAATCTGTTACACAATTATATGATGGGAAAGATTTGATTAGAAAGCAGTTCTAGTGGAAAGAGGAATTAAGGGCTTTTATATACATATATGTATATACACACAATGTATATGTATACATGTATATATACATACATTATTTTATTAAATATTTCCTAATTGAATATAAAATAACGTTCAGCTTTTCAATTTTGAATTCCAAATTCTTTCCTTCCCTCCCACCCCTCTCCATCCCTTGAGAAGGTAGGCAATGTAATATTGATTATATATATGAAGTCATGCAAAACATTTGCATATTAACCATGTCACAAAAGAAAACACACACATACACACAGACACACAAAACCCAAGAAGAATAAAGTTTAAAAAGTATGCTTCAATCTGCATGTCGAGTTCATTGGCTTTCTCACTGTCTGGAGGTGAACATTCATCATTGTTCCTTTGGATTTGTCTCGGATCATTGTGTTGATTAGAGTAGCGGCATCTTTCCCAGTTGACCATCTTACTCTATTACTGTAAGAACTTTAAAGGGCTACTTTTCCAGTCTTTTTAGATATCATGCCTTTCCAAATGCTTTCCAGCCCAATGACTCTGACCTCCTGGCTTTTGAGTCATTCAGCTAGTATTTATTAATGCCAGGCTCTGTGCTAAGTACAGGTGATAGGAAGAAAAGCTAACAACAACAATAAAGAAAAGTTTCTGCTCTTAAGACATTCACAGTCTAGCAGGGTGACAACTATGTACAAACAAGACATAGATATATAGTCTCAGAGGGAAGGCACTAAGATTAAAGAGAAATGCAACAGGTTTTTTACAGAGGGTGGGACTTTAACTGAAACTTAAAGGAAGTTGAGAAAATGAAGTGAAATGAAGAGACAGAGAATTTCATGGCATGTAGGGAAGCCAGATGATGAGAATAAGGCAATGGTCAGTAAAGCATGGAGAACAGAGTTTGAACAATGGCACCTAGTCATTCAGAATCAATAGGATGGAGTGAACATGATGTTAGTCATTGAGGAATAAGTTCCAAAGGTTATGAGTGTCCATGGGTAGAGTTTGTCCTCAGGTTTAGTTGTTCCAGGGTATTAGGCGAGTGTGTGTTGCTAGAAAAATGAGGGGAGGGGGAGGAAGGATGGGTGGAGGTGATCTGGATCCAAGGCAGGCTCAGGGACTTATAAGGAGTCCTAGATGGTGCTCTCCTGGAAGGGCACAAACTAGGGAGACACTGCCGAGTTGGAGGTGTTGGGTGCACAAGATGCTCCATTTGCTTATTCAACACATTTTCACTGACTGTTCCCAGTGCCTAGAATTCTCTTCTTCCTAGTCCCGGACTCCTGGATTCTCCCATTTTTTTCAAATCCGAGGTAAAACCCTAGCTTTAGAAAGAAGCCTTACCCCCCCTTAGTGCACTTAGTACCTTCCCTCTCTTGATTATCTCAATTTTACCTTGAGTAAATCCCTTAGGCATTGCTCTTCTCTACTATTAGACTGTGAATCCCTTGTTGTTGAGTCATTTCAGTCCTGTCCAACTCTTTGTCACTCATTTGGGGTTTTCTTAACAAAGATACTGGAGTTGTTTACCTTTTCCTACTCCAGCTCATTTTATAGATGAGGAAACTGAGGCAAATGGGTTAAGTGACTTGCCCAGGGTCACATAACTATTAAATGTGGCTGAATTTGAACTGATGAGTCTTCCTGATTTCAAGTCCAGTGCTCTATTCACTGTGCTATCTAGTTGCCTATTTCTGTCTTTCTTTGCGTCTCTAGCATTTAACATTTTCCCTGACACATGGTAGGCACTTAATAAATGTTTGTTGAGATAGCAACTGTAATGCCAAGCAAAGACAACTTCCCAAGGTTCAAAATACCAGCATAGGTGCTCTCCATTTTATTCAGTGACAAATTAAGAACAGAGAAAATCAAAATACAGCATAATTCAAAATACAGCATTCACCAAGTATAATTTAATAATTCCCAAGTACTACTCCACCCCTGGACATTACATTTATTTAGTCAATCACAAAGTCCCTCTTCTAAGTACTACTCCACCCATAGGCAGTACATTCATTTGGTCAATCACAAAGCACAAAAAAAAGTCAAAAGTTCCCTACTCTTGGATCACAATTGAATAGGCTGTCTACCCCAGAGTTACAACAAGCTTAAGCACAGCATTTAATACCCAAAGAGAGGTCTTTTCTTCATCTTGACACAAGGCAAGTTCTCAGCAATCTTTGTTCCTGGGAAGACAAAGCTTAGCAAGGCCACAAGATACATTGCCAGTGTCCTCATTAATTCATTCTCTGTCTGCAGAACAGTCCTAGGTCCCCTGAAAACATTAGCAAAACCCTCTTCCAGGGTTTCTGTAAATATACAACAAGAAAATCCTTCTTCAGGGCTTCTGAACCAATAGCAAGGTTTCAGGACCTCTGCAACAACAGCATTGGCCTTCATCAGTGGGCACAATTCACTCTCTGTCTGCAGAACAGTCTCAGGACCCCTGAACCAACAGCAAAGTTCCAGGACCTCTGCAACAACAGCATTGGCCTTTACCAGTGGGCACAATTCACTCTGTGTCTGCAGAACAATCTCAGGAGCTCTGAACCAACAGCAAGGTTCCAGGACCTCTGCAACAACAGGATTGTCCTTCATCAGTGGATGAATCTGGCAAAACAACATTAAAACAAATAGACAAAGTACCAGCATAACAGCAATGTCTCCTCAGTCCTTGGCAGTTCTGGGTGGCAGCTCTCAAAAGTCCTGGGAAGTCCAAACTGGCCCCCAGCAATCCTCTTATGTTTCTGCCTGCATGATGCTGCTTCCAAAAAAATTATTCTAACTCTCTCTCTGCTTGTGTCTCTCTCAATTCAAGTCACCATCTCCTCCCAGTTCAGCCCTCTCTTTTCACATCAACAAGTCCATCCCACAAGTGGGATTCACAAGCTCTGGGTTTTAACACAATAAGTCCAAAAACCAAGCCAATACAGGGGGATCTTTAAATTCCATTACTATTACAGCAACATGTGGCAGGTCATTGAGTGCTAGGGTAGAGTGAGAAAGATCTGAGTTGGAATATGGCTCAGGAACTTAACTACCTGTGTGACCCTGAATAAGCCATAACCTCTGTCTGCCTCAGTTTTCTCAACTGCAAATGGGGATAGTAAGAGCACCTTACTCCAAGGGCTGTTGTGAAGATCAAATGAGGTATTTGTGAAGCCTGAAATATTGTAATTATTTAGATATTAGTACAGTGCCTACAATATAAGTACTTTTAGTATGCTCATTTCTTTCTTTCCTTGTTTACTTGATATGATTTGTAAACTCATTATGATTAATTCAATCCAATCCAAACATATATTAAACACATACTAAGGCATTGTGCTAATAGATTCTAAGACCCAAAGACAAAACAGAAAAAAAGAATCCCTGTTCTTAATGAAAGTTTATATTCTACTTGAAACTGCAACATGCAGATGAATAAATATATTTATAAAATTGAAAAAGGATTTATTACCAACAGCTAAGGACATGAGGAAAGACTTCTTGTAAGAGGCAGCAACTCAGCCCATCTTTAAAGGAAGCTAGAATGTAAAAGCTGACTTGAAGCTTATCATCAAAATGTAAGATCTTGGCAACTAGGTCCATCCCTTTCAGGGAAATAGAAGGAGCAGAAATGAAAGCAATGCCAGATTTTATATTTCTGGGCTCAAAGATCATTGCCAACAGAGACAGCCATGAAATTAAAAGACACTTGCTCCTTGGAAGGAAAGCTATGGCAAATCTGAATGACTTATTAAAAGGCAGAGACATCACCTTGCTGACAAAGGTCCATATAGTCATCGTTTATTCCATTAGCAATGCATGACTGTGAGAGTTGGATTGTAAGAAAAGCCGAGCACTGCAGAATCAATGCTTTTGGGTTGTGGTGCTGAAGAAGACTTGAGAATCCGTTGGACAGCAAGGAAATCAAATAAGTCAATATTTATATTAATTCAGACTATTTACTGGAAGGTCAAATATGGAAGCTGAAGCTTGAATACTTTGGCCATGTAATGAGAAGACAAGACTCATTGGAAAAGACCATAATGTTAGAAAAGATTGAAGGCAAAAGGTAAAGGGGATGTCAGAGGATTCAATGGATAGATAATGCCATGGAAATGATGAACATGAGCTTGGATAGAGTTCAGGAGATAGTGGAAGATAGAAGGGCCTAATGTGCTATGGTCCATTGAGTCATGAAGAGTAAGACACCGTGAACAACAACAAAGTATATTAACATGTATGCAGGAACAGAGTGGGAATGAAATAAGCATCTATAGAATACCTACTGTGTGCTAGGTATTGTGTAAGTACCTTACAAGTGGTATCTTTTTTGATACTCAAAATAACTCTGTGAGAGTTACTTTTATTATCCCCATTTTACAGTTGAGAAAACTGAGGTAGAGAGCAGTTAAAGCAGAGAGCCTTTGTCACACAGCTTGTAAGTGTCTAAGGCTGGATTTGAACTCTTCCTAATCTCATGTTGAGTGACTGTTCTGTCCGCTATACTGTCTAGCTAACTAAGGGCAAGTTTTTGGATGTCTTTGGCCCTCAATTTCCCATCTATAAAATTAAGAGGTTGTATTAGACAACCTTCAAGTTCCCTCCCAATTCTTAATTAATGATTATATGAGTGTTGAAAAAATCAGGTAAAAGTCACTAAATCTCACAGCCTCAGTTTCCTTTTCTGTGAAATGGGGATAAGAAGGCAGAGTTGTTGTAAGGACCGGATTTTACAAACCTTTAAAATGTTGTAAAATGTGAGCAATCATTAAGAACAGAATCAATATTTAGGAAGTAAAACATTAATTTTGTTCAAAACGATCAGTTTAAGAAGCTCACAATGGATAGTAATAAGAGTTAAACCAGGGTCAGTAACTTGATCACAGTCACACTGCCAGTAAGTAACTGATCCTAGATTGAAACTCACATCTTCTTGACTCCAGGTCCATCATTCTATTCACTTGGTGACCTAGCAGTCCTCTGGCATTCAGGACAACCTGTGTAAAGGTTCAGAAAGAGAAAATGAAATGTCCTGTGTGAGGAATAATTGGCAACCTTGCTTGGCATCCAAAAATACCCAGATCTAAACTGCCTCCTTTGACACTTACTATCCTATACCTGTTTTTGCTTTCTATTAGAATGTAAGAGTTTTGAGGGCAGGACCTGTCTTGCTATTGTAGTTTTACCCCTAGTGCTTAACACAATGTCTGGTATATAGTAGATGCTTAATAAATATTTTATCATTCATTCATTCAAAACAATAAATGCTATTGGAGATGGTGTTACAGTTTCCAGAATGAGGCTTCTTCTACCTCTGCATTTCTGGGTGGGAGTTGGTGGTTATTTAAGCACCGAAAAGCTGAAGTTCTAAATAACCCTAGCTCATGATGGTGGGTTGCACCCATGAATCAGAGATCAATAACTGTGGTTAGCTGCCCTGAATCCTTGGCAGCTGACTGTGCACTTTCGAGTGATACACACTTTCAAAAAGTAGATGAATGGTAATAAATCAAATCATGTCATTCTCCTTGTTCTTGTAGGATATGGCAAGCAGGATGTGACTTAAAGATGTGAGGAGGAAGTCTAGTGAATAATATTGTTCAAACATTCTAGGATTTTTTTTTGTGTTGTTTCTAAATGAGAAAACAAGCTCAAGCTGGTTCATCCCTTCCTTAACTTCCATCAATTGTACATGTTTTTTTCAGTAAGTTTCCAGGACATTCAGAAAGGAAGTTGGAGCTGAACAATAAGTGGGCAGAGAATTTATCTCTCAAAATGGACACACTGATAGAGATAGCCACCAAACATTCTCTGGTCTCTCCAATGAATGTGAGAGACAAAGCACCTTCTCCATCAGTACCTTTCCTGGCCTTAACAAGTTTCCAAGTAAGACATATTTACATATACATCCTATTATTCATACCAACAGTGGTCCCACCAAGAATTATAAGCATTCTTTTGTTTGTATCTTATACACTCAGTTTATGAAATTCTTTACAATTGCGTCATGTAGTTCTCTCCATTCAGTAAGAGATGGCAATTTCTTCAGGTTACAAGATTGCTACATAACAATGCTAAGAGAGAAAGGTGGGAAGCTCCATGAAGTTGTAGCATGTACAGTGGCCATAATCATCTCTGTGAATGGACTAAACCAGCTTGAGGGTAACTGATAGGCCTCAAACTCATTTTTGAGTTAGGGGATGTCCCAAAGCATGTGAAGATTTCCCCCAGTTGAAGGGACAAATGAGAGCAATTTGTTCCAATGGCCATAAAAGTGACTGATGCAGGCATTATGAAGCACTTAGAGCTTGGGCAGAGCTGTCTGCATTCATCCTGACTTTTGTCTTGCCACTGGACTTGGATGACTCTGGAAGAGAGAGTGAGGCTGAAGGCTTTGTGCAACTCTACCTCACTGAAGTCAGTTCACCCATAAGACAAGACACCACCCTGTGATATCTTTGGTCTCCTTTGGAAAAAGGACAAACAACAATAATTATGTAAACCAAATTATCTCCTTTTTCATTGTATCATTGTGCTTTAAATTTCCTCTTCACTTTTAGAGAATATTTCCTTTGAGTGAGTATATTGTGGCTTTCTAAGGGAGAAGAACATTAAACTCATTCTTCACCATTAACACTTTTTCCAAGAAAAGCTTATTTTTTATTTAATCCACCAAATACTCATAAGGTATTAATGTCCTCATTTCTCACCTGGTTGCATTACTTTGAGACTTCTCTGAGGCCCTCTTCCACCATGGCTCTAGGAAGCTCATTATTGGGATAACCTTGTCATCATGTAAAATTCTATCAGTCTTGGTAATTCATCTTTTTGCTTCTCTGATTGGAGGGTGGTTCCATGAACTCCAAACCTGTATTTAAGGAGAGAGCACAGTCTAGACATCTTATTTCTTACCTGAATGCACTACTAAGGGACCTTGCTGACTTCTCCATTATGACTCAACATTGGTTCCTTTCCATTCCACCATCCACTCCCTCAACCTGTCATTCACAGATTTCTCTCTATGCCCTTGTATTTCTATAAAAAAAAAAAAAAGGATGAGGAAAAGTAGAATAGCATAGGAATGTGGATAATTCTATATATTGCACTGCAGACCTTTCTCCATTAATTGCTACTCTATGATTTCAGTTATTCAATGAGTTGCAAATCAAATTATCCTGTCTTTTAGCTGTCATCTTCCAATAGTGTTCATGAGGTTATTGAGACAGTAAAATGACTAACAGAAATCCATACATCTTATAATAGACTTTTTTTCTTTTCTTCTCTAAATGTAAAGGGGGAAAGAGAATTTCAGTTTTTATAAAACACTCTACTATTCTCCCAAGTTCAAAGTGATAAACATTAATTATTACTTTGTTTTATTCTCTATATTCAAATTTCATTAAGTCTATCGTTCTTTCTAGAAAGTATCAAATATTTTCTTCTCCTTCCCTATCAGCACCTAACTAGCCTAGTCTCTCTTTACCATATGCTGTTGCATATACCATATATATGTGTGTGTATGATTAGGATTACACATATTTACATATTAAGATATGCTAATATGTACATATTATATAACATTAATATACATATATTCATGATTAGAAGAATTGCATGTATTCACATATTAATGTGCATCTATAATAATAATTAGAAGAAATTCATGTATATTTAATATAGGTAAGTCTAATCATGAATGTAATATTCTCCATAATATAATTAATATAGGCATTATAATATATAATAAGATAGCATGTGTATGCAATTCTTATAATCATTAATGTTGGTATATTTGAGTGATCCTTAATTCATCCTTCTTTATCTTCTATTTCCAATCATTTTGCTACTCTCTTGCATACATCTATTTCTCTCAACTCATCATTGTTATCTTGCTTCAAGTCACCAATACCTTTTTGTATGTTTGTTTTTGAGACTGGGTAACCATATCTCACCCAGGATGGAAGTGCCTTAGGCAACATGGTGGGAGGCTAACCCATATTAGTGCCAGAATGCATGCAGGTACCACTAAACTTAGCCCTACTGGAACCCAGAACTCTGGTGCCCAAGCAGTCCACCAGTCTCTGCCTCCTCCAGTATCAGTGACGACAGGTATATGTCTTGTACTGTCTCTTGGCCCAGACTGTTAAGAATACTCTTAATTGATCTCTCTTCTTCCAGGCTTTTTTTTTTTTCAAATTTCCTACTCATCCTTCACCCTGTTGCCAGAAAAAACAAAAACAAACCAAAAACACTTCCTAAGCTCCAAGTCAAACCATATCACTCTCCTGCTCAAAAGCACTCCAGTTGCCTCAGGGGTAAAAATGACATCTCCTGAATTTGTGCAAGGTTCTTCACAGCTGTCTCAAACCTACCTTTTTGAACTGGGATTCATAGAACTGCTTCATATACTCCACAGCCAGCTGTATCTAGGACTCAAGGCAGCAAGTTGGTGAAATGGATAGAATGATAGGCCTGGAATCAGGAAGATCTGAGTTCAAATTTAGCCTCAGAAACTCATTAGTTGTATGATCATGGACCAGTTACTTAATTTCTGTCTGCCTCACTTTCCTCAACTATAAAATAAGGACAATAGTAGTGCCTACCTCATAGATTTGGGAGGATTAAATGAGATAATATTTATAAATGCCTAGTACGCTAGCTGGTCCATAGTAGGTGATTAAGATATGCTTATTCCCTTCTGTTTCTATATGAAGAAACTGAAGTTGGCAGAAATTAAGTGACTTGCCCAGGGTCCCACAGCTAGTAAAAGTTTGAGGCAAGATTTGATCTCAGATTCCTTCTGACTCACAATCCACCTACTCAGTCAACTCCACCACAGCTCAATTCAGGTACCTCATCCTGCATTTTGTTCACAAATTCTGTTTTTGTTGGTTCTAGAAATTTCTTTAATTTATAAATTTTCAAAATACTATTTCTTATGCATATCTTTGGATATTTAATTCCAATTTTTTTTCCTTTTTTTTTTGGAGGGCAATTGGGTTAAGTGACTTGCCCAAAGTCATACAGCTAGTAAGTGTGTCAAGTGTCTGAGGTCAAATTTGAACTCAGATTCTCCTGACTCCAGGGCCAGTGCTCTATTCACTGTGCCACCTAGCCACCCCTGTAATCCCAATTTTTTAAGCAGAAAACAACCTCAATGTTCATTCTGTTAGAATTCTGTTCTTTTCCTTCTGTACATTTCTTCCCCATCAGTAACTTCTCCCCCCCCCCGCCAAAAAATGTAAAAATTCAATGGAATGTTAAAATGCTATTATAAAAATTGTTTTGGACGTACTTTAAAAATACGTTTTCTTCATTCTTTAAAATAAATGTTAAAATGTCGATCAATTAATTCACCTTGTCCCTAATTTTAGAAGACAAGCTTTTCCTATATATCACTTTGAATGACATTAGAGCAAATAATCAGTGTTGGGGATTTGGGGAGTGATGGCAATTAGTTGGATAATGCAGGCTAAAAAGAAAGTTGAAGTGAACTGACTTTAGAGGTAAAGGTGAATTATTAGGATAATTAGCTCAAAATTTCCCTGCAACTTTGCTTTCTTGTTCTAACTGAATGAAAGTTCATTTCTAAATATAATTTTACATGTACAATTTTAATTAAAGAAGCCTTTTGGCACTAAATATACTGATTTCCCAAAGAAAAAGTCATATCACTGCAGTAGCTTCTCTTAGCTACTGGATGAAACAAATTATTTCCATCCTCACAGTTTATTGTTCAGAGTAACTGCATCTCTGTTTATGATATAGTAGTTGGAATGCCATGTTCTTCAGGATGAACTAGCTGAGACTATTGCCTTGGCAGCCAGCCCTTTTTACAATCTAATGCACCAGCAAGATAAGAATAAGCAACTTAAATATTTACTTAAAACTTTTCCGCTAATTAGTTTCCATTCACAAAGACAGACCAACAAAAGTTTTGAGTAGCCACTGTAGTATGCATCCTGGTATGTCATGAAATAAATAAAATTAAAGGATCTCAGAGCTAGAAGGAACCTTAGGTCACCTAATCCAACCTCTTCCTAATCAGAAATCTCCCAGGCAGCCCCTCTGTTCTAAGTCATCTGCCCTTCCCCTTGCAGGCCTCCAGTGGAAGGGAACATACTAAAGCATCCCATTCCTCTGGGATATTTAGAAAATTTTTCCTTATAATCAACTTAAATCTAATTTTCTAGAGCATCCACCCAATGTTCTTATTTCTGCCCTCTAGAACCAAGCCATACAAGTTTGTTTTTCTTTTCTTTTTTTTTTTGGAAGAGCAATTGGGATTAAGTGACTTGCCCAAGGTCACATGACTAGTAAGTGTTAAGCATCTGAGGCCAGATGTGAACTCAGGTCATCCTGACTCCAGGGCCAGTGCTCTATTCACTGTGCCACCTAGCCACCCCTGTTTTTCTTTTCTATCTGACATGACACCCCTTTGATTAAGTCAAGTGTCTTATCTAGGGCAGCTCAGCAAGCATTTGTCAGAGACCTAACTTGACCCAGGTGTCCCAGATTGAATCATTAAAATACTCAACGATAAATTCAATTCAAGAAATATTTATTAAGAACCTACTATGTGCAGGCATTGTGCTAAGAGTAGCTCACATTTATACACACAAATAGGCACACACATACACTTCAAAGGCTCTTTTCTTTCTTTCTTTCTTTCTTTCCTTCTTTCTTTCTTTCTTTCTTTCCTTCTTTCTTTCTTTCTTTCTTTCTTTCTTTCTTTCTTTCTTTCTTTCTTTCTTTCTTTCTTTCTTTCTTTCTTTCTTTCTTTTTTTTTTACAGCAGTGCTGTGAGGTTAAACATGGAAATTATTTTCTTTCCATTTTAATATAAGGAAATTGCGACTCAAATTAGTGACTTACCCAGGATGGTACAAGTAGTATGTGTTAGGGTCAGGATACAAACTGAAATTTCTCCTGATTCCTTGTCAGGCACTCTTTCCAGTATTCCATACTATCACCCATCGACCACAGCCTACTCAGTCCCTTTCCTGTGATTCAAACATCATCCTGAAGCCTCAGGCTTCCTGAATTTCCTGTGAAAAATCTCAAATTCTTTTGGCAATGACTTTCAAATAAAACACATTTCCCTAACAAGGACATTAGCTGGAATATATACACTCAGCATTTCCTCGGATGATCTACCTCTGTTCTGGTATTTCAGAAATTCCAAATAATGAACCAGAGTCTTTGCATTCATTTTTCAGATAATGTATTATCTGAATATTGAATAATTCAGTTTGAATAAAAATGGGTCTCCTCTCACTTTAAATATTTAAAGAACAAGAATTGGGACATATTTAACGATGCCTAGGAACTAAATTAGAATGAGTAATTCCAAACATGTGGATCATAAGAATTCAACAATGTCAGGATGCTCCCACTTATATTACATAAGGTTTCGAATTAAAACTCTTCAATAAATTGCCTTTGTTGGAGTTCTTAAAATGCCTATTGCTATCAAACTTAGATAGCCTATTGAACACTATATCTAATTCCCAGAAGGATTAAGTGCCTTTTTCTGTACTAAGGCCCAACTAGAGTTGGTTTCGTCTTGTAACTCTAAGAATGTAGCTCATTAGAAGGCAGCAATGTTTCAACTAAAGTTTTTCTTCTCTCAAAAAAAAATTGGCCTTTGAGGAAGAAAGTTTTTACTCCCAAGCTTCCATGGGTCTTTTATGTCTTTTCAAGATTCAGCCTCACATACTCAAGTGGCAATCTATCCATTCCCCTTTGATGGCTACTTCATGGCAGCTATTGGGTCTAAACCAGAAATAAACAATTTATTATGACAAACTGCAGAAAATGGATTTGGGAAATACTCTAACAAATAATGATGAAACTACCTACAGGAGCCACTTTTGCAAGTAGAAAAAAAATAGGACATATGGACATGCGGAATTCATGATGGTCTTTCACATCCCATGGTGTATCAGAGCAGAGCACTTGGAATCAGAAGATAGAGCTCTGAGTTCAAGTGCATGTATTTATTACCTAAAAGTGACTTTTGCCAAGTCATTTTACTTTCATGGGGCTCAGTTTCCTCATTTGTAAAATGTGAGGTTTGAATTTAGATGAAAGGCTTGCTATTACAGGTGGGTGGTAGGGGAAAGATAGGGAGAAAATTTGTAACTCTAGCTCTAACTATGATACAACTTTCAGACTTGTGATATTCATCCACTTTATGCTTTAATAACAATGCCAATAAACTATCCCCATATGGTTCAATGTCTATTTCACCATAATTAATGATTCTGTGTAGTATGTGGTGCAGTGGAAAGGAGTTAGAGGAACTGTGTTCAGATCCAGGTTCCACTATTTACTAACTTTGTGACTTTGGTTAATTCATAACCACTCTGGGCCTTAGCTCCTTATTGTAAAATTAGGGGCCAGAACTCAATAACTTTTCAGATCCCGTCCAACTTTACATACATAATTCTTTAAGCCTGATTATTTTAGATTTTATATCTTTCTATAAAATCCCAGTAACAAATATTTTTTCCCCCAATTAATGGGCATTATGCTTTATTTTCTTGACTTCTTCACTTGAGAGACTAGATGAAGAGAATCTTTTAAACATGGGAACCAGAGCCAAGGATGAAGTAGATGTTCAAAGGACTGCCCTCTAATGAATATGGTTTCATTTAAATTTATTTTTTAGTTATAAGCACATTAAGTTTCAACTGACCATTTATTCCAGAACATGTAAATACCAGGATATGGGAAAGCTGTAGTTCAGGCTATAATTAAGGCACACTAATTACAAAGTCAATAGAATTAAATTTGAATCCTGAGTCAGATAAACACTATTTATGTGTGTGACAGGGGAGGGTGGGAGTGAACAGTAAACATGAGAAGTATCTTCAAGGATTTTAAAAAAAAATTAATCTTTTATTTATTTATTTTTTTGTTTTCAACATTCATTTCCATAAGATTTTGAGTTACAAATTTTCCCCCTATCTTTCCCCTACCATCCACCTGTAATAATAGCAAGCACCCCAGCATCCCCAGGGTGGCTGTCAACACAAGTTCCTAGATCTGCTTTTCTAAAGGAAAGCAACTCAAAATGGGTTAACAATCTTGCTTTAATCAATCAAATATATCATTTACCTAGTTCAGAGGAAATCGGCACCCTGAACTTCAGTGTATACAGAGGTTTAAGCAGAAATTAAAAGATAGTGAAACATTTCAAGCAGACAGGCCTCCAACTGTCCAACCATTATATACATACCTAGTCAGTCACCAGAGAGGGAAGCATCAACATCTGGGTTTTTCAAAGCCTGGGGCTTTCAACAGCTGCCCAGAGTCTCACTGGTTAAATCACACAACACTTCTCAAAAAACAGTGCATCAGGGATTATATAGCCTTCTCCTGGCTCAGAGAATGTAACAACCCTCTTGACCCACTGCCTAATCACAAAGTTATCTCCTGAAACACAAGCCTCCCACCACAGGCTCCAGGTGCACTTAAGGCTATCAAAGGGCCTAGGGGCAGGGAAGATCTTAAAAATTTACATTCCCATTACATTCAGCCCCAAGATCTTCCATGCTCCTAGCATAAGCAATTTATATGTGAATTAGTACTAAGATCTCTTAGGTCACATTTGCAAGATACATAACTGAAGTTACCAAAGGGGCCACAGGGCCTTAAACAAACACAAAGTACACTGCATTATCATCACCTCAATTCAAAACAAGTGTCCAAATAAAGTTCTCTTGGGGGAGGAGGGTGTCCTTCCCCTCACCCTACTCTATCCCCTGCTTCCAAGTCCTGACAGGCAGCTGGGCAACAAAACCAACAGTGTGGGGTCCTTGGGGGTCCAGGGCACTTCACCCCACCCACTATAGACACAAGTCCATCCTCCCCCAGGGTCCCAAACTGTGGGATACAGCAAGAAAACACATTTAGTGTTCCTGCCTTGCCGCACAGTGCTTATCTTGTCCTGTGGCTGAATTCCAAACTCCTGGGTTCCTTCTCCTCCCACAGGAGGCAGCCATTCTTGGCTTCTGCCCAGGTCCCAACGTAGGCAGCTCACCATTCCTGCTCTCAGCTCAGCAAAGTCAGCATACATGCCGTTCTCTCCCGTTCCATGGCTTCACTGAGTCACAGCTACCACAAACAATTATCCCAACCCCCATATGTTCCTTTTACTCTGCAGATCCTGTTTATGATGCCATTTGTGGCAGCAAGCTCCCTAGCATACCCAGGGTGGATGCCAACACAGGTTCCTAGATCTGCTTTTCTAAAGGAAAGCAACCCAAAATGGGTTAACAATCTTGCTTTAATCAATCAAACATATCATTTACCTAGTTCAGGGGAAAAGTCAGCTCTCTGAACTTCAGAGTATACAGAGGTTACAAGCTGAAATTACAAGAAGACAGAGAAACAAACAGATCAAGCAGACAGGCCTCTAACTGTCCAACCATTACAGCCATATCTAGTCAGTTACCAGAGAGGGAAGCATCAACATCTGGGTTCTTTTCAAAGCCGAGGGTCTCTCAATGGATGCCCAGAATCTCGTCTGGACAAATCACACAACACTTCTCAAAGTGAGCCCCAAAGCAAAACCTCACATCAGGGTTTATGTTGCCTTCTCCTGGCTCAGAGAATGTAACAACCCTCTTGACCCACTACCCAATCAAAAAATATCTCCTGAAAATCAAGCCTCCTGCCACATGCTCCAGGTGCAATTAAGGCTATCAAAGGACCTAGGGGCAGGGAAGATCTTAAAAATTTACATCCCTGTAATACCACCCCAAGATAAGGAGCCTACTCAATACCCCTTCCCCCAATCGCCTCTCTCTTATATCCTCCCCCATTCCCTCCCCAACTTTCTAGTAGGGCAAAATGGATTTCTGCACTCCAATGCCTATATATCTTATTTACCAGTTGCATGTAAAAAATAATTTTTTTTTAAATTTGTTTTTAAAACTTTGATTTCAAGATTCTTTCCCTTCTTCCCTTCTCACCGGCCCCCAATTGGGAAGACAATTCAATATTGGTTGTACATGTGTAGTTATGCAAAACATTTCCATAGTGGTTATATTGTGAAAGACTAACTATATTTCTCTATTCTATCCCACTCCTCCACTTATTCTATTTTCTGTTTTGACCCTGTCACTTTTCAAAAGTGTTTGCTTCTAACTACCCTCTCCCCCAATCTGACCTCCCTTCTATAATCCTCCCCTCTTATCCCCTCCCCCCTACTCTCCTGTAATGTCAGATACACAATTGAGTGTGTATATTATTCCCTCCTTAAGCCAAATTCAATGAGAATAAGGTTGATCCATTCCTTTTCACCTTCCTTCTCTTCCCCTCCATTCTAACAGTTTTCTCTTGCCTCTTTTATATAAGATAATTTACCTTATTCTATCTCTTCCTTTCTCATCCTCATATTATATTCCTCTCTCACCTCTTAATTTTGTTTTTTAGATATCATCCCTTCCTCTGCCCTGTGTCTATGTATACATGTACACACATATACACACACTCACATATGTATTTATATACACATGCACTCTCCTATGCATATATATGTATGTATACATACATATACACACACACATACACACACATATGTTCCCTTCAACTATCTTCATACTGAGAAAAGTCTAATGAGTTACAATTATCATTTTTTTCATGTAGGGATGTAAATAGTTCAACTTCAATAAGTTCCTTATGATTTATTTTCCTTGTTTACTTTCTCATGCTTTTCTTGCTTCTTGTATTTGAAAATCAAATTTTCAGTTCAGCTCTGGATTTTTCATCAAGAATACTTGAAAGTCCTCTATTTTATTGAATGACCATATTTTCCCTTGAAGTATTATACTCACTTTTGCTGGGTAGGTGATTCTTGGTTTTAATCCTAGCTCCTTTGACCTCTGGAATATCATATTTCAAACTCTTCTATCCCTTATATAGAAGCTGCTAGATCTTGTGTTATCCTGATTGCATTTCCACAATACTCAAATTGTTTCTTCCTGATACCTTGTAATATTTTCTCCTTGACCTGGGAACTCTGGAATTTGGGTATGATATTCCTAGGAGTTTCCTTTTTGAGATCTTTTTTAAAGAGTCAATCAGAGAATTCTTTCAATTTCTTTTTTGCCCCCTGGTTCTAGAATATCAGGGCAATTTTCCTTGAGAATTTCTTGAAGGAAGGCTCTTTTTTTTTTTTAATCATGGCTTTTAGGTAGTCCAGTAATTTTAAAATTCTCTCTCCTGGATCTATTTTCCAGGTCAGTGGTTTTTCCAATGGGATATTTCACACTGCCTTCTATTTTTTCTTTTGTTTGGATCTGTTTAATAGTATCTTGATTTTTCATAAAGTTACTAGCTTCCATTTGCTCTGATCTAATTTTGAAGGAATTATTCTCTTCAGTGAGTTTTTGAAATTCTTTTTCCATCTGGCAAATTTGGCTTTTTAAGGCTTTCTTCTCCTCATTGGCTTTTTGGGCCTCTTTTGCCATTTGAGATAGTCCATTTTTTAAAGTGTTATTTTCTTCAGGATTTTTTTTGGGTCTCCTTTAGCAGGCTGTTGACTCACTTTTCATGATTTTCTTGCATCATTCTCATTTTTCTTCCCAATTTTTCCTCCCCTTCTCTGGATTTTCAAAATCCTCTTGAGCTCTTCCATGGCCTGTAACCAATTCATATTTTTTCTTGGAAGCTTTTGATGCAAGAGTTTTGACTTGGTTGTCTTCTGGTTCCATGTTTTGATCCTTTTTGTACCCCAAAAAGTGTTCTATGGTTTGATTGTGCTTCCTCTGCTTGTACATTTTGCTAGCCAATTACTTGACTTTTGAGCTCTTTGCCATGGTAAAACTCTACTTCCAAAGTAGAGAGAGCTATATCCCAAATTGCTGGGGTTTTCACAAATGTTGTCAGAGCTATGAGGAGGGCACCCTCTCTACAGCCACCACAAGTCTGCCATACTGGTGTTTCTTACCCCTGGACCACCATCAAAGACTGTGACCCAGATACAAGCAGATCAAAGCAAGAGTTCTTATCCTCTGAATGGTCACTCTATGAATATTTGCTTGGTCCCCCTATGATCTGCAGGCCAGGAGCTCTGGAGGCAGCCACATGGGCAGCAACTGCAGCCCCCTTGCCTTTACTACCTCTGCTGTCCCAGGTGCAGGGGCCAGACTGTACTCTTCTGTCTACCAGTTCCCACAGAGCTCCTACTGAACTTTTACTTTCTCTTTGGTGTTTATGAGTTGAGAACTCTGGAAAATGCCACAACTGCTGGTGATTCACTTTCCTGGAGTCTACTCCAGCTAGTGAGGGTCTCGAGTCTGGGCTGGTGTGGCTCACGTGGGACTGAGCTTGGCTCCCAGCCTGGTGTGATAGACTCTTCCTTTCGGCCTGCCAGGCTGGCTTCAGCAGGAGATTAGTTTCTCTCTGTCACTTTGTGGGTTCTGCAGGTCTAAAATTTGTTTAGAGTCATATTTTACAGGTATTGGAGGTGGTTGGTGTGGGAACTTAACCAAGTTCCTGCTTTTACTCTGCCATCTTGGTTCTGTTGTCCTCAAGGATTTGATTGTGTGTCTTGTATGAGGGGAATTGTATTTGTTCTACTCAGTTCCAGGGGTAGAACTAGAAGAAATGGGCAGAATTTTGCAATAAAAAAATGTAGGTTTTGCATGAGGAAATATTCCTTAAAAACTGGGTGTTTTCAAAATTGAAATAAGTTGTGTCCAGAGGCATGCTCTCACCCTTTCATTGGACACATTAAATCAAATATTAAATAGTATTTTGGCTATTTCTATGAATTAGACTGGAGTAGCTAGGTGGCACGGTGGATAGAATGTCATGCCTGGAATCAACAAGATCTGAATTCAATTTCAGGCTCAGACACAACTATATGACTGTGGGTGTGTTACTTGCAATGAGGATCAAAAGAGATGCTATTTGTAAGCTAGTTAGCATAATGGCTGGCACATAGTAGTGCTACATAAATGTTAGTTATTATCTTTTAGAAATCCTTTTAAACTTTGACATTCTATTATATCCTTGGATTTTCCATCTATTTGTAATAAAATAGGTAATTTAATAATTCTGTTATTGTTTTTATGTAGAGCTTACATTTGTATAAACAAGTATAATACTTCATCATTCATTTATTCAATATTTATTTAATATACATCCATCTTTCTACCTATTTTTCTTGATAATTCCATCCAAATTAGGAATAAGAAACTGTATCCAGGTCCCTTGTTCATTCTCTCAAATGGCACCCTATTTGAATCCAAGAGAGAATTATTATCAAATGGATTCCTGTATTTCCATCAAAATCGAAATATGTCCTGACTGTGACTCAATGACCAATGGTCAGTTTCTCCAACAAAACTGACTGGTAGTACTCTATGGTATTCAAGTCAAGATCTTTCACTTTGTCACCTAAGACTTTGGATAATCGCAATTAGAATAAAAAACACCTTGTGCATTCAATCATGAGACTTAAGTCAACAACCTACAGTGTCAATGGTATTTGTTATTTGGTCTTTTAAGGCTAAAAATTCCCATTTGCATAGCATGTCATTTTAACAATAATGTCAGCAAGAAAAGTGCCTGAGGAATTCTCTAGTTTTAGATCAGTCTAATGTTCAAACAGAGTAACTTTAAGTGCCCCAACAACTTTCTACCATTTAAAATGTACTTTAATGACATATTCTTCCATTATGCATTAGTTAAATTTCCTAATTAATGGAGAATCATATCATCTTAGAGTTGGAAGGAACATTAGAAATCATCTAATCCCAACCCCTTTTGAAATCTGAATTCTATTTATGGCAACCAAAAATTAGGAAATATCTTTATTCCCTTCTCACCCCCAAAGGAAAAAAAAGTAATATTAAAATTCCTCAATATCCCTCAATAAAACACTTTTTAAAAGTGTATTTGCTTGTTATCAAAAGAGATAAGTAACTAATAAACCTACTCAGACTTCCTTCTCTGTATATGTCTCTTCCTATAGGCTTCCTGGCATGGAGCTATAGATTTGTTTTTCCTGAGTTTTCACACCTTCTGAAGACAAAGTTTTTTATAGCCACTCGTGGCCATCTTGTGCAATTTTAAAATAAAGTTGAACCACTTGTTTGGGGGAAAAAATGTTAGAAGGGACCTTGAAGGTCAAGGACAAACCCCACCCCTCCATTTTACAGATAGGTAGAATGAGTCACAGAGAAGTTAAGTGATTTGGTCAAGGTTATAGCACTAGTAAGTATCAGAAACTGAATTTAAATTCATCTTCCAGCCTTTGGGAAACGCAGCACCCTATTCATTTTGCCATACTGCCTCTAGGGATTAGTTTTGGATTCTGGGTTCATCCTTCTATCCAGTGTACCAGTGTATCTCTCCTCCCACCTGTATTCCTTTTTTTTTTTTTTTTTGCCCAATGGCTGATTTTTTTTTTTACTTTGTCTTTTTTGTTTGTTGGTATTTTTTTTTACTCGTTCAGTCAGTGTTTATTCCTGAGAGGACATTTTGGCCTCATTCAGTTTCTCCTTTGCTCCTGCAGCATTATCCTAGGATAGATCTCCTGCTTCTGTTTTGTTTTTTTTTTACAGAAGATTTCTTTTTCATAAAATGACCTTGCTTCCAACCTGTCCTAGAAACACAGGATTTTGCTGGATGTAATAGGTGTTGCCTCCTTTAAATTGGACATAAATGTTTATATATCTTTCTATCCATCTCTGCATTTCACATCACATATATGTACATATACATATATATGGACAAATTTATTGTGAATTTATTGTATTTCTTAAATCTACACACACACACACACCCACTTTTGCTGTGGGTGTCTGGAAAATGTGTCCATCTCAGAATATAAGGTCCATGATAGCAGGAAATTCAATTAGTAAATAACGTATATATATTATATATATACACACACATACATACACATACATGTATACATGTATATATGTTAATATGCTTGAGCCATCTATAGCCTAAGTAATTTTTACAAAACCAGGACTACAGCTGTCACCATGCTTTTTCGTTTCTGCATAGATAGGAACATATAATACAAATGGAATGATTGTTTTCCAAAGCAAAGTAGAGGAGACAGAAAAGGATGAAGGGAGGAAATAAGGAGAAGGGACAGGAAATAAACTGTTATTTTCTTGCTTCCCAGAACCAACAAATTGTTCTGGGAAAGGGGTTTTCCAAAATCAGTTTTCTTTGTGCTCATATACATATTTTTTTTGTACCTTCCTTTGCCTCTGCCTTGGAGATAAGAGAGTAAATCCAGAATTCAGGTGGAAGGCTGAGGCTTTTGCTGAGGTCAGAACAATAGAAATTTTCCATTTAGACATGCAAATCAACATCAGGAGCTTCACTCACAGGGGCAAGTTTCCCATCTGGGGAGTCAGGGATATTTTGGAAACAATGCATGACGTGTAGGCAGAGTGCAGGGAGAGATCAGCCAAGACTTACTTATTCCTAGGGAGGATCCTCTTGTTTTGGATTCATTTTCAGGCAGTTTTTTAAATCTGTCCCTTATATGAGTAAGGATTTTGCACATAGGCATATGTTGCTCGCTTCATATAGGGTGAGACCCTCATTTACAGAAACATTTCTCACTGTGGAAAGAATGCAAGGGCATGTTAGTTGTTATCTCAAGACCAGATTATCCTTCTGGAAGACTCTATGGGTATTTTCCCCATAGGGACCTAATTTATTTTTGTATTTACAGGGAGCTCAAGAGCATCTTGTGCTCCTAGCATCCCTTAATTAAGTTCCCAAACCCATTCTTAGGGTACCTTTTTACTCTGTAGGAGTAGCAAGTGTGCAGGGAGGTGAGTTGGCAACATACTGTGGGGCCTTTCCTATGATCTTATTTTCCTTCCTTGATCCCCTTCTCCTTTCCACCCCTCCCCTAATATATGCTGACTTCCACATACACCACCCCAGTCTGGATAGTGCAGCCAGGAGCCCAGAAACTCAGTGTGTGCTCAGTCTGTAAGCAAAGAGACAGAAGCTGGGCTGAACTGGCAGTGGTAGCCCAGAATGGAACTGAGCAGTATAATGGTGCCCTCACTCCCTATCCCTTACTACAAATCAAACTGGGAAGAGAGGCATGTAATTCAGGCTCAGAGAGTTGCAGCTACTTAGTAATCCAACATGCAGAGTCTTGTTCCCATTGGTAGTAAAGTATAGGACACACATATACAGTCCCCTGGAAGAGAGGAAGGCATAGTCTCTAAGGCTAGCTTCTTGGGAGACTGCCATGTTGTTTCATGTGAGATCTTTGTTCTGGATATTCTCATGTGACACCAAAGACTCCAGGTATGTATTGGAAAATTTTCTCATTCACTTGACTTTTAATCCACTCCCAGGGAACTTGGTAAAATGTATGCCTGCTACCCCATAGCATGTTGAGACCAAACCTCTATTTGCAAATGTGTTGTTCATTGTGTCATAGTGGGGTGATTAGAGGAATCTTTGATTTTATAAAAATGAGAACTTTTCATTGAGCCGGCCACATGACTTGCCAATCATCATGATCAAAACAGACCCCTGGGTCTGGGGAACCAATCTGGAATTGCCATGTTATTCCAGCGAGACACATGCCAGTCAGTAGTTATCCAAGCACAAAACTAGCTTTATGAAAAGTGCCCAGTTCTGTAAATCAGAGATCCTCTTGGTCACTCCTACTACACTGGAACAGAGGCAAGTTTTAATAAAAGAGAGAAATGGCAGCAACTAAATAGAAACTATGAAATGACAGCTCTTACTTTCAAAGCATGATGTAAGCCTCCAGAATCCCTTAGAATGAATCACTTGAGAATTTATTAAGTTTTTTTAATTGTCAGGTCCTGTACTAGGTTGGGAACATAAGGGCAAAAGATGACATAGTACTTCCCAGCAAGGAGGTTATGTTCTATCAAGGAAGACAAGAAGTACTATCTGTGGTATATAATACTATACTAAAGAATAAAGATGAAGGTAAAAATAAGGTTGTTAAATACTAAAGCTATACTTGACTAACCTAACTCAGTTTCCCAGTAGTTTTGATTTATTTTTGAATGAGACACTCAGAAGGCATTCAACAGTTAAGAAAAATGTTTATTTAGTCTTAACATAGCAAGTCTACTCAACAAGGATACAGCTCTTGGCTCCATTTGGAAAATCTTTTGGCTACTAGGGCAGGGTGTGGTGACTCTCCAGGCTCAGAGACTAGTCTGAATGGCCCAGACTCCATATGGGTGGGCCTTTGTAATCCCCATAGGTGACCAGGAAGCCAAATCAGTGTGGCCTGAGGTCACCAGGAAGCTGTGTTAAGTCTAGAGAAGTCTTGAGTCTTAGCCCCCTGAACTAATCAAGTCCCTGGGACAATTTCCTTCTCTTTTAGGAAGAGAAAGAATCTAATCCACATAGTGGAAAAGGGGCGAGGGGGAACTTCAACCTAATGCAGTCATCCAATAGCCAGCACTAATTATGAAGGTTCTTGTTCTGGAAGCAGCACTTTCCCAGAAGTTCCCTTCAGACTTGCTGCTTCTTCTCCTTGGAAGATATGGGTGGCATGTTTCTGTCTCTTTTTGTCTGCCTCTCTCTCTCTTTTTAAATGTGGTTGTAGCATGGACCTGGAGTCACTAATTGTTCAGGCCATCCAATAAGGATCTCTATAGGATTCTCTACCCATTGATTTTCACTCTCTGGGACAAAAGGGGGAGAAAAACAAACAAACTCACTCCTGAATCCAGGTCTTTTGAGGTTGTTACAGATCTCTTCTCAAAGAGATTTTTTTCTTCTCTTCCTTGTTCCATCTTAGTCTTGTTAAAGCCACTCTTTACTGTAAAAATGCCTTATATGTTACAAGATACGTTATTTTCCTTAGTTATGGGAATGGATTAGTGAATAGGATGATGGGGTGGGCAAATATCCCGGAATTCACTGTGCATTGGGGAATCTTTTTTTTCTTTTTCTTCTGATTCTGCATATCATGTTTTAAGAACTCTTGTTATTCAATTGTATTGATTCTTCATGACCCCAGGATCTTGTCCATGGTGCATCCTTGGACAAAGATACTGGATTGACTTGTCATTTCCTTCTCCATTGTGTTCCCATTTTATGGATGTGGAACTGAGGTAAATAGAGATTAAGTGACTTGCCCAGGGTCATATAGACAGTAAGTATCTGAAGGTAATTTGAACTCTGATCTTCTCAACTCCAGACTCAACTCTATCCTCTGTACTACCTAGCTTTCTAAGAGCTCTATGAGGTCTTAAGTGAAAGGTATTTTATTTGTTCCTGTGAAGAGAGGTTGTACAGGGAGCATGACATGAAGTATTAGGTTCTGAATCCTGAAAACATGGGTTTATAGTCCCACCTCTGAGACTTAACTAGCTATGATTCCAGTTCAAATCATTTAATCCCAATTTACCTAATTAACTTTCTTAGTACCACAAATTACTGACTAGTTCTTATTTCCTTTCTTAGCTGTGTCACAATTTTTGTTGGTGAAGGGTTTTCCCAGACCAAGAGGTTCCCACACTAAGGAAATTTACAGACCCTTTGAGTATGCATGATTGTCAGACCTCTGATATACAAAGACTTGTGTTATACTGGAAGTGAGGGAGTGAGTAAGTAGGTAGCTTTAGTTCAGTGGAAGGTGTAAATGGCTTCCTGTGATTAGGATGGATCAAATCTATCTCATAATTTTAAACTACATAGTATAGATCTTATATGGAAATTATTATTTTTAAAGTTCTATCTCTCTGTATACAGCTTCTCTTATATTAAGGAATATCACATAAATCACATAAAGATATATATGATGCTGTGAAATGTAAACTTTATTAATTTACCTTAATGAGTACAATACAGCCTAATCTGTCCCACTTCTAAATATTGGGGGCCCTGTTTCTTGGGTCTATTTTGTGGTATGGAGTACCTTACACAAAGAGGTTGCCTCCTGTTTCTTTCATTATACATCAGTACTGATAACCTCTCTCCCTCTCCCTCTTCGTCTCCCTCTTGTTCCCTCCATGCCTCCCTCTCTTCCCATGTATAAATGTATACATTCATGTACATATATACCAATATGCATAACTATAGATATATACACAATCACATATATATAGTGATTTCTCCATTGTACCAGACTGGTTTATAACATTTCTCCCATGTAGGACATAAACATAAATCTATATTCATAACTTACTGGTTTCTATTCTTCCTGAACTCAATAAACCTGAATATATGAGCTTGTGATAAAAACTTCTTTCTGCAGAGAATAAAGTACTTCCCTTCCCATTGACTTAGCAAATGCCTGGCATATGATAAGTGCTGGATACATACTTTATGACCTGCCTTATGCAGAATAGAGCTATGGTGGTAGGTAGCAGAAGAATTTGATTTCAAGTCATGAGAGACTTGAACTGGAATGGCGCTTCTGATATCAATGAGGTAGCCATGAGCATGTCTCTCAACTTCTCTCAACTTCTTTCTTCATCTATAGCATGGGAATAATTGTATCTGGTATACCTATCTTCTGGGATTTATAGGATCAAATGAGATAATATTTGCAAAATGTTTTTTAAACCTAAAGTACTATCCAGATGTTAAGTATCATTATTGCTGTATACACTAAATACTGCTATATGTCTCCAGGGTAGCAGCACAATGGAACTGTGTCCTATAAACCTCTGATATGATCATTACTTTCCATTTCAACCTTGAGAAATTTGGCCAACCAAGTCTTAACACCTAATGAAGAATTTCTGCCTTGACCAATATGTGTGTGTGTGTGTGTGTGTGTGTGTGGATAAGTAAACAGATTCTTTTATAGTTCCTTACAGATAAGGAAACTGAGCCATAAGGAGGAAAGTGACTCATCTGCATGTTCAGAAAGGCCTTAAAAGTGGGTGAACCATTAGGATAACCTAGCAAGTGGAAGGCAAACCCCGCCCCCCAAAAAAAGCCCCATCCTACCCTTCAACTACATTCAGTTAGTTACAATTCTCTGCCTCTATTTTATAATGTGGTCAGGACATCAGGTTATCATGACCATGCCAGCAGGAGAGTTTGTCGAATGAGCTCATGTATAAATAACAGCTCCAACGCACGGTGAACATTTACGAACCTCATTATGTATCAACTATTGTTTAATGGCTAGTCCCCACTTGGGCAGTGAAATCCTGCTGATTTACTACTTATCAGGAATAAATTACAGTTTAGAACTTGGATTTTTCATGGTTTTCTTTTTGTCAGCATAAATAAACTTAGCTAATAGGGCTATTTCCCACTGCCTATTAAACTAGCTGCTAGCAAAAGGCTTCCTGGCTTGTAAGAGGATATCAGCAAGATGAGAGAATCGTCTCGTTTTTTACCTGGATGTGTTTATGATGTCGGGTGCTTTAGGGAATGGATGTCAGATGCTGCAAGTTATTAGCGTTTTCTAACACTTACTTTTCATTCACATCTTTTATTCTCCATTTGTGAAATAACGTTATTATTGCAGCCGCCATTAGCACAGTAGAATGGGAGACAGTAACGGATGGATTTCATGTGACGAGGCCCATTCTATTTACCTCTAAATTCTATTACTCTCCAGGTGTATGGACCTCAGGGTAGAATCTGGATTGTTGATTTCTCAAACTTTAAAGAAAGAAGTTCATAATTTTGCAACAAAACCAATAGCTAAACTGGAATGTAATTTTTAGGATTTTTTGGCTCAATCCCCTACATTTCATTTGCAGCAACAGCTTTTTGCTATTAGTTAACATTCAAGGAATAGTTTCAAGTTTTTACAACTGCAAAAGGGTCATTATTTTTATCAGTGTGCTGGAGGTTATTTTGAGTTTGACTATGGAGGGCTCAATTCAATAAAAACTCAGCCTGAATTCCACAGCAGGATGCTTGAGCCATGGAAATTCAATGGGGGAGCTAGCATGGGCTTCTGTGATACTGAACCAGGACTGAATTTTCATTTAATCATTCTCAAGAAATCAAAAGACAGTTTGGGATTAAATGGCAATCTTTTAACTAGGAGTTCCTCAGCCAAGCCAGCCAATTAGCATTCACAGAGAAGAGCTGTGTTATGTAAGAGTGCCTGGGTGAAATGAAGAAAATAAAATAACATCTACCCACATTAATAAAAAAGTACCTCAGAGGTATAGAGTTGTCATGAAATAATCACTCTCTCCAGAGATGGGAAAGATAGGTACTTCCCCCAGCTTCAATAAACCAGAAAAGGCTTTCTGTGCATTGGCTTATTCTCATGCCTTTTGGTTTAATTGGGAATATTAGCACGAGTGAATGACACTTGACGTAACCCTCTAATTATACCTTTTGTTACATTCAGTTTTGTGAATGATTCAACAACCCTGTTTTCATGTCCTGCCAGTTTTGGACTTTTTTTTTTTGTCTTATTTACTCATTTGAAAACAGTGACACCTTGCAAAAAAAAATGAATTATGTATCAGTGTGGCCCAGGTTCATTTTATGTATTCATAAAACCTTTGGCCTATTGAAATCTCCTTCCCCAGCTTCAAGTGTGTACCTCAGGGGCTTAGAGGCCAAAATGGAACAGGAGTTGGCTTAGAAAAAACACACATTTCTGGCAAGACTGAACACGAAGGAAAAGTTTAAAACCTTCCAGAAATGTAGCTGAAAAGGGCTCTCAAGCAATTGTTTACCCTTTTTCCTCTTAGAACACCACTCAGTCTTTGGACTCAACTCTTACCAAAATTGTTAATGGTATGTAAATGTCAAATGTTGGTTCTCAACCAATGAGTACTTCATTATTATTGTATGACTCTCCCTATTTTTTTAAAAAGTATTTTTAACAAAAATTGGAAAACGGATTCAGAACCATTTTCTCTGCTAAACTTTTCCCTGAGTTACGTCTGTTCCATCATCAATCCCTCACACCATAACCATGGAAGATTTGGCATCTTGCCACATCCCACTCTCTGGGCCCCAGTCAGGACTGGTGGTGGGACAGAGGTGCCTTGGGTTTTGTTTCCAGCTGAGGCTGATTCATGGAGGTTGCTTTAGTTAGGCAGAAGCAAAGGCTGCTCCTTCTGCTTTTACATTTCCAGTATAGCTGTTACGTCCCTTTCCGTTTCAACAGGGCCTGTTTTACAGGTAATCTAAATGGCTCCCACATTGTCTGAATGTGGTCCTGCTGAGAAAAGTTGTGTCCTCAGAATATTTTTCCCACTGGGAAACCAACAATTAGTAATAATTTGCTTTCTTGTAGTACTTTAAAGTTTTTTTTAAGAGCTTTCCTTGGCAATAGCTCTATGAAACAGGTAGTACAAACATTGGTACCCCCATTTTTTTTTGCTTTTCTTTTTTTAGAGGGGGGAAGGTAGGGCAATTGGGGGTAAGTGACTTGCCCAGTGTCACAGGCTAGTTTTGTCTTAAGTGTCTGAGGCCGGATTTGAACTCAGGTTCTCCTGACTCCAGGGCCGGTGCTCTATTCACTGCACCATCTAGCCACCCCCAAGTACCCCCATTTTAAAGATAAGGAAACCAAAGCTTTTGCAGAGTTTGGCACTTTACCTGGAATTTCTCAACTTGTGCACTTTCCCTTACTGTTACTCAGTTGTGTCTTACTCTTTGTGACCCTATTTGTAATTGGCAAAAGTACTAGAGTAGTTTATTTCCTTTTCCAGCTTATTTTACAGATGAGGAAACTGAGACAAACAGGGTTAAATGGCCTGCCCAGGGTCTCACAGCTAGTAAGTGTCTGAGGCCTGATTTGAACACAGGGAGAGAAGTCTGATTCTAGGCTTGGCACGCTATCCATTGTGTCACTTTTAGCTCAAAACATTGTTTCCTTCCAACAGAAAGCACCCTCAGGAGGTAACCCTTTAAATATCTGTCAGTCCTTACTACCACAATGTGAATTTCCTATGATGAGGTCAAGTTTTATTTTGGGTAATGAAGTGATAGAAGGTAAAGAAGCATCAGAGTAGGTGCTGGGTTCCTGAAATGAAGCAAACTTTAGAATCCCAAGGCTTGGAGTGCTAAAGACAGACTTTCTCTAGGACCAATCCAAAGAAGTCAGTGACAGATAATACCAAGCACAAAGGAATCATTTTCTCATCACCACTACCATTGGATGGCCCTAGCACCTCTCAAATTAATGGGATCATTGTTACTTGCTTCTTGTCATAATTGCAGTGGGAAAAAAAGTTCAGTAGTTTGTCATTTGTAGCGTTTCTCTCCCTCTTCTTTGCCCTCCCCCCATCTCTATCTCTCTCCCTCTCTCCATTGTCCCTCCGTCCCTCCCTCCCTCATCATTTCAGTTTTTACTGGTTTGTCCTCACCATCAAAACTCAGCAGTCCTTTGTCTCACTCCCTTGCATAAAATTGACTCCTTAATCTGTGATAAGCAAATTCAAGCCAAAAGAGTTATGGCTTGGTTTATTGCCCTTCATGGGCAATAAAAAATTTTATTTAAAAAGAGTGTTCCTGGAGACAGCAGAGTGTTAACCCAAAGGTATAAAACTCACTAATTGTGGTAGTCCTCTGTGTGTGTGTGTTCATTTAAGCACTACCATAAAAGTTGCATCACATATCCCAGTGCCTAAATATATTAGACCAGTTCTGACTTACAAAAAAATCATGGTTATTAGCTCATTTTATACTAAGCATTTCACATATATAGGGCATAACTAACTATCATTCATGGGGTTAGATTAGAGAAAAAAACCCAATTTTGTTTTTCAGGCACTCCAACCTTTATGAGGGAAAGGACGTTATCGGAATAATTTCTAGATATACTATTACATTTGATGTACCCACTTATTCTTTTTTGTACCTCTTAGGACAAACACAGGGACTGTTTGTACCAAAAAATGTCTTCCACAAGCCCCAGTTCACCTTGAGTCCTTCTTTTAAAAAAAAATATGAAAGATGAAAGAGCTGGGAGAGGAGGGCAATCGATGGCCAACATTTTGCAGGGTGTGTGTGTCAGGCTCCACTTGGAAGGCTCCCTTCTCTTTCTTCAGCAGCTTTCAGGCTGTAATTTTCCACAGCTGCTGAAAACTGACTCAAATCATTTTGCATGGTCACAGTTATCCTGTCTGCCAAAAACAGGCCCAGTGGTAGCTAATGGAAGCATGGTTAAGACAAGCCCCCCACTTGTTTCCAGGTCGAGGGGAACACCGAGTATTTAGCTTAATGAGCTAACACCTGGAACATTTTCTCTCCAAGTACATACAGATTTATATTTGTATTGGAATGTGTCCTACTGTCTTTCCAGGGCTTAGAAGGCTATCTTTAGAGAAGTATCAGTCTCCTATCATCTCATCAGAAGATGAGGAGCTCAATTATTATTTATATGCCCCTTACCAGAAAACAAAAAACAAAAACCCTAGGTAGATCTCTGCTCACCCTACTAAAAGTCCCTGTGTCTAGTGTAGAAAGTGTTGATGGATGAACAAATGAAGAATCGTTTGGTTGCACTCAAAAGTAGACACTTTGGTTATTGATATCCATAGTGGAAAAATGACTATGTGGATGACTTTTGTTTGTTAATTTGAATCTGTAATTTTATCAGTGCAGGAATATCCTGGGGTGGAAACTTGATTCCCTGATGGAAAATTGCAATATAACTTGGTAGAGGAATGCTTGAGAGGTGAAGTGATTTATCCAGAGTGTCTTAGGATCCCAGGGTTAGTGCTAAAAGGGACCTCTGATGCCATTGTATTCCAACCCCCTCATGTTATAAATGAAGAGACACAGCCAGGAAGCCTACGTGCATGTTCATGATCAGACAGATAGCAAACATCAGAGACTGGAGTCTTTGGGTTTATCAAACAGTAGATTATTACCATCATTACTACTGTGTCTTGAGTACTTCACCTATTCCCAGATATTTCAATCTTAATAAAAATGATCATGATTATCATCAGTGTTAGTAGAATCAGCCAAGCTAGACCTACATGCCTCAGTCCTCCATTTGCTGTGTGAAGAAAATAAACGGGCAGCTGAAAAGAAAAATGATCAAGAAGAGTGGCTAGATTATTGGTCCTATTTCTATCCTCTGAGGTCAAGAAGAATGAGTCCAATCCCTCTTCCACATGTCAGTACTTCAAACATTTGACCATTCTACTAAGCTGTGAACATTTGAGTCCTGGTGTAGTGATGGCTTGTTGTTCAAAGACCAGACGACCTAAGTTTAGAGAAGATCATAACCAGAAAGTTAATTAGCAATGGATAATCATTTTTTTTCAGTCTCAGATACTCATGGATACTACCTACTATTATGTACAGTGGTTATGACCCCAGGTCTTGAAGTTTGAAACAGATGGAACTTGATATGACCAACTAAGAGGACGAGATATTTTCTATGATTTTCACGATCGCTTTGTAGGAATTATGTTCAAGATATAAAAGTTTCAGCTACCTTAATTATCTAAGAAAGGAAAACCTCAAGGAAATAAAAAATCTGATGGATTAGCCCAGAAGGGTAATCCTTAACCCCTAAAGTGCTGACACAGCAATCCTCCTCCATCGTTCTTTGGAAAGGCTTAAACCAACCTACTGAAAAAAACTCCACTTTGCTTTTTTCCACGTGCCCTGCACCCCTCCCCCCCCCTCTTCCAAACCCCTGTGAAAACTGAAGGGGAAAGAATGTGTCTGGGCTAGAGCAGTTGTGTGACAGCATTCTGTGTTGCAATGGATCTCAGTTGGAAAACTAAGAAACAGAGGGACATGGGTCAGGATATCTTGTATGGTTGTGTGGCATTTCACCAAGGAAAAAAGCCCAGCAGACTGCTGAACCAATTTTGTCCCCAGTAAAAGTCACTTGGGGAAAGAAATGAAGCAGATGAAGTGTGAATTGTACAGTGGGCTAGAGGCTGAGATAGGTCTAGCCTCCAGGGAAACCCCAATTAAAGAAAAAAGTAGTCTGAAAATGAATGACAGTGAAATGTAAGAGGTAAAAAGACTCAAGGAGAAAACTGCATCAAAGATCTTGGACATAAGCAGATTCAACCAAGAGGAAAAGATAATAACAGAAGGGAATATGATCTCTAGATCAATTGGCTATAATCTATGTATAAATATTGTAAGACATAGAAAAAAATGAATCATCACCTGGTGAGACAGGATCTTGTGGAAACCCAGGAAAGCATGGAATCACAGCATTATGTGCCTCAATAGTTTAACTGGGAAGTATAAATTGTCAAGGCAGAATTTGTAGCCTGCATAGAAAAAGTTAGTAGAAAAGAAAATTAGAATACATGGTAATGTCTCACCAAGAGAGACTAACTGATTGGGAAAGCAAATGCACAGATATGAGGGAAAGTCAGAGAAGAAAATTGAAAAGCAAACGACATTAAAAAGAAAATAGGACCATACTAACAAAACACTGAACTGAAAGACGGGATGTGTATAGTGACAATTTAAGGATTATTGAATTTTAAAAAATACAAATTCTTAAAAAAAATAAAACCCTAGCCAAACCAAACCAGGTTTTGCTTTTGGCATGTATCCCTTGCTTGGTATACAATTAGGTCAAGGCTTGTGACTGCTTATCTTTGCCCTATATCTGTGACCAGGAACTGGGTAATGGTTGACAGAGCTTCCAGATGGCATCTATTCCTTCAGCCATTGCTGGTTCAGGGATTCCCCTGGGATTTGTTTCTGGCCCAGTGCTTCCTGCCCTGGGGTCTTGCCTAACCCCTCTTTCAGTCCTTGAATACTGGAATGCTTCACATCATGCACCCTCCTAGATCGTGGCTAGATCCCATCCTAAAAGTCGGCAGGCCTTTTTTGTCTCCAAAAGCATGTAGGAACTAGACAATGACCTACTGAGACTTTCTGACTTTCCTGAACAGAATTCAATTGGGTATCTTTTCTAGCCCTTTGTGGAGGAGGTTTTATAGTGGGGAGTTAGACTGTACTGCTGGGTCAAAGGATATAGGTAGTTTAATAACTCTTTAGGGTATAATTCTAGGTTTCTCTCCAAAATGGTTGGCTAATTTTGCAATTCCACCAACAATGAATTAGTGTCCCAATTTTTCCACATCCTCTCCAACTTCTATCACCTTCTATCATTTTAGCCAGTCTGGTAGGTGGAAAAATTATATCTCAAGGTGATTTTAATCTGCATTTCTCTAATAATTTCTTACAGTAGAATCATATCCCATTATGTTCATGTATCACAATTTATTTAGCCATTTCCCAGTGTATCAGCACCTAGTTAGTTTCTAATTCTTTATTATCACAGACAGTGTTGCTATAAATATTTTGTATTTGGAGTCTTTACCTTTGTCAGTGATCTTCTAAGGGGTATATGCCTATCACTGGAATCTCAAGGTCAAAGATTATTGAAATTTTAGCTATTTCATTTGCAGAATTCCAATTATTTTCCAGAATAATTCTAGTTTATTTTTGTTTTGTTTTTTGCTTTTTGGAGGGGGGAAGGCAGCACAATTCGGGTCAAGTGACTTTCCTGCCCAAGGTCACATGGCTAGTAAGTGTTAAATTCCTGAGGCCATATTTGAACTCACGGTCCTCCTGACTCCAGGCCAGGCACTCTATTCTCTGTACCACCTAGCCACCCCATGGATTTTGTAATTCTTACTGAAGAATTGGCTTCCAGTAGAATGTAAGATCCTTGAGAGCAGCTGTGAATTCCTCATTTTATATATAAGAAAAATGAAAAGTTAAGTGTGATCATACATTGTTCTGAAGATAATAGGAACAGTACTGCAGGGCAGCAGTTAGGAAAGGACTCAGTAGCACTTATTTTGGGAGTAATACCTTAGATGATAACAGAAAAAAAGTATATTTCCAACTTTTAATACTTTAGAGTTTGTCCATATTTCTTTTGTTATGATATATGACTTCACAGAGCCTAGAATAATGGTTGGTATATAGTTAGTATGTTATAAATATTTGTTGATTGATTTTGAATTTTTTATTGTTTCATGAGTCTTAGTGACTAAAGAACTGATCATTTAGGGACCAGAATACTCAGGATGAACCTCTTTGGATTTAGCTAAGTTTACATGTGTAAACTCCTTGGCAGTGAATGACCTGTCACTGGGACTTCTATTGGAAGTCTTCTGGTTTGGTAGAAGACATCGGAGTTTATGCGTTGTTGACATAGCTTCTGAAAATACAAGATCACCTCTGAGCCATGATGCAGCAGAGTGAAATTTTTGTGGCAAGTATACATGTGGATAAACATATTGAGCGTATAAAGAAAAAAAAAATAACCACCAAAACCAAACCTGGTTAACAGTAAATTTAGAAAACATGTAAACTGAATTTTTGGTTTTCTAAAGAGGTTTTACCTTAATATCAAATTTTGATAAATTGACTTTCATATTGAAATGGTACCAATCAGTACTTTACACAGGTCAGAATACATTATTTAATATTAACTGACTCCCCTGTTGTGTTTCAGGCCTAGGACTTGCACCGATGTTGATGAATCTAGAGAAGGTGTCATGTCATGAAAGCCACAGAATACGGAATATGGGATGTTTCATGATTTAAAGGGAGCACACACACACACACACACACACACACACACACACACAGTCGCACACAGTCACACACAGTTACAGAAGTGACTAATTACAGGACACCATTCCTAAAATGCTAACATAGATTGTGGCAGAAACTATATAAATAGAGGGCCAGAGCCTTAGTATCATGGGAACTCTGTTGATGATAATTTGTTCTCCTCTTCCTGACTGACCCTGGATGATAAAAAGGAACCCAGTTGCATTTCAGTGAATTTTGAACTAAAATTAAAATGGAAAAGGATAAAAATAATGTATTCCTGCCCAGCCCTTGAAATGGAATTTCACTAATACTGGAGGAGAGCCCATAGAAATCTCCAAATTTGTTTCTTTTAACATACTGGAAAGGCACTCAGGTTGGAAAAAAATCAATTTTTGAAACTTACCACTGGTTTAAATGGAAGCACACACATATGGCTGAAGAAAAATTCTAGATCTTGTTGGAAGATACATGTTTCTTCTTTTTTTCTTATTTAGATACATATTCAAAATACATTAAAGAAAAATAAATACTGAACAGAAAGCATTTTATTAAGGTTAATTTCACATTCTAAGATCTTTGAATTTCAAAAACTCAAAGCATTTTAAGAAAAACAAACCAAAAAAAAATGAAAGAGATAATTGAAACATATTTTAAGGTAAACATAAATGTCTAGGATCAATAATAAATTTTTAAAATCCTTTGATGCAGATTGTTACTGAAGCACACCAATGCTAATTTTAATAGTTTAATACCATCTGATGACTGCTTGGTGTAACAGAGAGTCCAGACTTGGAATTAGAAATCTGAGTTCAAATTTGGCTTCTGCTCTAACTGGAATAACTTTTAGCAAGATTTAAATCTCTATGAGGCCCACTTATGCTATTTATCTAGGATTTTTTTTGTTTGTTTTTTTGCTTTTTGGAGGAGGGGAGGCAGGGCAATTGGGGTTAAGTGACTTGCCCAAGGTTAGTAAGTGTTAAGTGTTTGAGGTCACATTTGAACTCAGGTCCTTCTGACTCCAGGGTAGGTGCTCTATTCTCTGCACCACCTAGCTACTCCATGGATTTTGTAATTCTTACTGAAGAATTGGCTTCCAGTAGGATGTAAGATCCTTGAGAGCAGCTGTGACTCTTTCTTTTTGTCTTTATATTCCACTGTCTAACAGGGAGCCTTGCACATAGTAGGTATTTAGTAAATGCTTAAAAATTGAATTTCACAAAAACTAGAACAGAAACTTCTCTGCAGGTAGGAACCCTGGCTAGATGTAATATAAATTCCTACTTCCCAGGGAATTTTGAATTTGTTAGTAAACAAAATTTTTAAAAAAAAGATAAAACTAAGATACATATAACTAGGTTAGGCAGTAACCAGATCAGGGGAGAGGTGAGACAGATATCTGGTTAAGTCCAGAAAGAAGTTTTAGATAAGTGGAAAGAATGGGTTAAGGCATTGATCCCAGCAAGCTATGGTCCAATATTCCCCTTCCCCTTCACCTGTTAAACATCTCAGAAGAGAAAGTTGTCTACATTTTGTATCTTTAGTTCCTCCCCACCTATCTTCTTTCTAATCTTTTAAAAATTGTTCTTTTCAAGGTCATGAATTAACAAACTCTTCATAGCTAAATCCATTGGCCCGATTTTAGAACTTATCTTTCCATTTCCTGAAATATTTGATGCTATTGACCTTCTCTAAATAGTTTATTCTCTATTGACTTACATATCACTATGATTTAGACTCTTTGCTGCTTTATCATCTTTTTTTAGGATTCAGGTATAACTGTGGCATATATGTACATGTGTGTCACAACATGGGTGCACATATGTACATGGCAATACATGTATGTATGTGTATGCATCACATATATGAATATGTGTATCTATCACACATGCGTGTCTATATGCACATTTATATATGCATCTTCAGCATCTATATCCACATTTATACCTATATCCATATATCTCCATAGTTTCTTTCTAAAGATCCAGTTCTGCATTTCATTCAACCAGCTATGCATCTCCATATGAATATCCACCTCATTTCAATATACACAAAAATAAACTCGTGGTTTCCCCTCAGAAATTGTCCCAACCTCTACATTTTGTGGTGAGTGGATACTTAATCTCCAATTAAACAAGTTCAGAATCTGGATTTTATCTTTATTTCCTTTTTCCCTCTCACATTCCATCAGCTGCCAAATCCTCTCAACTTTATTTTGTCACTATCTCTTGCATATCTTCCTCCCTATCCCCATACGACTATCACCTTAGTTAAAGTCTCATACAATTTGTTTGAAATACTGTATTACTCCTAATTGGTTTCCCTGATTTCCTTCTCTCACCCACTTTTTTTTTAGTCCATCCTTTACACAGCTATCTAAATAGGATTTCTAATGTCACAAATCTTTTTTTTTTTAATGTCACAAATCTTATCATGTCACTCCCTTGCTAGAAACCCTTCAGTGGCTCCCTGTTGTTTTTTTGGATGAAATAAAAACTCCCCAGTTTGTGTTTTAAGTCCCTGCACAATCTGATTCCAATCAACATTTCCAGCCTTATTTCTCATTATTTTCCTTTATATCTGCTATGCTCCAGCTAAATTAAACTATTAACTCTTCTTTTGACTTGATATTTTTCCCTCCCTCTGTCTGCTACATACATTCCTCTCATCTGTCAAAATCTTTCTTCAGTGATCACCACAGATAATATCTCTTCCATGAAGTTTTCCTTAATTACTGTTTTTTTCCCTCCATTGGTTTTTTTTTTCTCCCTTCTTCCTCAAATTTTCCTGTAATATTTTGGTTGGATTCCTCCTTTATTCCAATCATGTTGTAATTTATAAGACAGCTAAGTTGAACAATAAATACATCAATTTGCCTGGAGTCAGAAAAAAACCTGAGTTCAAATTTAGCCTCAGATATTTACTAAAGGTATGACACTGGTCATGTCACTTAATCTCTGTTTTCCTCAGTTTCCTTAACTATAAAGATCATAATAGCACCTATCTCCAAGAGTTGTATCAGAAAAAATATTTGCAAACTTCTTAGCATAGTGTCTAGCATGTGACAGGTGCTGTTATAATAATAATAATGATAATGATAATAATTAGAGTCTGATCGGTGGTACAGGGGATAGAGTGTCAAACCTGGAGTCAGGAAGGCACATCTCCCCAGGTTCAAATCTAACTTCAGACACTTACTAGCTATGTGACCGTGGGCAAATAATTTAACCCTGTTTGCCTCAGTTTCCTCATCTGTAAAATGAGCTAGATTATGAAACAGCAATCCCCTTCAGTATCTTTGCCAAGAAAACCTCAAATGATGCCATGAAGAGTCAGGCACAACTGAAAAACAATTGAACAATAATAACAACAATTGTAATTATTATTTACTTATTTTCCATGTCCGTGCCATTTTTTCTTATTTGTATCTCTATCAACCTAATACATAGGTGGATACTTCATAAAACACCGAGTTGATGGTGTGGGAAGCAGTAGTGATATATTGTAAAGTTTGTCAGAGAACAATGGGAAACTATTTTGGAAGTCTTAATTACAGAAAAATCATCAGTGGTTGACAATAATAGACAAAGAAATTTGAATAAGATAATATGGTATCTTAGAAATAGGGAAAAAAAATATTTCATTTAGCCTAACCCTTGTAAATGTATGAAAAAACAGCCTCAAAGAGGTGGCACAGTGAATAGAGAGAGTACTGGTCCTGCAGTCAGGAGGGCCTGAGTTCAAATTCGACTCCAGACACTTAATACTTACTAGCCATGTGACCTTGGGCAAGTCACTTAACCCCAACTGCCCTACCTTCCCCCCTCCAAAAAGCAAGAGAGAGAGACAGAGCATGTGTGTGTTTATGTGTTAAATTTTTGCTTTAGGTTATAGGGAAACACTCTAAATTCTTGAGTAGAGGAATGGGAATGACATAATGAAACTTACACTCCAATACTTAGTAGTACTTTTCTAACAAGCCATCCTTGCCTGCATGACTGTATGACTCTTGTTCATGTCCATGTCCTTTATTCACCACAGAGGATCAGTACAATATACAGAGACCTTTATTCTGTTCTTTTCACATTGTGTGGATACCAATAGAGCACTTGGCCTACAATTGTTCATCTCCTCCAATTTCTGTGGGGTTAGCCCATCTGTTTTTCTGGTCATATATTTATCTGATATCTTTTAGACCACTTCTTATATTATAATTCCTCATTTATAATATGTTTAAGCCTTTTGGGACTTATTACTAACCTGTTCATTGCCTTTGGGGTGATATTGATCTTTAAGTTTTTAGAGATTACAGGATTTTGTGACTCATAGCCAAATATCACCATAAAAAAATATTGATGTAAAAAATGGACTGGGCGGGGAGGGGGAGAGGGAGGAAGCATGGGAGTCATTTAAAGCCATGTGAAGAAAGGAAACTCCTTCACTTAACAGTCTTTTCAATTCTGGCCTCAGAGGCAAGCAAAGTTTGAGGAAAATTATTCTTGTATATATGGGGTAGAGTGATTGGAACAAGTACAAATTTCTGATCTTATACATACATACACACACACACACACACACACACATATATATATATATATACACACAAATATGTGTGTATATCCATATCTATCTATCTACACCCCTCCCACACCCATACACACACACACACTCCACCAAATTCTGCTCTTATGGCTCATTGTACTTTTTTTTTTTGCTTTTTGGAGGGGAGGAGGCAGGGCAATTGGGCAAAATGACTTACCCAAGGTCACACGGTTACTAAGGGTTAAGTATCTGATGTTGGATTTGAACTCGGGTCCTCCTAACTTCTGGGCCAATGCCCCTATTTACCACTTGTGGTAACTCTTATAACTCATTGTACTGGGTGAAAACTGCTTTCTCAATAGCTATGCCTGTGGAACATACATTCTGACATTGTATAGAAATGGAATGATTATGATGTGTTTTGTGGTGTAAGGCTTGTCTGTTATCCAAGGACCAATCTACCTAAAGAGATATGGCCTTCCCAGAGATACTCATCACCACATTGGTCACAGGGTTTAAAATGTTTTTTTTTTCTTTTTTTGGTTTCAACATTGTAATTGGATATCTGTTAAGCTTTATAGGGCAGTGTACAATCTTGTAGGTACAAGAGTACCTACAGCAAGAAAATTAGAGTTCTGTCTGAGATTCTAACATTTTGATTCCTTGAACAGAAAAAAAAAATGACATCAAAATATAAGTTCTGATTAGCTACACTAGACAATGTTCTATTTCAGGAGTCACAAAACTATGACCTGTATGTAGTCCACTTTTGATTGACATCCTCCAACTAAGAATGTTTGTTTTCCTATTTTTAAATTTATCTATTTATTTAATTTAATTTATTTATTTTCCTTCACTCAACAGTAGTTTACTTTTTCCAATTAAATGTAAAGATAGTTTTCAACATTCAATTTTATAAAATTTTGAGTTCCAAATTTTTCTTCTCCCTACTTACCCTCTCCCCACCCAAGACAGCAAGCAATCTGATATAGGTTATACATGTATAATCATATTAAGCATATTTCCACATTAGTCATATTATGAAAAAAGAATCAGAACAAAAGGGAAAAATCACAATAAAGAAAAAAAAACAAAATAAGTGAGAACAATATGCTTCAATCTGCATTCAGACTCTATAGTTATTTTTCTGGATGTGGATAATATTTTCCATTATGAGTCTTTTTGAATTATCTTAGGTCATTTTATTGCTGAGAAGAGCTAAGTTAGTCAGAGCCAATCATTACATAATGTTGCTATTGCCATGTTCAATATCTTGGTTCTGCTCATTTCAGTCTGCATCAGTTCATGTTAGTCTTTCCAGGTTTTTCTGAAATCTGCCTGATCATCATTTCTTATAGCACACAGTAGTATTCCATTATATTCATTTGCCATAACTTGTTCAACCATTCCCCAATTGGTGGGCATTGCCTCATTTTCCAATTCTTTGCTACCACAAAAAGAGTTGCTATAAATATTTTCTTACAGATGGGTCCCTTTCTCTTTATTAATAATCTTTTCAGGATGCAGACCTAGTAGTGTTATTGCTAGATTAAAGGTTATGCACAGTTTTATAGCCTTTTGAGCATATTTCCAAACTGCTCTCCAGAATGGTTGAATCACAACTCCACCAACAATGAATTAGTGTCCCAATTTTCTCACGTCATATCAAACATTTATCATTTACCTTTTCTTTCTAATTAATTAATGGGATAGGTGTGAGGGGCCTACCTCAGAGTTGTTTTAATTTGAATTTCCCTAATCAGTATTATTAAGAACATTTTTTCATATGACTATAGATAGCTTTAATTTCTTCATCTGAAAATTGCCTGTTCCTAACCTTTGAACATTTATCAATTGGGAAATGACTTGTATCAGGAATATTGCCTGTAATAATTGTTTCCTAGTGTTCTGCTTTCCTTCTAATCTTGGTGGCATTGGTTTTGTTTGTGCAAAATCCTTTTTAATTTAATGTAATCAAAATTATCCATTTTGTATTTCATAATGCTCTCTATCTCTTGTTTGGTCATGAATTCTTCCATTCTCCACAGATCTGACAGGTTAATTATTTCTCCCCTAATTTGCTAATGGTATCACCCTTTATGTCTAAATCATGTACTCATTTATTATTGGGTCTATTCGTATGCAATTCAGTCAACAAATTTATTAGATAAATATACATAGACAAAATCTGGAAATTCTTCTGCAAGTAATCCCATGGCTCCAGAATCAAGGTATTAAATAAAATACATACACATTACATTCATACATACATGCATGCATTTACATATACATAAATACATTCACATACACCATTGGCTGACTTACACAAATTTGACTTCCCAGAAATAGACTATGCCACATGTTACTAAATAGGAACATGGAGGGGGAGGAGGGATGACTGTAGCAGGACTCCTTCAGTTTCTTTTGAAGAGGACTGTGGTAGATGTTGGATCTCAGATGTTAATGTTTGCAGGTCCCTGTCTTTGTTCTTTACTTTCTCTTTCTCAATCAGGAGTTTCATATGTAATCAATATGTCATCAGTTTTTGATGGTAGAAGACAAAGTATTTGGTCAGCACATGTCCTTAATATTTTAATCCCAGTTAGAGATTCTGAAATAATTCACTGACCCATGAATCATAGCCTAGTGAGTCATGGAAAAGCAACCATAATTTATCAGAAGAAATAAAAGGGGAATCTGGCAAAATAAAATGAATGTTAACTTCACTGTATAGTTTCCTTTTGGCTAATTCCACTTGGACTATTTGGTCTTCTTCAAGACTAGTGTTCTGAGCATCATAGTTAGAGATATTTTGCTCACGTATTTTGTCATTGACTGATAACAGTTTTTAAGTTTCTAAAGTTTAAATGATTTTTTTTTTAATTAAGAGATCCTATTAAGACTGCCTCTCTCTCACAGCCCCCTCCAATTTTTTGGATTCTCCCTTGACTTAGTCTGAAAATTAATTTATTTAATTGTAAAATAAATCCATTTTCATTTAAGAAGCTATAAACACATTCTTCCTGCTAAAATATTTATAGTGATTATTTACCTCATATGATTTATACTCACACACATATTACAGAGATCAAGATAAATTGGAAAGGGAGTTAGGGACAGTTTTACTTCAAAAAGCCTTAAATGGAATTATAACCAAAAAAAGGTGAAAACTATATAAGTTGTTTAACTTCTTGAAATGAGTAAAGAAGAATAAGAAAAAGTAATAAAGTTTAGTATTTTAAAGAATGTAACTAATAGTCATATGAGAATGTCCTGTTGATTGACTGGCCCCCTTTGAATGTGAGCAATGTTCTCTTTATGTCAGACATATTACTTTTTTTTTCTGTAAAATAGAAACCTTTTATAGTCAGTGTGAAAACTAAAATATGCCAAATAATTACTGTAATGATGGAAATAGTTGGAAATGCAATGTACAATTTCATATTAAATCAAAGTCAGAGTGTTCTTTGGCTTGGCTCGCTAATGCTTTCTGCAACCGTAAAATTTGGCTGCAACCCTGCAATACAATACCGGTGAGAAAACGCTGGGATTATTACCATGCTTAAAAAAAAAAAATAGGAATGAAGGGGGAAAAAAAAAGAAAAGAAAATAACCAATGCATGCAAAGAAATGCATACTTACTCCCATAATAATCAAAACATCATAGCTATTTTGGAATAAAACTGCAGCGTGTGGACAAGGGCTATGCCATTTGTGTTCATGTCCTTGGGTGCTGAAAGGTTTCACCTGGCGTGTGTCCTGATGGAGAACCCAGAGACATTTTCCCTTTCCTAACTCACTGGCAGGATTCACATTCCTTTTTTTTTTTTTTTTAAGTCTTCAGATCATTCTTCTTTAGTTTTAGAGTGAAGCCACAAAACAACACAGTATGTCAAAAGCTCAGCTCATCCTGTGGACAGAGCTCCCAAGTTAATAATGGTGCTCCCACATTAAAAATCCCTGGAATGGGTACAGAGTACCAAAAGTCCTGCAAGTTTTCCGCTACCCTCAAAAGTCCTTTTATCTTCCTTTTCTGGCCTCTCTCTTGGCCAGTGCAATAGGAGTTTAAGTTGAATTCCATGGACTGAGACTCACAAAAGTCTGAGTTTTTCCCTCTCTCCACCCTCCCTGGACTGCGCTGTGAAGCAGCCTTTCTTTTCTAAGAACAAGACAAAAAAAGAACAAACAAAAACAAAGCCACATAAAACATTGACTGTAGCTGCAAAGTCATTCGGTTCCTTGAACTTAAAGCTAGTTTTGTTTAAATGTAGTTCAAAACTTGGTGGATGCTTTTTTGGAGTCTTGCCAATTGAAATAAATATTTTTATTTCATATTGGGTTACTTTTTTTTCTCCTTCCCTGCACTACCCTATCCAATATTTTGTGTAACTAAATTATTAGTCGTCTTATGTAATCCTAAATAGTCCCCTTTTTCTCCCCTCTTGCTGTAACCAGGCCATCTTTAATTTCATAAAAAATACAGGGGCCTAATTGACATTCAAAGCACATAAATTCAGTGGGTAAGGTAAGTCCTTTTTTTTTTTTACAAGTAATGGTGACTGCTCTTTACTCTTTTTAAATTTTATTCTTATTATTCTTATGATTATTATTTTTGTTTTTTTGGAGGGGGAAGGTAGGTCATTTGGGGTTAAGTGACTTGCCCAAGGTCACATGGCTAGTTTTTTTGTGTTAGGTGTCTGAGGTCAGATTTGAATTCAGGTCCTCCCGATTGCAGGGCCCGTTCTCTGTTCTCTATTCACTGCGCCACCTAACCGCCCGCCTCCCCCCACTCCCGCTTTACTCTTGATGTTTGATTTTGAGAAATCATAGAGAAGATGTTTACTAGGCATAAACTCTTCTGAGGTTCTCTGCTATATTCTGATAGGAACAAAAATATCAATTTCTTTAGGCAGATCTTTGTGCATTTTGTGTTTAAGCAGATCATCAGAAATTAATTGTATTCCCCTCCCATGCACCTCCAGGAATCTAGTGATCATTTTCTACAGGGGTTCTTAACTTTTTTGTATGTTTATCACGGATCCCTTTGGATCCATTCTCATAACAGTATTTTTAAATACATAAAATATAATATGTAGGATTATAAAGAAAACCAAATATATAAAATACAATCATCAAGATATTTTAAAAAAATGAATTCATGGATCCTCAGATTAAAAACATTTCTCTAGGGTAATAATAGCCAATTTGAGAGGCTGTTTGGCACATAATGGCTGCTAGGGCATTTGCTGTAGAAACAAGGAACCTTGAGTTAAAATTCTACTTCCACTGCTAACTACTTTTTTGAACCTGGATAAGTCATTCAAATGTTAGTTTCTTCATCTGTGATGCTGCTGCTGCTGGGTAGGGTTTAGGAATAACTTTAAGGCTTGTAAGATATCTCACAAGTCTCATCTCATTTGATCTTCACAAACAAGGTATGATGTAGGTGTTATTATTAGCCCATTTTACAAATGAAGAAACTAAGGTCTGGAAACGTTGAAGTGAATTGCCCAGGGTTACCTTGCTAATTAGAGTCTGATACAAGATTTTGTCTCAGTCTAGTGAGGGTATTGGAAGTGATATCACTTAACAAACATTCCTTCCAGCTCTAAATCCATGATTCTATGTCTTTTGTTCTTCTTTAAGGAAAGGATAATTTTAAAATAATTTAACAAAATAATCTGTTTGAAAAATGGCAGAAAAATTATCTGCCTCCAAATTTTTAAAGAGACAGTTAGATGGTTCATTGTATAGAGCACTGGGTCTGAAGTCAGAAAGAATCATCTTCCTGAGTTCTAATCTGACCTCAAACACTAGCTGTGTGACTCTGGGCAAGTCACTTAACCCTGTTTGCCTCAATTTCCCCATCATTAAAATGACCTGGAGAAAGAAATGACAAAACTATTCCAATATTTTTGCCAAGAAAATCCCAAATGGGGTCACAAAGAGTCAGACAAGATTAAAACAACTGAACAACACCAAATATTTTTATGCTCTCAGTTTTGAATAATGAATAACCTCAATATTTTAAATGTAAGTTCTCTTGTAAATTTAATAGCAATCACGGTTATAGTGTTTTTATGTGTATAGGTTATGTCTCAGAGGAGGTCAAATGTTTAAGTGTATTATCTCCAAAAAATCAGCAGTGGAGAAAGAGATTTTATGCCTCCTCTACACTTGATATCCTTGCTAGGTCACTCCAGTTGAAAATATAACAGCAGTTTACTAAATGAAAGTATGTGTATCTAATTATGTGCATAAGTGACAGGCCAAAGATTGCAACATCTGGCACTTTTGTGTAACCCCTGAATACCTGCTTCCAGACTTGCCAGTTGGGAGAAGCATTTTGGGTACCTTTATTGAAAAGAAAACAACACTCTTAGGGCTAAAATGACAGGTGGCTGAAAAGAGACAGGGCTCTCTTCCTGTTCCCTTGAGTCTCCAGGGAAGAAAGCTTCACTTTCCTGTTTTGCATTCTTCTTTTTTTTTGTTTTGTTTTAACCTTTTTAGGGGAGAAAAGCATTGTGTGATGTAGTCAAAAGCACTAGAGTTGGAATTAGAGTGATCAGAGTCAAATCCTCTCTTTGCTGTTTAATACCTGGGTGGCAAGCCCCAGGGTCTCTCTGGTTCTCGGTTTCCTCCTCTGTAAAATGAGGAGGTTGGAACAGATGGTCTCCAAGTCCACTTCCAGCCCTTAGGGTAAAGATCCTATGTCTACATTGAAAATACCACTTGATATTGTATATGAAGGGAAAGACTGTGGAACATTCAATGGAGTTTCTGGGAAGGGGCCATTTTCAACTAAAAAACCCTTAGTCCTTAGAGAGATTTACCTATCATTTCGCATAGTTTATTGAAAGAATCATGAGCTCTCAGTGTAGGAGGGATTTTAAATGACTGTGAAGTGACCCAGAGTTGTCCAGTGGAAATAACACTACTTTTACATTTAAGGGACCTGGTGATGGAACTCTAATAAAGCTTCCCCCAACCCCAGTATTCTAACTTCATTATGGGCCCAGCCCCACTGATCAGGAGCCCCACTGTACCTACGTAGCCCCCCCACCAATGTCCTAACTTCTTCATGTATGCCTCCCTGCTCACTAGAACAACAGGTGTGTCCCTGGACTCTTAGTTCTCATAGAACAGCAGCCATGTCCATGATCCCATGATGGGATTCCATCCACTTCCTCTACCTGATCGCTGTCCCCAGACCCATTGCCACAGAAAAAGGTGTGCTCTTGTATTCAATCACAATCACATCATCCATCTAACCCAAGACAGGACCACAATACCTAACTCTCTATCTTGACTAGGCAGGACCACAATAGCTAGCCATTTGGAAGGCAGCAGAACCAGGATGCTTTTAACCACTGAACCGTAGATGGGACCCCTTCTCCATTGCCTAATCCCTTAGCAAACCCCTATTGCCTTTTTAATATTCATAATTTCTGTTATGTAATTGCATCTTTACCCTATGAAAATCCATCTTGCTTTCTCTAAAGTTGCTGGTTCATCTTGGAACGTAGCCTGCTCCTTGAGCAGTGACAATCTCAATAAATGTGTATACTTGGGTGAGAGGTGGTCTGATTCTGAATTCTTTGAGATGGTTCCACCACAACATATCATGAAAGCCCAACAGTTTTTGGGTGGGCAAAGCCTCCACCTCAACAGTTTTTGGCATCCCTGGGTTTAAACTTCAACACTGGGTTCAAATGCTGCCTTTGTCAACTATTTTCTGTGTGACCTTGGAGAAGCTTCTTCCATCCAGCTGTGACTTCCTGGAAAGCATGAACTATTTATTGCCTTTCTTCATTCCCTTAGTGCTTAGCACTTTGCATAACAGCTTAGTAGATACTTTAAAAATACTAGTTGACTGATATTGCCTCTCTGTGGCTCAGTTTCCTCACCTGCAAAAAGAAGAGATTGGACTAGATGGTTTCTAAGTTCTGTTGTAGCTCCTGAATCACACATTTTCCTGTAGACTGAAAATCAATTGTGTGTGAGTGTGTGTGTGTGTGTGTGTGAGAGAGACAGACAGACAGACAGACAGACAGACGGAGTATTATTTAGTAATGATATTCTGGTAGCAACAGAAGATTTTTCCTAACGCCAAATGGAAATATCTCTTGCTGCAGTTTGTCCCAGGTTCTGTTACTTGTGAATACACAAGCCTGTTAATTGTATGTGTCCCTTCATATATGGCATTCCTTTCAGCCACTTTGTGGTCCCTGTACTTATTCTCCAATAATTTCATTTAGCAAGCCTCAGAAGAGAGAAGCAAGCTCCCGCTCCAGAGGCACTCCCACTAAAGTTTGTTTAGCATTTGTATTCTCTGTAGAGCGAGTCTACCAGAGCAGATCTTTGGAATTGCCCAGATTCCAATCCTCTCTTCTACCCACTGGACAATGCTCTGAGACTGTGTGGGAGGCAACCGGAATTTCAGACAGTGTGAAAGCAGTTCATGTCCGGCCGGTGGCCTCCCGGCAGTGAGCCAGAAGGAGCTCCAGGAATCAGTGTGAGGGAAAGTATTAAATTGCTCTCAAGAAAGTCTCGAGGAGAAACTATTGGACTTTATTCAGTGATAGTCACACAGGAGAACAGATGCTTCCAGCCTCCTTCCCAGGGCAGGGAGGAAAGAGGAACCATCCTCTTCACTTTTGTGACGTGTAAATGAATGGAAATGGAGAAAAAGAACACATAATTACAACCCACAAGTTATACCCTCCAAACATTTCAGGCTTTTTTTCCCCTCCATGTTCTATTTAGTTTAGGCTCCTCTCTTTTTCAAACCC
>NW_027185777.1:27929059-28005613 GCF_028583685.1 Petaurus breviceps papuanus
CTTCCTTCCTTCCTTCCTTCCTTCCTTCCTTCCTTCCTTCCTTCCTTCCTTCCTTTTTCTGTCTTTATAACAGAAGGAAATGGCATGAGGCATGCTTCAATTGTTGGATCCCCCCACTGTTTTTGGATGATTCATGACACACATGATTCTGTGGATTATCATTGCATTATTTCACACTGTGGGTATTGCTCCCCATTCCTCTTTCTCTTTAGAAGCTATTTTCCTGGCAATATTTCAATTACTGTAGTCTTGTGATGGGCTTTAAATAATAGGTTGGTTTTTTTAAGAGTTTATAATATAGTAAAAACATACGTGTACATTCACACACACACACACACACACACACACACACACACACACACACACACGACCAGAACAGATGTGGCTAATTAATACAAGGCCAGAAGGATAGGTTCAGAATCTTATTTGAGGCCTTTTGCAGACTGCTAAATTAAATTAATGGTTTAGTGATAAACGGGTCCAGAGTTAATCAATTGAAGAGAACTTCAGGGAGGTTGGGCAAGCAAACCTGCTTAGAGAGGGTTTAGAGAATTCATAGCCAGAGAGCTACAGCTGTTGCACATTTGTATAATAAAAGAATGGATAAGCTAATTTGGGAGCAAACTCAGTGCAAGACCACTGTCCATTGGGATCTGGTGTGATAGCCTAGCTTGGTCTAGAGGGTATTTGCTTTAAACAAAACAAAAACCAAAAAACCCGTATAGTTAAAGACAGGCTAACCTTAGAAGGTGGAGAGAAGTCTTAAGCAAAGAATATATTTATTAATATTTTTATCAATTGTTTTTAGGTTAAATAGTAAGAATTCATGATTTGTTAGAAAGAGAGCTGACTCTAGAGTTAGAAGAAATGGGTTCAAATTTCAACTCTTACATTTATCACCAGTGTAACTTTAAGGCTATTCACTTATCCTCTCAGGGCCTCAGTTTCCTCATTTGTAAGATGAGGTCATTGAATTAGATGGCCTCTGAGGCCTGTTAGAGCTTATGAACTTTGAATTTGTCTTTTACTCTATTCCAGAACTAAGAATTACCACACTAGTGTATTTTGTGACATTGCCCCATTTGGGAATCCCTGAGTCCCAGCTGTGCATTACCAAATGTCCTTCCTTCCCACCTTCTTGTTTCTGGAACATTATTGCTCATATGTTTTAGCCATAGATCGATACCCAGGGACTTCTCATGGTGTTAAATCAATATTCTGGAGAACTTTGGTATGCATAATTCACTTCTCCTTTTCTATAATCCTTTCCCCCTGTTGGCTAAAATTTTTGATATTAGGTCATTCAGGGATGGTTTCCTAACCAGAGGGTAACTGACAACTCAAGCAGCCAGTGGCGTCTATGCCAAAAAGAGAAGGGTGGTACTGATTGTTCATCTATATTTTTAGAGCTTCAAAATGATTTGGGAGTTTTTTTGGCTAAAAAAAAATCTCCTTACTAAAATGAATCCTTCATGCTGTTTTACTCCTGGACGGTAGAAGCTTGCATGGTATCTCTTCTGCCCTCTCTTTTCACTGACTCAGTGTAGACCATCTACAGATCTTAATAAAGCCTGTTGAAGAAGGTTAGCAGATTTTTAAACTCTCAAATTTTAAGTTAAAACTCAATGTCTCAATCCCATGGTCTCCTGAATGACAGAATTCCAGGGAGTCCAGTCACACACCTAGCAAGAACATGGCCTGAAGCCAAATATCTTATTAAAAGAGAAAACCTGGGGTTTACAGCCAGTAAAGAGAGGATTAAAATCCATCTTGGTGTGAAAAGAACATTCAATTCAGGAGCACCCCAAGGTCTCCAAAAGTCAATAATACAGAGGAACAGTCAATACAGAGAGGAAATGCGTGGTAAGCCCAATGGGACCAATGTGCTAGGGTCATTTAGTGAAATACAGTAGTCTATCAGAATCTCAGTCTATGAACAGATTGGTCAGTTAAATTTTAGCTAGGAAACAACCAGACAATGGTAGGGGGTGGGGAGGTTGTTAATAAGCAAAATTGTATTTTAATCTGTACCCCTTGTGTATGATTTTAAATCCCCATTGTCCCTCCCTTTCAGGAGCTCTTGTCTTCTGGCTTCCTAGGGATTCTCATTTCAGTTCCTACCTGGGTGTGCCTCAACAGAATAGAATCCCAGGATTAGAACATTTTGCTCTCCTTATCTCCATCAAGATGCATTTGTTCTTGTCCTTATGTCCCCAGGTTCTCTCTAGATAATAGCCAGTCATTTTGAAAACTCCTTCCATTTAGATACTGATTTAAGATGTTCTAATCCCATAGGTGTTTCTCATTTTATTGCAAACACAATGCCAAACAGTAAATTTCTTGTGGAGGAATTCAAGACTCTGTAGCAGGCTAGGGAGAAGAGTTTGGAAAAGTGGCAGGACTTTTGCTACCTGGCAAATCACAATTGACCTGTCTCCCTACATTCATGCCTCGGTCTATGTCTTATTTAGCTTTATATGTCTTATATTGCTGAAGGTATATACAGTGCAGGGGTGTGTATATACACGTATAGGTAAATATACACAGCCCTGAGCTATATATACGGAATTCTATATACATGACTATGTTGATATTAATCTATTATTTATGTATATTCATATGGATACACATGTGTGCATATAAGGACATATGCACACATTTATGTGTATGTTCATGTAAACACACATTCAGACATGTGTATATGTGTTCATGTATTGAGAGGGATTGCAAAGACCTATGATTTTAGCAGTGTAGGTGGTCCAGATCATAGAATTAGATTCAGATGGAGGAAGATCTGAGTTCAAATATGATCTACTAGCTATGTGATCCTGGTCAGGTCACTTAACCTCTTGTAGCCTCAGTTTTCCTATTTGTAAAATGTGGTTGGTGTGAAGATTGAATAAAATAATAATTGTAAAGTGCCTGGTACATAATAAAGCACAAAATAAATATTATTATTATTGTTACACAACCTTATGCACACATATATACTTTATATATGTGTGTATACGTGTGCGTATTTGGGCATAGAGGTAATGGCTTATGATTTTAGCAGTGTAGGTGGCTTAGAAAGGCAAAATGGAATTAGATTCAAGACATCCTGAATTCAAATCTTGCCTCAGACACTTACAATCTCTTTGACCTTTGAACCTATTTCACATGTATACAATGATAAAAAGAATACAAATATCTTATTGGGTTATTGTAAGGATCAAAGGAAGTAATTTATTCAAAGAACTTTGCAAGCTTTAAAACACCATATAAAAGCTGATGATCTGCTGCTACTACTGTGACTGTTGCTTGGGACACTGATAGACTAAGTGACTTTCCCAGAGTCACCTAGCTGATATAAATTAGAGATAGGACTTGAGGTCTTCACTATTCTGAAGCCAGCTCTTTATTCACTATCCATCCATAATGTATATGATTTATATATGTATAAATCAAATAAGGAAAAAAAATTGCAATTTCTAGGAAAAGACTTGTCAGTTATGGTTTATTTAAATATAGAAAGGAATGACAAAGTTCATTTCTCTGTGTCATGTTTAGAGTTCTTTCCAACCTGGCTCAAATCTATTTTGCCAAGTTTACTCCACATCACTCCCTTTCACACGCCCTATGGTCTAGCCAAGCTGGACTCCTTGCTTCCTTTGTATATGGCATTGCATTTCATGTCTTGGTGACCTTATGCTTTCATGCCTTGAAATGATCACTTTTATAAAAACTGAGGTCTTTTAGAAGCCCACGTTCCAAAAATTCTCAGCACATGTACCAATTGCTAAACGCCATCTTTGTATTCTTTCTTATAGTGCTTTCCCTTCCCAAAATATCTTGTATCATATATATGACATATAACATATACATCATACATTTGCATTTTAGTTATATATAGGTATTGTATATATACACATATGCAATCTACAATAACACATGCATCACATGTACACATGTGTCTGTCTATATGTATATTATATGTGCATATACAATGCAATATAAATTGTAATGGGTGTATATGCATATACACATTCATGCATATATGTGCATATGGATTTATATTTATATGTGTGTGTATGCACACACACATTTTTAGTCTTCAGCTCCTAACATAATGCCTGATCACACAGTGAATTCCTGTTGATTAATCTGTTGATTCATGAACTCCTCAATTCTTCCTAGTTACTCTGTGTTTTTAGACAGCTCACAAGCTAAAGCAAATTAAACATATCAATCAAAAGACTTGATATTAAAGGTGAAAAAGTCTTTTAAAAGCCATTAGATGAAGTGAAATGAGATTAGACAGGAATTGAGATTGGTAAGCTAAGCCATTTCTCCAGGGAATCATCTATAAATTATCAAGAAAGCAGGAAAAGGATAAAGAATTTAAAAAAAGTGCAGTGAATATTGAGTTCTAGCTGAATCCTCTTGAGAAGAAAAGGAGTGGGGTGGGGAGAAGTTTGGATTTGGCCTTGACTAGTTCTCTTTCACCTTCCAATCCCTTTGAATGGAGAATGCTTTTCAGCTTTGAATCAGAGTCCTGAGGATACTGAATCTCCCGTCTTCCTCTTAGTATTTCTTAGCACTGTAGTCCTAGGATAGCAGCAATTGCCATCTTCCTGGAAGTGTCCTAGCACTTTCATTGATTGGCTGGTAGTGTTGTCTACACTGGGAATCAGGGATAGGTAGATGGAGCTTTATTATACCAAATTTAATTTTAAAAGGAAATTTCCGCTAATGGGTGAAAAGAGCTCATAACACTTAAGGGTTATGTTACTCCTTTGTTACCTGTGCTCATCCTTTATGTTTTTACCCACTTTCCCTTGATGTCTGTATTTCCTTGAGCCTACTGTGTCTTGGATGTTGGGGGGCAGAATATTTTGTACCAACTACTCATATGTCACTATGTTAGTACATATTGTTTTCTAAAATTTACTTAAGGCTGACTGTGTAAACTAATTTTTAACAGCCAATCTTAAGTAAAAGCATATTGGTGGGCACTCAAGTGAAGAATACTAGATAAAGCCACCCCATTACTTTACAAGTACTATTAGAATGTTGACGGAAAGATGTCATCAGCCTAACTAGGCATTTTTTTTCAGATTAAGAGTTTGGAGGAGAATGCCTCAGAGCTCACATGGATGCTTCTGTTGTTGGCCAGTTGTGTCTGACTCTGTTACCCCATTTGGGTTTTTCTTTTCAGATATATTGAAATGGTTTGGCATTTCCTTCTCTAGTTCATTTTATGGATGAGGAGACTGAGGGAAACAGGGTAAATGTCTGAGGCCTGATTTGAACTCAGGAAGAAGAGTCTGGCACTTAATGCACTATAGTGCCACCTATCGTTCCTGTGGGTTATGCTAGGATAAACAAGGCTGAATTCTTTTAAACTACTGGTCTCCTCCAAGTTTGCCCTTTTTCATATCATTTCCTTGCTTTCTCTCATATTCCACTCTTTATTCATCAGTTCCAATACTGTTGCTTACACACATGCTCAACTAACTCCCATTCTTAAAAAAAACAAACCAGAAAACAAAACAAAATGACCCTGGTATCTTCTCAAGATATTATCGTGTTATCTCTTTTCGTGGTCCAAGGCCTAGAATGGGTCAACTCCATTTCTTTACTTATCACTGATTTCTCTGCCTTTTGTTATTTTGATTCATAACCCAACACTTTACTTCCAAGCTAATACATGGTCATAATTGCTTAATATTTTGGCCTTTCTCAATCTTTTTCTTCCTCTTTCACCCTTCTGAAATTTTGAACACAATCAATCAATCACCCTCTGCTCTTGGACATTCTTTTATTCATTGGCTTTTCATGACATTGTTCTCTCCTGTTTCTTCTATGTCTTTAACCTTTCATTTTTTTTTTTAAGCAATTGGGGTTAAGTAACTTGCTCAAGGTTACACAGCCAGTTATTTCTAGGTGTGGTGCTGAGTATCTGAGCCCAGATTTGATCCCCAGGTCATCCCGACACTGGAGCCAGTGCTATTACTCACTGTGCTACCTGGCCGCCCCTTAACCTTTCATTCTTAACTTCCCTTACCAGATCATAATTCTGTTTCTGCTCACTAATGGAATGGATTGACCAAGGTTCTTTACTGGGCCCTCTTATTTTCTCCCTTTAAACTATTAGTAATTTCATAAAATCATATAAATCCACATAAATAACTTCCTCATAAACATATGCAGCCCTCATCTCTCTTTGAACCTTTGATCCCACACTGTCATTGTCTGCTGTACATCTCTACTTGGATGTCCAATAATTATCTGGAGCCCAAATTATCCAAAATAAGACATTATATTTCCACCCAAAGCTATGCTTCTTTTATTGCCTCCCATTTCTGTTGATGGTCCATTATCCTTCCCATCATGCAGGTTCTAATTTATTATTGCCTCTTCTTGCCCCTTCTGTCCTCTCTCACCCATTAGCTGCGATGTCTTGTTGTCTTAACCCCCAAATATCTCTTGCATCTTCTTCTTGCTCTAGCTTCAAACAGCCTGTATCATAGCTCAGGCTTTTATCAGCCCTCCCCTTGACTATATCAGTTGCTCTTCCTGTCTTTAGTCTTTCCTTTATCTAGTCTATCATCCATATAGCTGCCAAATTGATTTCTAAACAACAGATATAACCACATGACCTTTCCTGCTCCAAAATCTTGAGTGACTCCTGATTCCTTCTTCTGTAAAATACAGAGTTCTCATCTTGGCATTTAAAGACATCAATAGTATGACTCCCACCTACCCTTCTGGTCCATTTGATATCCTTTCCCTTCCCTAACTTTTTTTTTTTGCTTTTTTTTTTTTTGGAGGGGAGGAAGGTAGGGCAATTGGGGCTAATTGACTTGCCCAAGGTCACATGGCTAGTTTTTTTGGGGGGTTAAGTGTCTGAGGCTGGATTTGAACTCAGGTCCTCCACAGCTCCAGGCTCTATTCACTGCACCACCTAACCACCCCTACCTTCACTCACTTTCAATTTCTATCAAATTATTTGGTCAGATATTTGATCTGCTCAGCATTTTATTCCCAGCCTTGAGGCCTTTCCAGTGGCTGCCAACATGTCTGGTATACACACTCTCCTTACCTCTTTCTTGTAGAATTCTAAGATTCCTTATAGGTCAGTGATCACTTCTTACACAAGACTGTTTCTGATCCTGTAGTTTATAGTACTCCATACCTGTTAAAATTACTTTGCATGTCTATCTTTTTAATATTTTTATTTGCACTGTACATGTTATATATCCCAGGAGAATATAAACTCCTGTAGGGCAGAGACTCTCATTTTTATCTTTGTACTCCCAGTGTCTTGCACAGTGAAGGATCTTAATACAGTTTGATATTATGGGAATGGGAATTGGAATGTCCACACCTTTACTTTGTGATTTGGCAGTGTGTCAAGAGGGTTGTGACATACTCTGACCCAGGAGAAGGCTATATATACCCTGATTTGAGGTTTTGCTTTGGGGCTCACTTTGGGAAGAGTTGTGTGATTTGGCCAGATGAGACTCTGGGCAGCTGTTGAGCCCCCTGATTTTGAAAACCCAGATGTTGGTGCCTCCCTCTCTGGTAACTGACTAGGTATGGATGTAATGGCTGATCAGACAGCTGGAAGCCTGTCTTCTGATCTGTTTCTCTGTCTGCTTATAACTTCTACTTGTAACTTGTTTGTGTTCTCTGAAGTTCAGGGTGCTGATCTGAACTAGGTAAATGACATGTTTGATTAAAGCAAGACTGTTCATGCATTTTGAGTTGCTTTCCTTTAGAAAAGCAGGTCTAAGAACCTGTGTTGGTAGCCATCCTGGGTATGCTAGGGTGCTTGCAGCTACATTTGACTGAATGAAATTGGGTGTTAAAAAATAATATATGATATAGAGAAGCATAGTACAATATTTTACAACATTTGATCCATCATATTACACTATACTTTATAACATATATAGTATAACATTTTATAACAAATGCAATATAACATTTTATATAGTATGGCATAGTATAATATAACAATATATGTTATGTCATCACAGCACAATTCTATTCTGTGGTATAGTATAGTATAATATGATTATGTTATCATGTTTGCATATGTGTGTATTTATATAGATTTTTAAATTGGTAAATGCCAAGGCAGGTTGAAAATTCAGCACCTATTAAGTATCTACTTTCTTTGATGATTGGAGTATGTTAGATGCTGGGTTTCCAAAGAAGAAAATGACAGCTATAAGCTTAAAGACATCACATCTTCATGGAGTAGGATATGATGTGTACAACAAAAGATGTTACAAGGTAGAATATGACAAGGCAAAAGAGAGCCCCAAAAGGTCCTAAGGGAAACTGAGTCTTGAGAGATTAGTTTCCTCTGAGGGCTTCCAGGGGAGGATTTATGCCTGTGTGTCAGCAAAGAAATATTTAAACAGGAAATCGTGAGGAAGAAGGGCTCTCCAGGGATGGGGGCAGAATGGTCTGTGTGAAGGTCCAGGGGCAGAAGAATACAGGAAGGGCTTTGGAATGTGGAAAGATATGTTAGTGCCAGACCCCAGAGCGCTTTAAATGCCAGCTTGTATTTTATTTCAGAGTCACTAGGGAGAACCTGAAGGTTTTTGAGAAGAGTCAATTGAGAAGATGAATCTCCAGCCAGTCCTGTGGTTTGAGAGTTTTTGTTTTGTAAAAACCCATACCTCCTAGCATATATACTTAGCACATAATAGATGCAAAGTAAATATTACTTGGATGAATGACTGCTTAGAAGAGATCAGCGGCCTGGGGTTCTTCAACTAGATGTTAAAAATTATTTTGATAACTCTATTTCAATATGATTTATTTTTCTTATAACCTTATGTATTTTACTTTATACATTTAAAAATTTCTTTATGAGGTGTGTAGAGGCTTCATCACACTGGAGTCTGTGACACACAAAAGTCTAAAACCCCCTGACTTAAGCTGTGGTGAACTTGGGAGGTTGGTAGATACTATTTTATGGAAAAAGAAAAGTCCTATGTTAGGAAAACAGAAAAAGTCATTTAAGCCAATTATCCTTTCCTTTTCTGTCTAACTTGTTTCTGAATTAGATGTTAGTTTTTGATTTGTTGTTTTATATGAGTAGCAAATAGGATCTTCTAAGTCTTCTTAGCAGCTAGGTAGCACAGTGGATAGAGAACTGGGCCTGGAGTCAGGAAGAATCATCTTCCTGAGTTCAAATCTGACCTCAGACACTATTTACTGGTTGTTTGACCCTGGGCAAATCACTTAAACCTGTTTGCCTCAGTTTCCCCATATATAAAATGAACTGGAGAAGAAAATCACAAACCACTCTAGTATCTTTGCCCAAAAAATCCCAAACAAGGTCACAGAGAGTCAGACGTGAATGAAAACGACTGAACAATAACAACAACATGTCTATCTATTGACTCTTTGCCTTATTTCACTTTAGTTTCTTCATAGCATGCTATTCCTATACTGGTTTCCAGGTACTCTCTATTTCTACCTGCTAATTCATTCTTACTTAGAGTTCCATGTCAGAGGTTTGAATCAAATCACTTGAGAATTTTAATTTATTAAAAAAATAGAACTTAGATCGGCTCTGGAAAGTCATTTCCAATGTTCACAAGAAAGATGTTGCCTTATCTACACTGGCTTTTATTTGTATAAGTCTGAATACTACAGTCATGGAGTATCAAGGGAGCCTCCTGTATGGTCTAAAAGTGCCTAAGCTTCATGATTACTGAATGGAAAATGTAACTCAGCCTAGAATTTTATTGACTTTGCATCTGTAATCCCCAGGTTTGGCCAAACTTGATTTAAAGTTTCATTTAACTGTTTTGAGGAAAAATTAGCTGATGAATTACTACTTTCCAAGCCTCCGTCAGGAGTGGAAGAAGAAATTTTGCACGATATATTAGCCCAAACAGTTTCCTGTGTAGCAACTGCTATTTCTAGCATGCTTGGACCACTTCCAAAAAGTCTGAGAAAGGCACCCAAGTAAGATTACCAGAAAGAGCAGTGCAGCACCGAGGACTAATGGTAACCTTCTGGAAGGCAGGTAGCCCTGACTCTAAACTTAGATACTGAGCACATCTGCAGACTGGCTTGGACAGTGTCAGATAAGCAAAATGAGAACTATCAAAACAATTTACATGTGAGTCAGTTACTGACCACACTCTCACAGCTGGAGGAATGGGCAACCGAACTCTAATGGAGTCATTTGTCTCCCCAAAGTAATTGCTTGTCTTAAATCACTCACATTTAGCCACTGAATGGGATGTAACATGAACAGATGGAACAGCAGGCTTAACAAAGTGCCAGTGGTATAAAACCCTAGTTTATCTTTCAGGAAGAAAATGAGTTTTGACAATAGTCAACCACCTTTTAGAGTTATACATGTTGATTTATAAAAGCTAAGTGATTACACAGAGAAGTTACTGTCTATTCGTCTTCCTGCCTATGAAAGTTTCATTTTACCCCTTTGGTGAAACAAAGAAATGAATTTGGGAAATATGGATACAGGGGAGCCCTCCCCACGCACACACTCACATACATACAAAACACTTAATAGCAAAGGTTGTACAGAAAGTTGGCTGATAAGTATTTATTAAGCACTTACCATGTATCACACACTGTGCTAAACAATGACAACACAAGGAAAGGCTAAAGACTGTTCCCGCCCTTAAGGGACTCACAACCTAAGGAGAGAGATAACAAGTAAACAGTTATTTACTAAGATATCACATACAAGATGAAGCATAATTAACAGAGGGAAGGCACTAGAATTGAGGGGCCTTTTGTAGAAGATGGGGACTTGAAGGAATCTGGAGAAGCAAGGAGACAGATATAAAGAGGGAGAGCATTCTAGCCACAGGTAAGAGCCAGAGAAAGACAAATTCCTATAGTGAGTGTATTTATCAAAAGGCTAAAATGCTTTTTCCTCTCTCTCTCTCTCTCTCTCTCTCTCTCTCTCTCTCTCTCTCTCTCTGTCTGTCTGTCTCACACATACACACATACACAATCAGGTGTAATTATTTTGTTAAAAAGGTGTGTGTGGCAGGGGAGCAGCTAGGTGGCACAGTGAATAGAGGACCCACCCTGGAGTCAGGAGGACCTGACTACAAATCTGGCCTCAGACACTTGACAGTAGTTAGCCATGTGACCTTGGGCAAGTCATTTAAACCCAATTGTCCTGCCTTTTCCCCTCCAAAAAGCAAATAAATAAATATATAAACAAATAAATAAAAGAGGACAATATAATGAATTTAATAAGCAATCTAGCAGACTTGGAGTGATGAGATTTGGGGTCATAATCCCCATTTCTACACTTACTGGTTTTGTTATCATAGGCAATCATTGACTCTCTGAGCTGCAGCTTCATCATCTCTGAAAGTAAAAAAATAATGCCTAGAGTACCCACTTTAAAGACTGCTTCTGAAGCCCTGGAATAATCCATATATAGGACTATGAAAACCATCAAGAACTTCTAAGTGTCAATATCTGTTGATCCAACAATATATTATGTGCACATATGATTTTATTTAGGACCACAGATTTAGATATGCAAGGAATCTTAGATTTCATCTAATCTTAGCTCCTTTTCAAATGTGGAAACTGAGACCTAGAGAAGTTAAAGGACTTTCCCAAGGTCATATATCTAGCAAGAAGTCAAACTTGAATTTGAATGCAGTGCTTGTCTGAGTCCAAAGCCATGACTTTGTATTCTACTGTACTATTCCATCATGAATAATCACAGATATGTCACTTTCTACTCTAATTCATAATGCTTATAGCAAGAAATCCTTAGAGGATTGAGTTCTTTACTAATAAATAGGAAACAAGACAGGAAGATGAGGGAGTGTGCGTAGAAGGACCTCAAGTGAATTCAGTGGATAATAATAGGAAATATGCATAGGAGGAAGGAGATATCTATTGTATTAATCAAGATGGCATTGTGCATGTAACTACACATATACATGTACACATATAAACATGCATATGTATGTGTATGCATGTATGTTTGTGTATGATATGTGAACATCAATATAGATATATACATGCATTCTATGTGCTCATATACATTTCTTTTTCTTTTCAACTGTACTTGTCATTTGGGAATATAGATACAGATGTTGAACTTGTAGTACTTTGGATGTTATAAATCTCCATGGCAAGTCAAGCACAACTGCCCAAATGAGGGATCTTATATTAACCTTGGTATATGCTCCAGGTGTTTCCCCCTGGCTGCCATTATCCCCTTCATCTTGCCTGGTTGAAGTCCAGTTGTTTCATGTTCCTGCAGGCCCTGATAAATAGAGAGCTTGCCCCACTGGGGTTAAACATGTATGAGGCCCCACAGGCATGTGAGAGGCAAGGGATCAGAGTTGGCTGAGAGAAGGGTATTTTATGAGTGCGCATAAGAAAGAGATGAGTTAGGGGAGCTAAATGTAAAGATGTTGGAATGAAGAAGCAGCTTATGCTCCTCTGGTTTCTTCTCTTCTTAGAACCATAGGATAATGAATCTACAGCTGGATGAATCTTCAAAGGACATTTTTATAACTCAGTTGATAAGCATTTAATGATAAATAATAATAATAATGACTAGGTGGCACAGTGGATAAAGCTTGTGTCTGCGATCAGGAAGACATCTTCCTGAGTTAAAATCCATCCCTGGCCCATTATTAGCTGTGAGTCCCTGGGCAAGTCACTTAACCCTGTTTGCCTCAGTTTCCTCATCTGCAAAATAAACTGGAAAAGAAGTAGCAAACCACTCCAGTATCTTTGCCAACAAAACCCCAAAATAGGGTCTTGAAGAGTTGGACACAACTAAAATGACTGAAAAGTGAAAAAAATAATAAGTATTAGCTAGCATTTATATAGTACCTACTATATTCCAGACGTGTGCTAAGTACTTCACAAATATTTCACAGCAGCCTTGGAAGGTACATGCTATTGTTATTCTAATTTCACAGATGGGAAATTGAGGCAAATGGTAGTTAAATGACTTGCCCAGGGTCACACAGTGTTTGAGTTAGGATTTGAGCTCAGGCCTTCCTGACTCCAGATTTTTCTATCTTCTATACTATATAACTTCACATTTGTTGTGCCATATGGGGAAACTGAACCTCAGGAATCATAAATGACTTGCCCAAGTTCAAACAGATTGTGATAAAAGCTGAATTTGAACTCACATCTTCTGAATTTAGTATCAGTGGTTAACCTATAGTGCCACTCTGACCCCAACCTCAAAACTCCCTTATACTGAGACTAATCTCTGTTTAATGTTGATCTGATAAAAGCAACTGGTGCTAAATGTGATGCTTACCCAGAAGCTTATCCCTTCCAGGGAAAAATATCATCACAAGGTAGAAACTTATTAGCACATTCTCTAGATGGTAAAATGTGTGTGACATATTTCTGATTCACAGCCTGCTCTGATGGTTTTTGTCTATTCTGAGTAGACAATTGTTCTTCCTCATTCCATTCCAACCTCCGTCCCACCCTCCTTTACTCCTTGTCACCACGGATGACAAGGCATTATATAACTAGAATTAGTAGAAGTCCTTAAAAACTTAGCTTGAGTCCCACCTTCCATAGGTCTTTCTTGCTTAATGACACTACTAATGCTTTCCTCCTGAAATTATTTTTTATTTAAACTATATCAATACTGTACATACTTAGTTCAAATATTATTTTCTTCATCAGAATATGAACTTCTTGAAGTGGGAATCCAGTTTTTGGCCTTTCTTTGTATCCTCAATGCTTAGCAAAATACCTGGCACACGGTAATGACTTAGTAAATGTTTGTTGACTTGACGTAGGGTAGCATACACCAACAAACCATCCAGCCATGCTAGTGGTTTTGTATCCTACTGGGTTTTAGCAAAAATAGTGTTACCATGAGGGAGATGTTATGTGACTTGTTCTAGCAGATATTCACAGCCACTCATGCAGAGCTACAAGTATGGAAAACTTTTCTTTTTAATTATATGGCTATCAAGGGAAAAAGTTAACTTACTCTTAATTACAGATTTTGAAAAAGCATGGTTTAAGCAATGAAAAAATTGTTCATTGGGGAAGGAAGAATATATTGCCATTTAATTTCCCCATTATTTTTTTTTCCTAGAGGAGAGATAACAATTTCTCCCCCACCAAATACTTTAGTGGAATTGCTCAGACATCAGTGGTTGGGCTCCAGCTGCAGAGAGATTTAATAAACCTTCTGGTTATGATATCACCAAATAGAAAAACCTTCTGGACAGCTGGAACACATTTTAGACAAATTCTGTAATTAGAAATCTTGACTCGTCTTGGTAGAGAAAATTACTTAGCTAGTGCCTGATACTGACTATAAATGGATTAAGGTCCTGTTGTGTGTTCTGTTTACAAGTGTGTCTCCTTTTCACAGCTTCTCTCTTCAAGTTAACAGATTAGTCCTTCTGCATTCTAGTGAAATTCAATCATATTTTCTTATTTTTCATTTTCTTCAACTTCTCTGATACATTTAACACTTGACATCACCACGTCATCTTCATTGAAAGTCTCTTCTACTTTTACTTGTGGGGCTACATGCTTCCCTGGTTTGCCTACCACCATTCTGCCTTAAAGGTATTATCTACCCACTTTATCAGTCTCCTCTTCCTCTAAATCTGGTTGAGGTTAAGGTCTTCTGCCTCTTCTTTCTTTCTTTCTGTATATATATATATATATATATATATATATATATATATATATATGTGTGTGTGTGTGTGTGTGTGTGTGTGTATGTATGTGTATATATATATATGTATTTTTTTTTCCTAAGAGTGGATTCAATCTGCGGCCTTCTATTAAGTGGGTAAATTTTAAATCTACATGTTATTTTAATTAGCAACTTTTCACTCATATATCCAATTTCCTATGCTGCTACCATCAACATCAAATATAGATATTTATTGAGGACCTACTATGTATATGCCTTACCTATGTTTTACAGAAGGTGTAAATTTTTATAAGCATAATAAATAGCTCCTGCTGTTTCTCTGCCAGCAAGCAGCATGGATGGGAATTTAACTGAGATGTTCCGATTCCAAGTACAGAGAGTTTTACACACACCAGCCAATGCTGTGTCAAGCTAAATATCTAATTTCCTTAAAATGATTTTGATTTGGCATAATTTCTAGTCATATCATCAGGCCAGTTAATACATATTTATCAAATACCTACTATGTGCCAGGCACCATGATTATCATCTCATCCACCCCCAAACAGCAGTGCTATTTCTTCTTTGATCTTTCTTGTAGCTCTATTATAGAATTTTTAAAAACCCATTTTGTTTCATTTAGTTGCTATTCATTGACCAATTCAGCCCATTTTCTGCTTTAATATTTTGGCTGTTCTTGAAGAACCATGTCATATTTTGTGTTATTCATCCTTGATTGTCTGCCTTTGCTTTGATCTCCACTATGTCTTTTAAAAAATCTAAGATCACCGAGAATTCTCAGGCTGATCCAAATTTTCTGGCCCTTGAAAACTGAGCTTGGGAGATTTCTGGGATATCAATGTTCAGTGTAACTTTTCTTACTCACAGAAAGCATAGATTTAATTTTCTTTTCTAAGTCGGCTTTGAGCACTACATTTTATTCTCTTAATATCAATTTTCCTTGTATTCAGATACTTTATTAAAGAAGTTGGGTTTTTTTTTCCCCCTAACATCAAAAAGAAGTGAAAACTAATCCATTGGAAGAAGAGAAAGACTTGGAGTTGATTCTATACAGCTGTGGATTGGTGGTACATTGAAGCTCTTCATAGTTCCAAGATAGCCCTTCAACCCAAGGCTACACCAAGTTATATGGTCTTAAAGACTACTTAAAGTCAGTGGGGAAAGAATGACCTTGGCAGAAATAGAAAAGGTGGCAAATGTTGCTCCTCCCAATATGTATTTCTCTGACCATTTTACACGATCAGTTGGAAAAATGTTAAATTCTACTTTAGTCAGAAAGAAAATGAAGATGGTAAGTGGACTAATCTGAAAAGTAGGACATGTTAACCCATGTTAGGATTCATTTATTCATTCATTCAGAAAATATTTATTATGCATTTATTATATTCAAGGAACTATGCTAGAATCTGGGGAATTTTTTTTGACAGATCTGTGATTTCTTCACTAGAGGTACCTCCTGGGGAGGAGCAGGGAGAATCCATCTGTCAATTAATAAACATTAACGAAATGTTTACTATGTGGCAGGCATCATGTTAAGTGCTGGGGATATAAATAAAGGTGAAAAGCCCTGCCCACACCAAGAAAACTTGCCCTCAAGAGACTTATATTCTAATGGGGGAGACGACATGTAAATAAAAAGTTAAATATGAAACACATAAAGAGTTAAACGCACATATTTATATGTGTATACATGCATATGTGCATATATATACACAATACATACATGCATATAATATATAAATACATAATCTGTACATATGTGTCTGTATAGATAATGACTATGTAGCATAATTAATAGAGAGCTAGTCCTGGATCCAGGAAGACCTGGGTAAAAGTTCCTGCTATGGCACACTGTGGCTTTATGATTTTTGTACAAGTGACTTCTCACTGCTCCCACCAACTCTCTAAGGCTATAAGTCACTAAAAAGTACCTACCTATATTGACAGAAAGAGTGACTCATTCAGGAGTTCCCTATTACAATGTAGTGACGGGTCCAGTTCCTATCCCCTATTCATAGAAGTGAGAATTAAGTCCATGAGAACAGATGACTTACTAAAATGAAAGGCCATAGAAAGGGAAGAGAAGAAGTACAAGGATGCATGAACTTAAGGATTGGAAAATGGATGATTACCTAGTAAAGGAGATTCAAGTTATAAAATAGTAAAACTAGTAGCAGATAATATCATGGAAACGAAAGGAGGAGAGAATTCTGGGAGCTGATGAATAGTGTTGAAAGCAAAAAAAAAAAAAACCTTTAATGCAGATGAGGACTGAGGGGGGAAAATCATATATTTTAGAAATTGAGATATTTGGCAGTCTTTGAGATAGCAATTTCAATTGAGTGGTGAGGTCAAAAGCTAAACTAAACATGGTTGAGGAATGAGGAATGAGTGTGTGGGGAGAAAATCAACCAGAATAGGAGGATAACATGTGGGTAGAAAGAAGGAATGATGGTATTGAGTGATGGTTTGAGGGGATGACAGGGCCATGGAGAGACCTGTACACATTGTAGGCACCAAAGAAGTGGTCAGTAGTTAGGAAAGACTGAACAGGGCAAAGACTGTTTTTAACTTTTATCTCTATACCTTGTCCACTAGGCACAGTCCTTGTCATATAGTGAGTACTCAATAAATGCTTTTTGAATCAGATAACTGAGTTTAAGGTGAGAAAGGGTTGGGGAGGCAAAATGTGAATGAAGAGATAAATAATGCAGCAAATTCTAAAATAAAACGGGAAAGGATAGGAGCAAAGCTACAAGTTCAGGTCTTAACCCTGACAAGACAATAGCCATCTCATCTTCTGATAATGGAAGGAAAGAGGAGAAAATGGGTGAAGATATTTGAAGAAATTTTTGATATGTAGAAGAGGGAAGATAAAAGAGCTTATGATGAAGACCTTAATTATCTCAGTAAAATAGGAAGCAAAGTTATCTATGAGGAGAGGAGTTTGAAGGATTGAGGTGGGACAATATTTGGAATGGCTAATGTGGAAAGTGTGATATTCTTTCAGAACTGAATAAAAGGATTGTTGGCCAATAGAACGACGATGTTGGATCATATTCATTTCTAGGGGAACCTAGTAGCTTGCTTTAATGACTTCCTTCAGTATGCTCAGTTGCATATGAATAGGAGCATAGAAGGTAAATGGTAGAGACTGAACCAAAGTACATGCCGGATGTGGTGTTTGAAGAGGAAGCAATAAGGGGCAAAGCCATCAAGGGGGGAGAATGGTGCCTTGTTCATCTGGAAGTATTGTGTTTCACAAGAAGTCTACATAGAATAATTCTATGAGGAAGTCAGCTCATATCAGATGGATGTCATTATGGCTCAAGGATGATATTATGAAGATAAAGAAAGAAACAATTGCATTGGGTGGGTAGTTGTAAAGCCAAGCACAAGCACAAGCAGCTCTCCTGAGGACTGCTGCTGTGAATAACTTTAAGTTTCTGATCATATAGTAGAGTGAACTCTCAATTTATTCAACAGCAAAACATTCACAGGAACCAAAGTATAGCATTCACAAGATATAACATAACAAGTTATTACTAAAGTGGTCATATAGTCTTAAACAAAAGATATCATTCTGTAAGTCCTTAACTCAATCATCCTTAAGGAGTAATCATCCTTAAGGGGTACTGTAGTGGTAATGTCATTTGAATTTGAAGATCCCTTTGTGTTGGCAAAGGTAGCAGGTACCAAGCACTTAGTAACTGATCAAGCCTCTATTGGGGAAACAGAAGGTATGAACTCCTGTCTCCTGTTACTGATGTAACAGGGAGGGGTAGGCTGAAACAGGAAGCTAATGCAGTGTGTATATAAGGAAAAGCCCCAGGAAGGGACAGTCAGAATTTCCTGGGACCAGCATCTGGTGGCAGAGCAGCTACAGAAGAGAGAATGGAGAACTGAGCCAGAATATCTTGAGACCTTGTGGTGGTGGAGCTTCTTCCGAGCTGGAGCCCAGAGCCAGGACTTTTAAAAGATAATACTCTCATGATCCAGGAGCCAGGTGACTGAGGAAGCATGACTGGGATGTTGAGACTTTGTTTGTGGTTTGGTTGAGTCTTGAATTCCCTGGAGCAGAAATTGTGTTGGATCTGACATGGACTGGACCCTGTGAACTTCAGTGTGGAGCAGGACCTACCCAGAGAGCTGGGCAAGGAACTGGAGCTGTCTGCTATTGAACCCAGGTGACAGTCTGGTGAGTCCAGGTAGAATCTGGGACCATGGAAGGGGATCCAGGGAATCTGAGAACAGGCCCCAAGTCAAGATGAAAAAACCTCTCCCTGGGTACTGAGTAAAGATGAAATTGTAGTTTACTAGTGACCTAGAGGTGGAAGGTTTTGTGTATGATACTTAACAATTGATTGCTGAATAAGTGACTGAGTTAATCAAGACTTTGCCCTATGAGTGGAAGACTTTGCTGAATAAGTGACTGATTGAGTTAACTTAAGAGTGCCTTATGAGTGGAAGACTTTGACTACTGTACTTGAGATGATTGTTCTATGTTCTAAATATTGTGACCACTTTGGTGAAAACTATGTGGCTATTTTAATGATAAACTGTTTGTGAATATAAGTTGTAACACTGTGAATGCTTTACCTTGATTTTCTGTGAAACTTTTGCTTTGATTTGTTATAGAATAGAGTGTTCACCATACAGTGTAATCAGAACCTTAAAAGCTGTTCACAGTAGCATTCTTCTGGAAAGCTTCTGTGCATGGCATTATAGGTACAAGATACAAAGTACACTGGTCACCCAACCCTAGGTCAGGTTGTCTTAATCTTGTCAGCCAGAAAGTATTCTTTCATCTTGTTTGGAGACTGGCTTCCAATCATCCTTAACTCAATCATCCTAAAGGAACAAATGATCCTTAAGGATGAAGTACAAAGGTTTCCCACCCCTAGGTCTCATTGTCTTAATCTTATCAGCCAGCACTAAGTACCTAAGTAAATGAATGTCCTTTTATCTTTACTTGACACTGACTCCCAAACTCCATGGTTCTTCTTCCATGCTTCCAGCTCTTGCCTGAATTCACCCAACTGTCACCCGAATTCACAGGTAGGCAGCTCCCAACCCCTGGTCTAGCTCCACACAGAAAGCTTAGCAGAGTTACAAAAATTTCCACAAACATTGCCAGCACTATAAGCAATTCACTTTCTGTCTGTGAAAACAACATGGACCAACAGACAGAACCTCTGTCTGACAAATTAACACAAATCATCAGTAAAGTTCTGGGACCTCTGAAAACATCTGTAAAGCCCTTCTTTCGGACTCCTGTAAACAGATGGCAGGAAAGTCCTCTTTCAGGGATTCTGAACCAGCAGAAAAGTCCCAGGGCTTCTGTAACAACAGCAGCAACCTCTGTCAGCAGACAGGTCTGACAAAGTAACATCAACACAGACAGAACAGAACAGAGTGCTGGCACCACAGGCATCCTTTCTCCCAGTTCTGCTCAATCCCAGGCTCATGCTCAAGTTTTTATTTCCTCTGCTCCTTCTTGTTCCACCCTTCCTCTTATGTCCTTCCTGTTTTGGTCTTTGGCAAGGTCCTCCCACTGTGGGCTTCACAGGTTCTGTTTCTAAGGAAGACTTGATATAATCACAAGTGAGGCTCAGACAAGGAGCTAGGTATAATTTTGCTTGCCGTTACAGTGGGGGGTGAGGAGGAGAGAAGTTGTTTGAAAAGACATATGTTATTGAATAGGGAACTAGCCTGGAGATTTTTGAAAGATGCTTAGTACAGGTCTAAGTTAGGATCTAGAAGACAGGATGGCTACACAAGCACAATTTTGTACTGTAAGGAAGTGTAGAGCTCACAAAGAGATGACCTGGCAAGGAAAACCACAATTTTCTTAAAATGGATTTTTAAAGCTAGATACTAGGGAAAAGAAGAGTCAAAGGATGAGATTGGCAATGATAACTGATGACAGAGAGAACACAAAACTACTCAATTCACATTAAGTTTCTGTTTTCTTTGCAAAGGAAAATGCTTTTAGGATGGCAAAGAACAGGACAAAGAAAGGCTCATCAGGAGTTGACATCCCAGAGAAGTAAGGGAATAGAAAGGAAACAGGCTGCTCGTTATGAAGTAAAATGACCCACCCCATATGAAGATATTTGTAGTTACTAAAAAAGAGATCTTAAGTTTTAGGGCATTTCAAAGTCATTAGGATTCAACATAAAATAAAGAAGCCAAGAAATTTAATGTGAACTTAGGTTATATTATTTGAAAACTACTTTTAAGGAATAAGGGCATGATGTCTGTATGAAATCAACTCTTGTTGGACAACTTCCAAAACATTTTTTTCATGTTGGGTCACAGCCTTATAGAAAGAACACAGACGAACTGGGGAGTATATGAAAGAGAACAAGAAGATGAAGGGCCTCAGGTTCATTCCATATAAAGATGAACTGAAGGAAGGAAGATGTTTAGCCTGAAGAAGAGCAGACTCATTGAGTGTTCATTTGTGAGGGGAATTTGGGGTCATAGTAGATCTCTTTAATTATTGGTAAATCTGTTCCCTGGAAGAGATATTAAGTTTTAAACTTGTTTGTTTTTGACTCAGAGGACCAAACTAGGAGTGAAGATCATATCCTATTTTCTTCTGTTCATCCTTTTCTCTCTCTCTCCCCTGAATTGTTTGGTTCTCACCCTGACTTTCTTTTACCTTCCCTTCTTTTTATCCTCATCCCCTCCCCTTTCCCGTATGCCCTTCCATTTCTACTCCCCTTGTGGGTAAAAGAGGTTTACATTATTAATTGTGTGTGTGTGTGTGTGTGTGTGTCTGTATTTTTCACTCTTTGATCCAGTTAAGATGTGAGGGAGGTGTGGTCACTGCTTTCCTTATCTGTACATGGCTCCTTACTTAGGAAGGCCACTGATTCCTTGGCATTACAATCAGTACTACTTCTAAGGGTCCCTGATCTCTTAGGACTGGAAGTGATACTGTTTTTCAAAATCCCTGATCCCTTGTAACCAAAAAGATATTACTCCTGATTCTTCTTGACTGAAAATAAGCCCATCTGCCCTTGAACTATGACTGAGAAATAGATAGAGGCATTGGAGTTGCCAAACTCCATATGATTTTTTTTTAATCCAGTACTAGCACAGGGGTCCCTATAACTTCTTTCTGACCACTTTCTAGGTCCCCTTACCATCTCTAGTTGGAAAGCTCCCAAAGCTGTTGCTGCTTCTGTTACTACCAGCTAGTCTCGCCACTGGTGTGTCATCCACATGGGCGTTCAAGCAGGTCTCATGTGTGTGTCACAGATCTCTCCTGTCAACCTCCTAAGTTGTCTGGGACTGAGAGGATGTATTTCTCTGAACTTTTGTTGACTCTGCCAGTCCAGAATTTGTTTGGAGACATTATTAGAAAGATGTTTGCAGAGGAATCTTGGGAGATCTCAGATGAGGGTTTTCACTACTCCATCATCTTGACTTCCAGGAAAGCTAATTCTAATGTAACCAACATGTTTTTTTTTCCCCCCCCATTGGGAGAATTCTAAAGAAGTCAAGGTAATTAATTATATAATCATTCAAATCTTTTTTAATAAATAAAACAGTAGCTCTCTACTTGATTTTACTTGGGTTTGTTTGTATATTTTATTGTCTTTAGAATGATTCAACACAATGTAGTTACAATTATTCTGGGTTTAGTGGTGCTTAAACACATTTTCACTCGAACTGGTTATTGATAGGATATTTTATTAACACTATGCAATTACAGGATCTATAATGTGATGCAGTTACAAGAATGCTGTATTTGAAATGAGAGTTCCTGGGATTAATAGAAGGAACTAGATTTGATCTGGAAGTCGACACTTTTTAAAGAAATGTTCATTCTTGGTCATACGACCATGTTCATAGTTAAAAGAACATTTGGAAAAGTAAAGTTTGGGACTCTCTTCATTTCAGTGTCTCTGTAGGGCCCTGCTATTAACTCAGTGATAATGAAGACAACTAATACCATTATTGCTCCTGCTGGTGCTACTAATACTAGTTCTAGTAGTAGTAGCAGTAATACTACTACTACTATTTCAAATTTTGCTTCTGCTCCTACTAGTTTGTATTATTTGGTACTTTAAGATTTGCAGTGTCCTTTCTATATACCCTCTCATTGATTCTTACAACAATCCTGGGAGATAGGTGCTTTTATTGTTTCAATTTTATACACAGGAAATTGAGGCTTAGAGAGGTTAAGTGCCTTGCCCATAAATGTCAGAGGAAGGACTTGAACTCAGGTCTTCCTGACTCCAAGTCCAACATTCTACCCACTGTGCAACCTAGCTACTCAGGGACCCATCACTTACTTGACTGACTGATCCAAGTCTGTCATTCCTATAAAATATCCCATACTCCAGATCTATTCTCTTTCTTGTCTCCTCCCAATCCCATCAAAAACTGGTCAATTTTTATTCCATTATGGTCTTCTAAATGACAGGTTTACTTAGTTTTGATAAACTAGTACAGACTGAACTTTATCATCTGGGACTAATAAGCTATTTTGCTACAGGGGAATTTTACAAGTAAATGTCTGGCCTTAATAAAAAAAGAATTAATCTCTAATAGTGGTCATTCCAGACCACTGGGTAGAATTGGTGACTGCTAGACCTTTCAACAGTGACTCTCAAACCACAGCCTTCTAGTTCTGTACAAATATTTGGGAAAAAAAACTTGTCCCATGTAAACTCACCGCATAAAGTCTCTATAAGTTTCATCTAGCAAATGGTGCCAAAAATCAGAAATGAGAGTTCTAGAGGTGTTTTATTTTATTTTTATTATTATGTAGTTTTTTTTTTAACCTGGAGCAATGCTATAAAATATATTTTTAAAGCAATGATTTGGGAAGTACAAGCCCAATCATGTCTGCCAGAAGTTAGATGGAAAAAAAAAAATGTATCTCAAAATTAGCAGCATTTATGTTACTTAAAGGTGTCTTTGGAAAATGGAAAAAGTGGTCCTTATGTATACACATAAGTTTGGCAAGAAGATAAAAGTGTGAATTGGAAATCTCTAAATGCTTTGATAAGTTATAGCTGGAAGACTTGGCAACATTTTGCATTTTTAGGAATTAAATTTTGATCTCTTTGTTAAAACAGTAGGCTCTCCATTGCTCCTGTAGGTTCTTAAGAAGATAGCTCTCTATAATCTCTGTTGAATTTTCAGTAACCATATTTTAAAGGAGAGAACTGTTTCATCATACAACACCTATGTGTGCCGTTGAATTGTATAGGTTTTTTTTTAACCTTTTTGTTGTAATCTGTATGGAACTGATCTGAAATGAATATAAAATACATGTTTAAAAGTTGGAATTGAGACTTTCATTAAAAGTTTGTGGGATGATTAAGGGGACAGTGGATTTGAAGACATAACAAAAGAGACTGAATTTCATTTCTTCCATTTGCTAACTATGTGAGCCTAAGTAAGACATTTTACTTCTTGCTGAATCCACTTTTCCTTTCTATAAAATGAAGAGCATAGAACATAAATTTGCATCTAACTCTCAGTTCCTAAGATTATTTAAATCAATAAATAAACAACCCTTTAAGCACCTAATAACTTCTGAGGATGAAAAGAAATGCAAAGTTTTTCCCTCAAGGCATTCACTTTTGGGTGAATGAGAAGTCATGCAAATCTACAAGACATAAGCAAGATAATTTGGAGGTAATTTTGAGAGGTAGTCTTTAACTGGAAGGAGAGGTATTCAAAAGGCATTAGAAGGTGAGATTGTAGCTGAGACTTAAAGGAAGCCAAGAGATGGAGATGAGGTGGGGAAGCTTTCCAAATAGCTAGCAAAAATTCACAGAGTTGTGTGATGGAGTATGAAAGAACATCAAGGAGGCCAGTGCCATTGAATCAAAGAGCACATCACATGGTGGGGTGGAAGGTTTAAGACAACTGGGAAGGTAAAATGGAGCTAGCTTATGATTTGCTTTCAAAATGGGAAGCTTTTATATTTCATTCTCTTGGTGATAGGGAGTCAATGAAGTTTACTGAATTGAGGAGGGGCATAGTCAGACCTCAATCTGAAGATCACTTTTATAGCTCCTTGGAAGGAAGACTGCAGTTGATACTGGACACTAAACAGAAGGTTTTAAAAATAGTTCAGGTATGAGTGGATGAAGACGTACCAAAGTGGTGGTAGTGTTAAAGGAGATTTTTATTTTATTTTATTTTTTTTAGCCAAAGAAAAGTAAAGTTTATTGAAAGTTCGCCATATTCGGTAGACTCTTCAGGAGCCTCGATATCTGTGAGGCTTGCACTGGACAAGGGGGCCAGAATCATCTGATGCAGTGTAAGCCTGTGCTAGGTCATTCTATGGTGCTCTCACCGGAGATTTTTATTTTAAAAAGAGAAATGTTCCAATTGATTTTGATCCTTTCAGTTGTGTCTGATTCTTCATGACCCCATTGGGAATTTTCTTGACAAAGATATGGAAGTCGTTTACTAATTCCTTCTCCAGTTCATTTTACAGATGAGGAAACTGAGACAATCAAGGTTAAGAGACTTGACCCAGGTCACACAACTATTGAGTGTCTGAGGCTGGATTTAAATTCAGGAGGATGAGCCTTCCTGACTCCAGACTTAGCACCCTAATCCACTGCACCACTTAGTTGCCATTACTGATAGAACACAGATAAGTAGTCTCAATTAAAAACAAACAAAAACACACACAAAAAGGGGCAATTTTAGTGCAGTTCTGCTCAGAGGCCAAGATAGGTAAGCTGACTTCTGTGGTCACATTGAGGGAGTTAGTTTATTCCCTGAAATTTCTAAACTATGCAAAATGAAGTTTGAGTTATTCTGTTTCCCCCTTCCATTGGATCTTGCCCTGGGATTCTGATAGGTAATGTTTCACGTGATCTTTCCTATAACCAGACTTCCATTTTATTTTCTTGTCATTTCCAAACTATTCCCTGCCCTACTTTTCTGTTCCCCTTTATGTTATGCCTTTCCATTGGAAAGGAAATTCCTTGAGAGCAGAGATTATCTTGTTAATTGTTTTGTATACCCAGGACTTATCATAGTATATGGCATGTAGTAATTGTTTAATGAATACTTCTTTGTTTATTCATACTATTGTTATCATTTTAGGCTTTCATCTATCTCATCTTCTTTGCTTCTCTCTCTCCTTCCTTTCCTCCCTCCCTGTTCATCCTTTTTTTCCTTCTAGGAGGCAGAATATTTGCCTTGTGAGTCACAGCTAGAGCTGGGATCCTACCTATTCAGCCTCTTCTTTTTCCCTCTGGTGATGGCCCAGATACAAGTAAGACTAATAATACATTTCCAGTCCAGAGAAGTAGCCATGCTAACAATATGTTATTAAGCACTCTTTGAATACCACCTCAGGGGTGTATATGGAGGGTTGAGGGTGTCAGGAAGGATAAAAGAAATAGAGACCTAGAAGGCACGAAGAATAGAAGTTCATTCTTAATTGGATCAAAAGTAATATCATTTACTTAATATAGGTCTGGCTCCTAGGGATACCTCCATGCCACTGTGACATTCATCTCAATAATACAAGGATGCATACAAAACATTTGCTTTGTCTTTCATTCCTTGGCACAATTCTTAAAATTAAAAAAATAAAAATAAAAATTCTCATTTAAGTCGAAATGAGGATTCCGAGATGGGACAAAGATTCATTCCTTGGTTATCATTTTTGTGGGGAACTAAGAGCTCCTACAATGATAAATAATCCTGTTATTTACCCGGCAAAGCTACATTGAGTAAGACCATCTGTCTTTCTACAGGGCTTTTCTGCTCAATTTTCACCAGGCTTAGCAATTATGAAACTCCCTTTTAAGTGTCTTTGAAAAGAAGCTCATCTCAGTTTATAACTCCATGACTGAGTTCAGTATGAGCTCCCATACTTTGTATTTTGATGTCTCATTTTCCATGTCAATAAACATGGCAATGATGACTTTTCCACTTATTCCTTATGACTGATGTAAAGAGGATGAAAAAGAGAAATGAGAAAGTTATTTGAAAAAGATTCATGTGCTACCTCTATGCATATAAACAATTTAATTATTAAGATATCTGAATGTCTCACCTTAAAAAAAAGATACTATTTTCAGACTTTTAGATAAATGGAGGCTCCAAGAAGATAAGAATAGGATACTTTGAATTTTAATTAGCAGCAAATACTATAATCCCCATTTTACAGATGTAGAAACTGGGACTTCATCAGACAGCTAGTTAATGTTTGCAGTAGCATTTCAATTCAGGCCTCCTGAATCCTGGTCTCAGGTTCAATAATCTTTCCTCTATACTATGTTTGATTCAAGAATGACACCTGTCATTTTAAAAATTATTTTGTAAAGCAATCAGGGTTAAGTAACTTGCTCAAGGTTACACAGCCAGTTATTTCTGGGTGTGGTGCTAAGTATCTGAGCCCGGATTTGATCCCCAGGTCATCCCAACACTGGAGCCGGTGCCCTTACTTGCTGAGCCACCTGGCTTCCCCATCACCTGTCATCTTTCCAACAATTATGGTCCCTGAAAAATGACTCAGAGAGTCTGCTTTACTCATGGTATGTATTTAAGTTAACTCTCATATATGAAAGACAATATTATCTCTACTACTCCTTCCCTACATCTCTCCAAAATATAGGTTGTCACAAAAATCTTGGTACACTTTTAAGCTTATGTTAAAAGCTATGTGAAAAGTCTCAGGCAGGGATGGAACCAGTGTCTGGAGGCCACATGTGACCCTCAAGGTCCTCAAGTGTGGCCCTTTGATTTAATCCAAACTTCCTGAAACAAATCCCCTTAATAAATAAGTAAATAAATATTCTTAATAAATAAAAATAACAATAATAAATTAATAAAAGATATGTTTTGTGAAATTTGGATTAAGTCAAAGGGCGAAACTTGAGGACCTAGAGGGCTCCATGCAGCCTCAAGGCAGCAGGTTCTCCTCTCCTGGGGGTAACTTTGAGGGATTGGTTTGTAGGTTTGCTTACATTACTAATTGACAATGCAGACAAAAGAGTGCTAGACCTGGAGTCAGGAAGACCAGAGTTAAAACATCCTCAAAAACTAGTTTATCTGGAGGCCATATTCCCTTTTGTTATTAATATCTTCCTTGTTGTTTTATCTGATTATATTCAAGGACTTTAATTGAATTTTATTCTTTTTTGAGATCTTTGGTATTGCCTGCCCCCCACTCCCCATTCCTTACATTCTAATGTCTTCCTCTATGATATATAAGTTTTTCCTTCAAATCTATCTCAGCCCCCTTCCACACTGAAGAATTTATGCTTTACCAGTGTAGGTATCTACCCTAAATGACTTCTAGGGGAACCAAACTGGGTCTATTGAATTTCAATCCCCTTTTCCCTCAGGCCAAGTGGAGCACCACACACTTTGGCTTTGTTTCCCATGCCTTTCAGCCCTGCCATTCTCTGGCTGAGTATGGTACACGGTATATTGAGTAAAGAACAAGCTAAAGGAATTTTCAAAATAAAGGCATATAATAATTATAGGAAGAATTGATTTTTTTGGAAGTTAGATAATAGACAAAAAATAAATAGAAAAGAAAATGCAAAACTCCATATACTATCAGAAATTCATATTTAAAATATTTATAGGTTCTTCTGAATGATAATATTAAATAATTTGCATAGATTTGAGATCTAATCTAAATCTAATTTCTTACAAATATAATCATGTGTTATCTTTATAAAAGTAGACCATATGATAGGGAATAGAGAAATTGTAAATCTATCAAAGACAGAAATTTTAAACACATGCTTTACTCATCATGTCATAAAAAAGTAATTAATACATAGAGTGAAAGTAAAAGATAAACTTAGAGATCTAATAATAACATTCTGAATACATATTTCAATATATTATGGGAGAAATAGGAATAACTATATGAAATAGAAGAATAACAAATACACAACATGCCAAAAAATTTAGGATACATATATTCAGTTTTGAGAAAACAGCAGTACATTTCTGAAAACATATTTAAGAAAAAAACAATTAGTTAAATTAATTGAGAATGCAATTTTAAAACTATATTATCAATACATAACCAAGTACCAAATGAGGAGAAATATTGAAAAGGAAAGGGAAAAAAATGGACATCAAAAAATGCTATAGAAATGATCAGCAAATATAAAAATTAGACCTTTGAAAAAAAACTAATATTCTAAATAGATATTTAGCTAACATGGTCCAAAAGGAGAGATAGAGAAAAAGAAATCAAAATCCAAAAATATAAAAAATAAACAACATGCAGTACTGGGGATTCAAAGATAGCTAACAAGTTTTGTATTTTTTTAAAATTCATATTAGAAACATAAGAACCTAAACTATATACTCATATACATGCAGAAAGAAGCTTTTGACAGAATGACTTTCTTTTTTTTTTTTTTTTGCTAAAAACTCTAAGAACTATGGGAATAGAGGACCCGTTCCTAATAGAACAAAAAGCAAGTTAAAATCAAAATCTAGCCTCATTTATACTAAGGAAAGATGGCAAACCTTCCCAATAAATACCAAAGTAAATCAAAGACATTCCTTTTTACCACTATTATTTGACATAGTTTTATAAATTCTAGAGACAGCAATATGAAAAATAATAAAGCTATAAATATCAAAAAAGAGGGCATGCAATCATCTTTATTTATGGATGACAGGGTATCGTACTCAGAAAACCCCGCAGATCAAAAAACTATAAAACAAAACAAAACCTAATGAGACAATTCATATCTTCTGTAATGTGGCATAATAAAACATAAACATAACAAAAGTGTTATCGTTTGTTCTGGAGTTATAGCAACTAGTTTCTATGCTTCTCTCTGATAACGCTCAATCTGATCTTGGGCAAATCACTTAAGCTCTGTGAGTCTTTCTCTTGTGACATTTAACAAGTCCTAGAGACATAATTTCTGGATAGCTTAATAATTTTATTAATAATGTCAGCATGTTTATTAATAAAAGGATGGCCATTTGATTATCTCTCTCTCCTAGACCAAAGACCCCTCATGATAGTTTATATACCTTTGGAAAAGTAGATGTTACTGAAAGTGGCAGTCAACTCTGATTGATTAACAATTAATGAGATAAATGTATATCACAATGAGGGGCTTGGGCTACATGACCTGGATCCCCCGAAGCTTGATCAAAGAAACTTACCAATTTCCATATCACCTGTCAGACAAAAGGGAGAATAAGCATATTCTGAGACTTGTCTGAGTAAACAGAATGAACAGGAATGCACATCTTAGTCCAAACTTAGTTTTCTTTTACTGTCTTTGATTAGATCTCAGCCATCCTGGCTAGGTAAGTTTTTGGAAAAATTTCCCACACTGGTTAATTTCTGGGTGAATAAACAGAAAAGGGTGGAATCCTTGGTTCTAATTGAATAATTAAATTATTAATATAAGAGAGAAATAATAATTTCTTTCACTCCATCTATACAAATAAAGAGTCTTGACTAAATGGCATTTGAACATTGTTTCTCCTATAGTTTTATTATTCAACATTCCTATGAAATTCCATTTTAAACAGTGAAGAAACATGAAAAATATCTGGTGATCAATGTTCAAAGAATCACTCAAGTCATATAAATGTGATTAAAATTTTTCTCTAAAGAAATAAAGTCAAATACTTGGAGCTATGTTCATAGTTGAACCAATATGATAATACTATCTAAATTAATGTTTACATTTAGTGCTATATCAATTAAAATAGAAAAGAACTAGTACATATTATGTACAAATGAGAATTAATATTAAACCATCAAAATTGTTTGGTTCTTGTAACAAAAAAATGAAAATATAGAAAATACCTCATTAAGAGAAAATAGATAGGGGGGAATTAAAAAAAATCTTTCCATTGATTGTTCCATATTCAGCAGATTCAATAAATAAATTACTTAGAAAGAGGCCTATATATTTAATAATAACTCTTAGGAAATCTTGGGGGAGAAGTTTGGAAAAATAGATTTAGATCATTATGTACTATACTGAGTGCAAAATGGATATTGACAAAAAATACATCATTAAAATGGAGGAAAATAAAAAGAGATAGTGGAGGAGAGAGAATTCTTCAGCAAACAAGTGATAAAAGACATCGCAGAAGGAAAACTTGATAAATTTGGTTACTGAAAATTTTGAAAATATTTGACATAAAACCAAAGTAGATAGAATAAGAAAGAATTGCTGATTGGGAGGAAAACCTTTATATCAAATATATGTGATAAATATAAGATATCTAAGAGAGAAAACTGACACAATTATCTAAAGCCAAAAGCCAGTAGGGTAGTAGTAGTAGTAGTAGTAGTAGCAGTAGTAGTAGTAGCAGTAGTAGTAGCAGCAGCAGTAGTAATAGTAGTAGTAGTAGTAGTAGTAGTAGTAGTAGCAGCAGCAGTAGCAGCAGCAGTAGCAGTGGCAGTAGCAGTAGTAGCGGTAGTAGTTGTTGTTGCTGTTTTGTTGTTGTTATGTGGTTTTAAGTCATGTCTGACCTCTTTGGGGATTTTCTTGGCAAAGATACCAGAGTGGTTTTCTATGTTCCTTTCTACTGGAAAAGTATTCACAGGCTATGAATGAACAGTTTTCATAATAATATCATACAACTAAAACCACGTGAAACATTGCTCCAACTCACGTTTAAGAAAAATGTAAATTAAAAACAACTCAGGTTTTCCCCTCATACCAAGCAAATTTGCAAAGATAAAAAGAAAGCTCGAAATAGCTAATTTTAGGGGACTGGGGCAACAGGCGCATCAAAACACTGATGTTAAATATAATTCCAAAGTTGTACTAGATATGATGACTGAAATATACTTTTTGCTGAGTAAATCCTGGTGTTCAACTGCCAGGTATATACCACTCTGCCCCTCCCCCCCCCACACCCACACAGTGTCAATTCATCCTTCACCCCAAGTCATTATTTTAGTGCAGCTCACTATTGGAGTCATAAAGCCTGAAGTTTATTTGTGGCATATGTGATGAAAGGTTGTGTCACTGTCACTAATGAGGTTCTTCTTTGTATAGAATTTTGCCACACTGGTTCCTAGTTATTTCTAACTAGAAAAACAAAAAGTCTGTACTACCTGAGGAAAATGAAGTTGATTTAAAGAAAAAAAAAGTTTCCTCAAGTCACCTACGTCACACAATTATTTGCACCAGTAGACTTTAATTTTAAGATTTTTACTCATAATCTCCTTTTTAATGTTAGAATTCATCTCAAACCTTTTTAAAAAAGTGATATGTTATATCATATTCTAGGACAAGTGAGAACAAATCCCTGGTACCAATTATCAAATAATTTAAAACAGCTTGTACACTTCTGTTTTGTGTTTTTTCACATTAATTCAAACATTTCAGTTTTAAAAGCACACAAACACATAAGATTAGACAACTTCAGATTGAATGTTTAATGCATCATTAATTTTAACTCTTCTACTTTGGGTGAGAAGTAGAGTCATTTTGGATTGAGAAGAAAGATGTTGAAACGATAGCTTCAGGTTTCAGTTTTTATTTTTCCTGTTTCTACCTGATTTGTGTAACAGTATGTGTGTGTGTGGCAGGGTGGGGTGGGGGGGGGAACCCAAACAAATAAACACTGGGATATGAGTCAGGAGACTTGATTTCCAGGCCCAAGCCTGTTACTTGTTTACATGGTAACTTGAGTGGTCCAGCTGAGTTGCAGAGTGGGAGTGAACAGCTGGGGCTGTTTCATAGGTGAAGGTTCTAGCTGCCAGCATTTCATATTCATGGCAACAATATTCAACTGGGGAATTTTTATTCCTTGTTTAATTGACTTTCCTGGTGCATTGAGACCAGCCACAGAGCCTTTTTCTTGAGTATTTGTAGGACATAAGTGAAAGAATAGACCACTTAATATCTTGACACAGTGAAGAACCATAACTATGATTATCTTTCTGACTTTGGTATTTGCTAAAAATAGAAATGTATAGCATAAGGAAGATACAAGTTCAAACCCTGTTCTAGACACTTAATAGTTATGTGACTCTGTAAGAGTCACTTAGCCTCTCTGAATCTTAGTTTCCTAATTTGTTAAATGGGAATAATACCTATCTCCCAGAGTACTTGTATCATGAGATACCATACATAGCATTTCACAAGCCTTAAGGCACTATAGAAATTCTCATTCCTCTTCCTACTCCTCCCCTCTCTCCTTCCCCTGCTCTTCTTCTTCCTCCTTGTCTTTCCAGTCCTCATTTTCCTTGTTTTCTTCCTCATCTTCTTTCTCTTCCTTTAGTCCTTCTCTTCCTTCCCCACCTCCTCTTCTCCTTCTTCAAAGCACTCTAAACAAACACTAGATCTTTATTGTTATTGTTATGTATCACAGCCTACATATACTCCTTTGTTGTGAAAATCTCTTGAAAGGTAGGCTTGTTGCATAGCCATACTAGGAGTAAATTTTGTTATGCTTGACCTGCAGATTTAAAGAGTCCACTGAACATCTGATTAGACCTATTGAGATTCTTCTTCTCCACCTTCCTTAAGTCCTGAGAGTATCTCATCTATATCAATGACCATATGGTGAGCCTAAGCAAATTTCCATGAAATTCCAACTTTGGAAAGGATGCCAGGGGTCATCTGATTCAGTTTGTACCTGAACAAGGTCTTCTCTCTACAAAATATTGGAAAAATAGCAGTCTTTCTTTATCTTGAAGACATCCCTCCCCCCCACCCAACCACCCCAGTAAGAAGGTGCTTTTGTGAACTCCCAAAGCAGAACATTCTATTCAGGAACAGTAAAAATTGCTATTAAGCTTTTCCTTACACCCCACATACCTTTGCCCTTTTTTGTACTTTCCACCCATTTTTAATTTGTTCTACACTGGGATTGATATATAATGATATATAAATACAATTCATATGGCAACTCTTTAGTGAGTCTCAGGTTTTTCATGTGAGTATGAGATTGTTTTTACTGGTATTAGATCATTTTAATGTCCCTTCCACCTGCATAATTGTATATATTTTTTCAGCCCCATGAGGAATATGGATATATTTCCTTATGCTTCTTTACTAAATTCTTTACGTTAAGAATGAAGTGACGTGTAAGACTGCCTAGCCTAAGCTACTTCCCTCAGATGTTCTATAAAGATTATAGGATAATGTTTCTACAGAACATTGAATTGCTCAAAGCAAGTTAAATCATATCAATATTTAGTTTTGCCATGATCTATCTACTTTTAGTTTTTTCACCTCCTGAGTCTTTAAAGTATAGTATTTAGGAGACCCATTCCTATAGTGGTGACAAACTTACATCAATGCTATGCCCCTCCCCCCTTTAAGAGTTTCATGAATCTAATCTTTGTAGGAACAAACTTCTGAGTGCTAAGTCAAAAATACAATGTGAGGTTCATATAAATAAGGGAATATATGTTCATTAACTTTCTTCAAACAAGAGATAAAAGGGATCATTGATTTCAAGCTCAGAAGTCTTCTAATGCAACCTTCTCATTTTATAAATGAAGACACTGAAGGCCAGAGACTTGTCCCAAGCCAGATGGGACTAATTATTGATGGTGGGATTCCAACTGAGCTTCTCTGATAATAAATATAATACCTTTTTTTTCCAATGAAATTAATTCCAATTCCATTTTTCCACCATGACTCCTAAATCGGGGGAGAAGATATTTAATAAAATTTTACATTGCTTGAATTTTGACCCTTTGCTAATGAGTCACTGAGTCCCCCTGTCATTTCCTCCCTACTATTTCTTTGTCAAAAAGTATAGCTTCAGTTCTTTTTAATACTTCTGCTAAAGACTGACTTCTAGGCTAGAAAGGTTTTCCAGACATGTCTGACTTCCTTCAGTTCATACCAGTCATTTATATACCCACATTTCCTCTCCATGTCTTGAATGCTTAATCATTTAGGTGAGCATTTCTGTATGCCTCTGATTTGTTTTTATGATTAGTTTACAGCTCAAGAGAATATTTAGAGGTAAAAGGGACTTCAGAGGTCATTTAATCAAACTCTTTGATTCCATATGTGGGGATACTGGGGTCCCAGGAAGGATTTAATTTGCACAAGGTCTTACAGGTAGCAATCAGTATTCAAATCTAGTATTTTCTAATAAATGAAGATCGCTTCTCTAAACCTTTAAAATAGTCTTTGTGAATTATTGTGGGCTTAAAAATAAAACAGGAATATTATCTGGTGGACAATTTTATGATGATAACCTTTTCAGAACTTTGCCAAACGATAATATATCTGTCACTAAATGTTTTTAGCTCTTTAAATACTATTAGATTTTGGCCTTCGTTTTCATAATCTGCAAGAATTCTACAGCAGGTTCATATTTCAGAAGGACACTCATTCATAGAATGTAATAATCATCATCCTCAAAGGTCACCTAGTCCAACACATACTTGAAAGAGAATTCTTTGGACAATATACCTGACACCTCTTGGTTTGATGACATCCAGAGAGGATGAACCTACCACCTCTTAATGTAGCCCATTTTCTTTCTGGATAATTCAATTTGTGTGAATATTTTCTCTTACATCAATCCTACCCTCTGGGATCAATTAGAACAAATGTAATAACTGTTGCCTCTTTGTATCCTTATTCATTGTATCTCTGGAATCAAACAATAAAAATTGACCTTTTCTATCTTGACAGTTTTCTAGATATTTGAACAGTTATATTCTCTTTCTCATGCTAAATATCTCTAGTGGCTTCGACTGATCATTGTATGATAAGATTTCAAGGTACTTCACCATCATTATTATCTTTCTTTGAATAGTTTCCAGGTTAGCATTATTCTTCCTAAAATTCAGTGGTGAAAATCAGTCAATCAGTAAATATTAAGCACCTACTAAGTGCCAAACACTGTACTAAGCACGAAGGATACAAAAAGATGAAATGGACAGTTCTTGCTTTAAAAGCTTCATTCTAACGGGAACTAAACATAAGACTTAAAAGGTGCTGTGACCATGGTATAGTACAGGAGAAGTATAGCCTGATTCATCCTAGACAATATGCTCTCTGAATGGACCCTAAGTTTACAGTGATCTTCTTTGCTGCCCTGTCATACTGTACTCATGTAGAGCTTACCATTCACTAAAACACTTAGATATTTTTCAGACATTTTTTTTTTCTGGAAAAGAGCCCCAAATCTTATACTTGTGTAACTGATATATCTGATGCAAATATAAAATTTGCTATTTCTCTTTAGCAAATTGAATCTCATTAGATTGAGTTCAATGTTTTAGCCTGTCAAGATCTTTTGAATTCTTGTTCTGTCATTAAACCTAAGAGCTATCCCACCTAATTTTAAATTGTGTCCATGTTGTACGCTCATTCTCTTTATACTTTTATCCAAATCATTGGTAGACATTTTAAATAGTATAGATTCCCAATGTGTGCCATTGGATAACTCATTCTAAGATGACAGTGCCATTGATATCTACTATTTGCTCCAGTTTGGTGACCAGTTTTGAATGTACCTTAATCATTGACTGGTAGGTTAAGGAGATAGAATAGATTTAGTTTCCCTAAAATTTAACAAGCATTTCACAAGATCAGCTATGATCCACATGTAGAAAAGATGGAGAAATATGGGCTAGATAGATAATGGATTATACTTATGATTAACCAGCAGTTCTTCTGAATATCTGTGGGCTTAGTTGATTTCAACCTTTATATGAGTGGATAAAGATGAGTATTTGGCAAGCCTGAAAGGAATGTGGCGTAGATGAGTTAAAGAATGTCCAGAGAAATGCCACCTTGATGGTAAAAGGGAAGTGAGGCCGTGCTGTGCCAGCATTGATTGTAGGAACTAAGGATGTTTAAGCTGGACATGAGAAACTATAGGGGAGATAAAATAATTGCATTTAACTTCTTAAATGGATTTCAGGGGGAAAGAGGATTAGACTTATTCTACTTCTACACTGAGGATAGATCTAAGTGGCACAGTTGATATAGCTGAACTTGGAGTCAGGAACTCATGCTTCATGAGCTCAAATCTGGCCTCAAATGCTTACTAGCTGTGTTACCTGGGCCAGTCACTTAGCCCTATAGTCCTGCTATATGAGATGGAGAAGGAAATGGCAAACCACTCCACTATCTTTACCAAGAAAACCCCAAATTAGGTCACAAAGAATCGGACACAACTGTAACAACTAAACAACGGTAACAACTTCTCCCCAAAGAGGAGATAGAGGGTCAATGGGTAGAAGTTGTAAGGATACAAACTTAGGCTTGATTTAAGGAAATGCTTCCAGAAAATTAGAGGTATCTGAAAGTAGAAGAGATTTTTCAGGAGGTTGAGTGTTTCATGGAGTTTCAAATTAATACATCACCATGGTAGAGGAAATTATTTGTTTACCATACTTTGGACTGGATAACCATTGGAGGTATATTTCAGTTCTGAAATTCTGTGGTACTGCAATGAAATGAACTCTAAGCACTTATTTAAGTCCCATATCCCTTCTCCTTTTTAGCTATGTGTCCTTGAGCTAATGTCTTAATTTCTCTTTACCTCAGTGTCCTCTATAATAATGGGAGAAGAGCTGAATTGAGTCATTTCCCAGGTCTCTTCCAGCTTGAACATTTAATGATTCTAATATATAACATTCTCAACCATTCTAAATATAAACATCAATGTACAAACATAAGAACCTTGACCCAAACCATAAGACCACACATGTTAATGTAAAAATGCAATGTCTAGATGAGTTTGAAAAATCCTGAAAATCCACTTTATTCTAAACATCATAAATATCCACAATGTCTTAATGTCTGGACTAGTGATGGCTAAAAGGCTGTAGGAAAACCTCATTAATTTAGCAAGTTTAAATGTCATGAACCAATGCAGGCATAACATTAAGTTATTTGGTTTTTGAGTCAACAAATGAATTCAATCATTTCATTTTGACTGTTCATCTTAATATTTATTTTGCCACACTATTGCTTTAGAAGTAATTTAGAAATGTTATGGACATTAGCATTTGTAAATCCAAAAATAGAGAAAAAAAATACTGATCAGCAGAAAACAAATGCATTGCTAACATATCATCATTTATAAATGCAGATGGATCTAAAAGAATTCTATTTCCAAAGCATGAGAATGTCAAGCTGTGCTGGTCAAAAGAAGGCAAAATGAATCTGAATATAGTTGAAGCTTCAGGGACATGGATTAACTTTTGGATCTTTGAAGGCCATGCTGTGTATGAACCCTCCCCCTGTTCTTCTCCATTTCTCCATTATGTCAGTGTGAAAGTGATTCAACCAAAAAGGGCACATTTGAATTTCAAAACAAACTTTTGAATGACAGAATTTAAGAATCTTGTTTTGAACATAGCTATGGATTGTAATGATAGAATCTATACTGCTCATCTTTTTGTAGCTTCACAATTTTCTTTGATCAGATCACACTGTTTAATTGTAGAGGTTCCTCAGCATTCTATCCTGGGCCCTCTTCTCTTTTCCCTCTATCCTACTTCACTCAGTGACCCCATCAGTTTATATGGATTTAATTATCATTTCTATACTGATGATTCTCAAATCTATCTTTCCTGCCACTGTCTCTTTGCTAACCTCCAATCTCACATCTCCAATTGTCATTCAGACATCTCAAAATGGATGCCCAGGATACATTTTAAATATATCCTAAACAGAACTCATTAGCCCTTCCCCTCCTGATTACTGTAGATAGGTGAAACCATCCTCCCAGTCCCTAAAGCTTGCCACCTAGAAATCATCCTGGACTGCTTACTATCTATCTCCCTTCAGTCTATTGCCAAGGTCTTTTGATTTCACCTTTTCAACATCTTTTGAATATTTGCTTCCCTCTTCTCTGATACTCCCATAACTGCAGTGCAGGCCCTCATCAGCTCATGCCTGGGATAGTGCAGTAGTCTCCTGGTGCATCTGTCTGCCTCAGTCTCAGAGACTCAAGTCTCAGTCTTCTTTACTCCATTGTCACCACAATGATTTTCCTAGAGTGGAGTCTTACCATCTCTCCTTCCTACTCAATAAACTCCAGTGGCTTCCTTTTGCCTCCAGGATCAAATCCAAAATCCTCTGGCACTTAAAGCCCTTTATAATCCAACCCCCTCCCACCCTTCTAGTCCTAATACCTTTCTTTCTACCAACTACTCTTTGGTCTAGTGACACTGGTCTCCCAGACATCTTTTAAATCCCAACCAAAATTCCATCTTTTATAGGATGCCTTTCCCAATCCTAATTAATTCTAGTGTCTTTCTTCTGTTAATTATTTCCCATTTATCCTCAATATCCTTGTTTTGTGTATTTTTATTTGCATACTATCTCCCCCATAGTTTTTGAGCTCCTTTAAAGCATTAAGTATCTTTTTCCTCTTTTTGTATCCCCAGTGATTAGCACAGTGTATGGCCTATAGTAGGCACTTATTTTATGTTGATTGATTTTTTTTCCAAAAACATTCATGAGATTTTCAGTATGTACAATTCTGCATGAGCAATGCCAAGACATCACCATAAAAAAGTCAGTTTCTTAGGGCCCTAAGAGGCAAAATTGACGTGTGGTTTGTGTGACTGTGTTTATCTTTTGTTCTCAAAGAGGACCATGATTCAGGGAAATGATGACATGACTTTGATTTGAGTGAAGGAGGGCCATGCAAAGTCATCAGCCTCACTTTCTACTCCAGAGTTATCTGGGTCCAGTGGCCAGATATCTACCAGGACTTCTGGAGATGGCCCAGGATGCAATGGGAAACCCTGACCCTTTGAGGCTAAAGTCTTTTCAGGTTCTCACTTTGAGTAAGGCAATGCCCAGTATTGGTCTTATATAGATAGCATATCTCAGAAGCAGAAATTAAATCCAGATATTCCTCATTCTGAGACTCTGTCCATTATGATACAGTGCCTCTTTGGCATCAAATATCATTGGGTAGATATTGACTTGAGACATCTCTGATATGCAAAAACTTAATAAATTTAGACCATAAAGGGACCTGCAAGGTTTCTTCTCATACCCCTTTTAATTTTACAAATGACATAAATATGGCCTAGATAGGTTAAGTGACTTGTCCAAGGTCACAAAGGTAAGACAGGAGAGACAGGTTTGATCACTGCTTCTCCTACTTCACTCAGTAGTATTCTTTCCAATGCCCAGGATAACTTTAGGACTCAACTAGGGAAAAACTTTTAGAAAAATGAAATTCAAGCAGTGGCTGAAAAACACAGAGTATTTTTTTTTAAAAAGTAAATCTAGTGATAATTGCTATTGTAATGACCCATTTAGAATTCAAATTCAAAATGATCATTTTCACTAGCAAATGTATATTTTTTAATTGAATGATTTCATTAGTCATAGAACTGGGGTTTTATGCACTTATCACTGATCTTGAGCTCTCTGTGCCTGCAGTCTTTATGAGTTTCTGTGGCTAAAGAGTTACCATCTATCTGTATGCATTAGCATGCATACAAAGTGGGCCAGTTAGGTCTTGATATACCCCAATGTCTTAAAAAAAATTGGCATTCTGTATTTCATTATAAAAATTTTTTTGCCCATATAATTTATTAATTTAAAAGTAAATTTTAGTTTGATGAAAAATAGGAATATCTTTTATGAATAAGTATTTGAAAATATTCACCTTAAAATAAAAACTAAAACAAAATTCCCTGATGGAACACCTTAATGAAATATGGTTTTAAAAATGTATGATATCAACTTTCTGATGACAAAAGTTTCTGAATTTGTATAGCCTGGTCCTCAAATGGTAGAGATCACTCAAACCCATATTGAAATTATTTTATGAATTTATATTCATTTTCATGGTATGAAGATACACTGGAAAAGAATTTTCCAGGAGGCTTACAAAAGCAAATATGGTAATACTATAAATTTGGCAACAGCACAGACATGGACTAAGTTAATTATAGTTGTTTATTTTGTTTTCTTTAAGCCTTGTTTTTAATAATGTAAATGAGAAAGGTATATCTTTATGCAGCAACTCTCTGTTCGTATATCTGGATTTATAGCTAAAAAGCAAACTCTTCCATTGCACTATACTAGGAAACACTTTATACTTGCTTATATTTGCTGGTAATTTCAGAAGGAAGCATTTCTTTAGAAAACAATTCTGAGTATAGCCTTCTAAAAATGGAACTTTATTTGCATTTTTTTATCTATTTAGGTTTTATAGTTCATACCTCACATTTTAGAATAAGACTAATTCATAAATACTTTTTGCTAATGGTAGTAAACCCTTGGGAGGAAAGTGAAAAACTTAAGCACAAGTATTGGATTTGGTAAGGGCTCATGCTTCTCTTGATGAATGACTTGTCCAAGGTCATAGAGATAAGACAGGATGGGCAGATCTTGGTCATTGGTCCTCTCTTCCAGAGGAACCATTCTTCCAATGCCTAGTAGGTCTTTAGACCACAGCAACATTCTTCCTCAACTAGGGGAAAACCTTTAGTCCTTTGTTGGATATATGAATGCATAGAAGGCACAATGTTGAGGATTGTTACCTTCTGAATAACAACTTTGAATTCCACATTGAGAGAAAAATTAGAAATGGCAATAACTATTTAGGATTATTTTGGCTCTCTTGGAGGAAAGAATGAAAAATAGTCTGTCAAATATTTAAACACAAAAAAAAAACTTACTCATCTCAATAAGTATGCCTTTGCAGCTTATACTTTCTTCATGAAAATGGAGTATTGGTTTATGATATTCTCATAGGAATCCATCAATTCATCAATTGTTACTATTTCCAATATTCTAAATATCTGCATCTTTATTTGATTGTAGGGATGTCTGAGTTTTGTTTTGTTTTGCTTTTTCCAAAGGATGTGAACAGACATAAATTTATGAACAAGATTTCACTAAGCGGTATTGTATTTGTTATCAATCCCATGTAATATGACAATCCACTGTATGATTGATATCACCCATAAGTTTAATATGATATCATACTCCCTTCCCTTCTAGGTAAGCCAGCTTTATAATGATGGTTTATGCTGCCATATGGGACCCTTTCTTGTTCTTTTTCACATCCTTGATCAAATAGGCTAGCAAGATCTTTTTAAAAACCTAACTTCTGGCAGGAAAATATCATCTGAGTTAGGAGGGACTTCAGAGGTTTTGTAATCCAATCTGTGCTTAAACAAGAGACTTCTTTAACATGGACCAGTGATCATTAGACTTTCACCTTAATACATAGAGAGATGGGAAATCATTACTTATTGAATGTGTATATTCTGGTTTGGTGGACAAAATCATTTTAACTTCTCTTGACATTAGTTTCTTCAACAGAAATTGGATGAGTTTGGGGTTGATGTACTCTAAGGTTCCATCTGAATCTGTAAAGCTAGTATCCTCCGAGCATAGTATTGTTATGTTCATATTCTTGATAATTTAAGGTAACAGCTATTTTCTTATTTTCAGTAGTTTGTTCATTCATTTCAGTTGTGCCTGACTCTTCATGATCCAATTTGGGGTTTTCTTAGCAAAGATAAAATACTAGACTGGTTTACCATTTCCTTCTTCAACTCATTTTACAGATAAGGAAACTGAGGCAAACAGATTAACTAATTTGCCCAGGGTCACACAGCTAGTAAGTGTCTTAGGTCAGATTTGAATTTACAAAAATGAGTTTTCTTGACTCCAGGGCTGTCACTCCATCAACTGTGCCACCTAACTGCCCCTGTTTGTAGTTACATGCCCCCGTTAATCTCTTTCATTTTAGTATTTGATTTAATAGATGTTATTGTCACCATTCTTGACAAATAATGCAATCTCTTGCTCCCCTTCCCCTTTCACATGGCTGTTTATTTTCTATGATAGTATTGATTATGGTCCTATGCACTTTGTTTTGATTATGTGAAATATTTCATGAAAAGCACATATTTTGAGAGGCAAAAATCCAATTAAAAACAACATCAATAATAACTTAACATTTGAATAGTAATTTAAGAAATGAAAAGTATTAAAGAAATAGTATCTCATTTTATGTACTTCCATTTATTTCATGAACTTCATCATGAATACATTTTTGTACCTATATACAACAGAAGTTTCTACTCATGCGGTTTGAAAGCCAATTGACTAGAGTGTGAGAGATTTCTATTTTCTTCTAAAGACCAAGTATAGGAGAATTTTCTTCCTATGTGTTCTTTGGTGTATCTTTTGAGACTAAAGGAGAAGAGTCAGAATCATGAGTGTCAGGAGACAAACACATTCCATGTGTCTCTAAGACACTAATTTGCTTTTATTCAGGATATAAGCTAGGGTTAATAGATGAAATAGCTCAATTTTCTGCTTGTTTTCGTATCCTCAAATTGCCTTTTGTGAGTATTAAAAGTAAAAGGAATATATTTATACATATGTTTATATTCCTTTCACTATTTGACATATATAAACGTGGATATTTTAGTATATATTTCATGGAAGTATCAGAAAAGAAATATGACTCTACAATATGAAGAAAAAATGAGTATGTACCTGGAAATATTTAAGACAATTTAAGGAATTTTGTGAGGGTTGATGAGGGATATGCGGAGTTACATGTCTCTCTGGAGATGGTAAGTATATTTTTGGAATGCTTTTGCCTTTTTCCTTCATCTATCCCACTTTATAATATGCTTCTTTCCTGGCCAAATGTGACATTAAGGGCTATTTCTTTCTCAGGATAGAAAGAATAACTATATTTTTTCCTCTCTACTTCTCAACTATCTTCAAAGATTTTTACATTTGAATAGATTAGGGGACAGTGACATATTGTGAAGGCTACTTACTGTTTGGGCGTTCTATCTTTAGTATTGAAATAATGATACAATTATATAATTCTTTTTGTTAAGCAATTGGGGTTAAGTAACTTGCTCAAGTTTACATGGCCAGTTATTTCTGGGTGTGGTGCTAAGTATCAGAGCCTGGATTCGATTCCAGGTCATCCCAACTCTGGGAACGGTACTCACTGAGACACCTGGCCACCCCCAATTATATAATTCTTCAGACTATGGAGTTTCAATTCTAATCTGACAGAAAAATGGCTTAGACATTAATTTTCATTTCAAATAAGAATGGGCTAAGGTAATCTTAAAAAAGATGACATAGTTTTCATAAAGCTAAAGAAGTTTGAGATTTTTAATATATACTACTAAAGACTGCTTTTCAATATTTCTATCCCAAGTTTTCTTTTACAATTCCATTCCTAGAAGCAAAGAGAGTTAGATCTGACAAATTCAGCTCAATTCTCTTTAGCCACAGGGAGGAGTGATCTGAGGAAATGATTGTCCTTTCCCTTGAGGGTGGGTATGACTGTGGGTGGGTGTCAATGTCCATGACCAGGGTAGTATTGAGGAAAATCTGAAGGGTAGTGGATAGGTAATGTTTAGAGGGTTGAGAATGACATGGGTGGATACATGTGAATAGTGACCCTATCATTTAGTTCCAAGGGAAGAACATTGTGATTTATCTTTTTGTGAGCAGGTTGAGTGGCCCAGTACCACTGAAATAAATGCAAGAGAGCACAAAACAAGTCTCCCAGTCTCAGTTGAGTGAAAAATTCATTTCCTGTTCTCTCATAAATGTTGTTACAATTCATCATTATGAGATTTCACAATTCACATGACCATGCTAATTAGGCCCCCTCACAAAGACAATAGATTATAAATATTTGAAATTTAGGTGGAAACTTACTTGGTCCTAAGCTGAAATCCAGAGCCGTGGTTGGAACCTCTTTGCCTCTCTGTGATCCTTCAAGCCTTTTCTTATTATCTCCCTATTTCATTTCATACAAAGCCTATTCTTAATGTTTCCTGCTTCTCAAAATACCCAACTTCATTCTCTCCTCCTCACATATAAAGAAGATATCTCATTTGTCCATTTCACTAGAAAGACTCAACCTCCCCTCTGTAACTCCTTGAAACTGCTTTTCATAACTTATTTTCTCCTGGACTGTTATGTTTCATAGGAAAAAAATATAATCTCATAGTTGTAAGTGACCTATAATGTTTTGTTTCTGTTCAGTAATTTTAGTCGTGTCTCACTCTTCATCACCCATTATGGGGTTTTCTTGGCAAAGATCCTGGAGTGCCTTGCCATTTCCTTCTCCAGCTCATTTTGCAGTTGAGGAAACTGAGGCAAACAAGATTATGTGACTTACCCAAGGTCACACAACTACCGGGTGTCTGAGGTCACATTTGAACTCAGGAAGATGAGTTTTCCTGACTTCAGGTCTAACATTTTATCTACTGTGCCACCTTGCTGCCCCTTATAGAGTTTAGTTCAATTCTTACTTTACCAATAATTCTCAACAAGTACTCATTCAAAGTATTTTGGGGGAATATCTTAAGATAGTAACTATCTTCTTTCTGAAACAACCCATTTCATACACAGATAACTTAATAAAATATAATAATTAACACAAACAGTAATATAACAATTATATTTTCATATAGTTAATGTTTATATGTCAATATATAATTGGGGCATATTCCCTAATATTGAGCCTAAATCTTCTCCTCTGTAACTTTGACTCATTGTTTCTGTTCTCTTTGGGCCATGCTGAAAAAGTCTAATTTCTCTTCCACATGATAGTCTTGTAAATACTTAAATACACCTAAGTCTCCTCTTCTCCAGCTTAAATATCTTCAGTTTTGTTATTTTTGTTTTGTTTTTATTTTCTTGACTCATCTGTGTATGGAATGGTCTGGTTCTTTCATGATTATAATTTCCCTCCTCTAGAAAATTTATCTTTTCTTACAATCTGGTATAGAAGAAAGAACAGAGAGAGTTGAGTCAGAGGATTTGGGCCTGTGATTATATTTGACTTTGAACAAATAACTTCTTTGGGCCTCAGCTTCTTCAACTTAAATGAGGCACTTGAACTAGATCATCTCCACCATTGCTTCCAGCTCTAAATTCTGTCTTATGACATTATGACCTGCCACTCTAAGCCCTCTAAAAATTATCCAAGATTTTGCTGCAGAATACATCCTCAGGAAACTTCAACTTCTCTCTCTCCTCTAGCTAATTCCCATCTGCCTTCTTTCTCTAAGACTAAAACAGCCTTTTCTTTTACACTTTTACCCAAACCAGCTACTAGATAAACATTTTCACTTCTTAGATCATCACAGTTATTGAAGCTGAATGGGAGCATATCGTTTCTAAGTTATCTATTACTTGTTTGACACCAAGAGAGTTACCCAAGCTCTAAGGCTTCCAATTTCATAAAATAGAAGTAATACCAGCACCTGTCTTGCTGGGATGTTATGAGATTAAGATGAGATAATGTAAGTACTTTTCAAATCTTAAAGCTTTATTATATTTTTGGTCAGGTATCATTACTAGACTTTCTGAGAGGGCGAAGTATTTCTTTTTTAATGTATTTTTATTTATTTTGCTAAAATTCCCAGTTATATTAAAAATTAACATTCATTTAAAAAAGTTTTTAGTTCTAAATTATCTCCTTCCCTTTCACCCCTGCCCCACTCTATTGAGAAGATAACAGTGTATCAATATGTGAAATTGGGTAAAACATTTTCTTATTAGCTATGTTATAGAAAAACCACCACAAGAGAAAACACTAAAAACCCAAGAAAAATAAGGAAAGTGAAAAAAAAAGTATGCTTCACTTTGCACTGGAAGTTCATCAGTTCTTTCCCTAGAGGAGGCTAGCATTTTTCATCATGGGTCCTTTGGAATTGTTTTAGATCATTGGCTTGATCAGACCAGCTAAGTCTATCACAGTTGCTCATTCTTACAGTATTGCTCTTACTTCGAATAACATTCTCCTGTTTTTGCTCACTTCATTTTGCATCAGTTAATATAAGACTCCCCGGGTTTTTCTAAAACTCTCCTTTTAATTTCTTATAACACAACAGCAGTCCATCACAATCATACAGCACACCGTGTTCACTCATTCCCCAGTTGATAGGTATCCCCTCAATTTCCATTGTTTATTGGTTGACTTCTGTGCCCCTATATGTGAATGGTTTTAACCACCTTAACTCAGAAGGCAAAGGCTTTGTCTTGGGCTTTTTGTGTTAGGGAGAACAGCAGCTCTAATCTGCTCTGTCTTATCTGTGGGTTGTGGGAGAAAATCATGATTTTATTCTATTTTCTTAGGATAGAGACAAGATGATATTATAATGTGAAATGACATTGAATTATATTAACTAGATCATATACATTTTAACTAGTACATATTCATGTATCTACTGGAGCCACTAATTTTAGATTCTATTAAACTTGGTTTTAAGTCAATGTATTCTCCATGGAGCCCAATCCCTTTACTTCCTAGCTAGAAATGTAAATGTTAACTCAGATATAGGTATTCAGTTGTTCATAATGTAAACAAACCCAGGGAAGAAATATTAGAGAAACAGTTAATACATAAATGAATATTGATGATATAGAAAGCAATCTCTGCCACATTCCTAAACATGTATACTTTGTTTTCCCTCTTCCCCCACCCCCGGTGTGGTTTATGACTCAAAGCTCACTAAAACTTATGGCTCTGATAGGAAACATAAAATTTCGTAAACATTTGGTCCTCAGAGTGAAGATGCATTAAAGCAAACACCTAGGGTATTTGTAGTCTTGTCTTTTCCCATTCTGCTGTCTTCTTTCAGGTTCTGATTAGGCTTGCCTCAGGCCCTATTCATCACTCCCAGCTGAGGTTAACATTCACCAAATTCTGACCCCCACCCCTCCATAAATAACATAGCTCATCTCCATATTAATCAGACATTGGATTCTCTAGACTAAGTTCAAAAATAAAAACATACTAAAGATCAAGGCTTATTTTAAAAAGTTTTCATAGCACTGTATGGTCTGGGATTTCCATCTCACTAGAGGTCAAACACCCTAATGGCTCTTGGTTTTACACTTGGACTCAAGAAATTGTTTTTATTCTTTTCCAATAGTTGTTCTTTATCTAGACCACAAATCATGACCTTGATCACACCTATTGCTTTTAATAATATTTGTCTGTGCCTTTGCTTAAAGGACAAAGTTGTGCCAGCAAGGTAGATAATGAGAATAATTTTTAAAAAAAGAATACAAAATACTAAGTGAGGATCAAGGTCATTACTTCCTGGGAATATCAGTAAAGACTTCAGAGAGGACATGACATTCAAGTTGGGCTTTAGAGGAACACAAAATTCCAGTATCCTGATATGGTCATTTCAAGCACTGGAAATAACTTAAACTTTAAAAAAAAAAAAAAAAAAAGAAGAGTGCAGAATGTATAGAGGACTTGGTTGAATCATAGAGTTTTTGGAAGGGAATCATATGAACCAAGTCTGAACATACGAGGGTGGTGCCAAGTTGGGGAAGACCTTGAATAGTGAGGGAAAGGTGTTTGCTTTTTATTTAGTGGGCTTTTGACAGGTTTTCAGCAGAGAATTAACTTGATCAGATCTATGTATATCTATGATTTAATTCTTATTCATCTAATTTGATGAATGCCTGCTTGGGTACATCATGAAAGGTCATTATATCCTCTGAGATCTTATATATCATTGACACCTTCATAATTTATTTTGCCTTATTTATTCAGGAGGTACGTTACTTGAGCATTTATCCTGCTATGAAACACATACATACATATATGCATGCATACATATATATGTGCACACATATACACTATATCTATCTATCCAGTTTTTTTAGTAGCAATGTCTATGTTTGGAATGATATGTTATTGGGATGGAATCGATGGAGGGATATTCCTCTCATCTGGATACAACTTTTGTGAAAACAGATTAAAAGCCCATTTCACCTGGAGTGCAGTGTCTCCTTCATAAAATTTCCATTCTTGTAGAATGGTGGAGTGTATTTAGAATTGGCAGAGGCTAAATTCTTGTCAAGGGGATCATTTCAAATATTGCTCATGAAGCTCAAGAACAGAATTATAATACATTCTATTAATTTATTAATCTATGCTTTACAAAGTGCTTTCATGTCAATTATCTCATTTGGTTACCCAAGCAATCCTATGAAGTCCTTCTCTCATAAATCCTTATCTTAATTTTATGGATGAAGAAACTCATGTTTAGTCAGCATAGCAAATAAATATTGACTAAACCAGAACTAGAAACAGGGTCCCTTCCCTCAACGATAATAATGGTGTTGGTTAACTTAATATTCTCCTTCCCTAAATAGAAAGTAGAATCTATGAAGACTAAAACTTCTCTCATTTAATACTTCAAAGATTGTGATTTGGTGAAATTTTCTCTCCAAAAATTTCATAATGGAACTCCTTTATAAGTAGGTGGTCTTAGATAGTTGCAATCACCAAATAATCTTTAATTTTCAGCCTCTAATTTGATTAAACTAATTGTTAGCTATAGAATGACATTAGGTCACTATAAGCATGCATTCAACATTTTTCCAGTTTAGTAGCTAAATTTCCCAAGCTTTCATTCCACTGGTAAAATCTTCAAGAACACTAAATCTCCATCAAACAAAAATGACTAGGACTTGAGTCAATTAGGCTTTTCTTTAATATTTAAGTATAGCCACTTCTTTGTATCTGTACAAAAGCTACTGGCTTCTTTCTGTAAACCTGTAATAAATCTTTCCACCATTTTTACAGTTCACACAATTAAATTACTGGCAGTTAATTCAGAATATATTGAAAAGTGAAGAGAAAATAATAATTTATAGAATTTTTATATCTAATACTTAAATTTGGCCAAGTATTTGATTAATATAGCAGTAGAAATAATTACCCATGTCTGAATTCCAGAGGTCACAAAATATGCCTAGACACTGATGTGATTCCACACTTCTGGAATGTATGAATGGTCCATGAACTCCGTTTTTAAAGCATTTAGCAGAGACAAGAATTATAACTTTTAAAAGAATTTGATTTTTTTCTTTACATATGTACACATATTAGCTCTGTTTTTGAAAAAAAATTTTGTCATCTCAGTGGATTTCTAGATTTATGAAGTTTATTTTAATAAAAAGAGATTAATGCTCTTGCTTGAGATTATTTAATGAAATATGAATTTAATGACAATGAAAACATACAAGTACAGGTTTCCTTTGATTGCTTCTGGCTAATGGCAAGAGATATGATATGTACTCTGAGAAAGTGGGTTTCTCCAACAAACAAAACTTGAGACTCAATGGCAGCCTCCCCTCCCCCTTCCCTCTCTAAAAGCTAAACACAGAAACAGGTTTCCAATATTACCTGTTCATAGAAAAGCAGGGTTAGTGGCTCTATGATGAGTTTCTAGCACTTGTTTCTTTATTATTTAATCTTCTCACACATGTGGATTAAATTTTTTCATAAAATTTAACTCCAAGGACCATGATCTCCACTATAGGTGAAGGAAATAAAAATGAATAAATTTATAATTATACAGAGTTCCATCTGAATGAATTTAATGAGATGAGATATGCAAAGGTTCTTGATAGAAGAGTTGTTAACATTTAGAGTGGCCACAAGGTGACCTTTTGGGTATCTGGACTCATTCCAGATGTCTTTTGAAATACTCATGGGCATGGAAAGAAAACTGAAGACTGAAGTAACAAGTGAATTTGTAGGAGCAGTTAAAGAGACTAGAGAATCAATCCAGTGATGTAAAGTGAAACAGTCATCCTTGAGGGTGTTGATTCCTTGTTTGTTTGACCATAGGCATGATAGCTAAAAATTATTTTTGTTAACAGAAGAAATAATGAATCATAAAAGTTGTGCAAGTCACATCATTATTTGCATAAGCAATCACCTCACCACTGAAGAAATGGCTAGAAAGCATAAAGGAAACAATAGGAAGAAAAGTAGAGATTTAGCACTAAAATCCAAAATTATTATAATGGAATGTTCTGGAACTAGATATATGGGAAAATAGAATGGAATAGAAGAATTCATTATATAATACCTAATTGTCTCCAATTGGTTGATTGATTCTAATTGCTTTCCTGTGAGACACTGTGATTGAATCCAAACTTCATGGAACAAATTCTTTTAATAAAAGGATTTGTTCTATAAAACTTGGACTCATTCAAAAGGCTATACCCAAGGACCTAGAAGTCCACATATGCCCTTCAGGACCTAAAGGTTCCTGACCCCTGTGAAGCAACTGTATCCATATACAACAAGGAAAGGAGGCCCTAGAGAAATTCAGTCAGCCTGCTGTCACCTGTCAATATCAAGGAATCTATTTTTCTATTTTATCTGTCCCATCTCTTTAGGAAGTCATATGCCTTTTCTCTTTTTCTTCTACCTCCTTTAAAAAGTCTAAGACTAGTGGTTGTTAATGTTAACATTTAAATAGATTTAAAGGCTAATGTGATTATAAAATTACCTAAAAGTCAGAATTCTTTAATTTATTCATGCCTCTCTTATTCATGAAGTGAGCTTTCATTAAATTACTGTATGCAAACCACAATTACATACCAGAAAATGCAAAATTTAAATAAGATACAATATCTACAGTCATCAGTAGCATGGGTCACCTTGCAGGAGTGTCTTGCACTCTAGCTTCAGTGTGTGATATTTTGGGTAATACTAATTAGACAGGTGTAACTCAAAGCCCCCACTCAGTACATTCTCTTCCAATAAACCTGGAAGTAATCATTAATCAAAATTGCAAAGCATTGAATTGAGGCAGAATATCAAGATAAATAAGAAGGGGAAATGAGTGATAGAACAACTTTTGGCCCTCATACATAAATTGCATAGTTTTCTGCAGATAACGAAGAAGGTGAGAAGGGAACATCACCTGGATGATGTATGTTCTGATTTAAAGGATGTTTTATGGGTGAAACTTGGTCCTGTCTCCTACCAACCATATGTTTTTCTGTGTTTCTTGGCTCTGCTATTCAAAGATCTCTTAGTATAGTCCCTGAGCTCCCTTGAGAGTGGCTGCTTGAATCTCACTTCACAGACATTCTCTTCTATGTTGTATGTGTACTCTGCTACAAACTATTTTCTCCGCAGCTGCTGATGCCATCTTCTGGGGCTCACATCTTTTTCTGTGGCTTCTTCTCCTTGGGGGAAGGGATAGTGGTGAGAAGATTTGTGACAGTTCTTCTATGTCACTACCCAAGGCCATGAATAAGGGCAAGTAAACTGCTCCCACATTATCCACACCCCAGAATAGTACAGTGGTATGGTATATAGGATTAAAATGAATTAAACGTTGATGTTCCTCTGGGAAACCCTGGTTGGGGACAAGAGTCAAAGATACTGATTTGCAAGATACCCTCCAAGACTGAATATGGTCTGTATAAACTCAGAATTATGGTTTTGGATTATAGTTCACAGATGCTCCTTTCAATGATCTTTACAGCCTGATCATTCCCCCTCAGATCTATGACTCAAAACCCTGCACGATATCTAAATCTCAAGGATACACATATCAATCTTAGAGAAGAATGACTTGAGTTTGTAGCTTTTCCCCTGCATTTCTTCCACAACAGCAAAACTTCTATATTTCCTTTGCCTTAATATGTGCCTAATAGGCACATTTATATGAGAGGTAATGTCGTGTCATGGAACCCAGAGTCAGAGAGATCTTAGTTTTACTTCTGACTCTGATGCCATGATGTCTCTGACCTTGGTCGAGGCATTTAAGTTCTCAGCACTCCCAGAAATCTCTCAGAGACTAAAAGCTGTCAAATAGTTGTCCATCTGTATTGGTAGAGTTGAGAGAGATTCTTCACGTAAGTGCCCTATACTGATAAGATTACCTATGTGTGTATGGGGCAGAGGGAGGTTAATGCAGAAATATAATTTGCAAAGTAGCTTAAATGTTACCTTATTTAGTCCTCACAAATGCCTTGGTGTCTAGGGATTGATCAAATGATCATTCCTACTTTCCTTTTGCTCTGGAGTTGAGGTTATATCTTTGTAGAGAATTCACCATAAGAATATTTCTCCCACTCTTAACTCATCCATCCAAGATTTATAGTTTTACAGTATCTTAAGACATTGCCAGGATACATGACTTGCCCATAATCACAGTTCATATGTGTCAGAAGTCGGGCTTGGACCAAAGTCTAGCTGACTATAAGTCTAACCCTTTTTAAATATCACTTCATAACATCTCTCAGTTTTACAGATGAGAATATGAAGCCACAAAACTTGTATCTGTAAAAGTCATGATTCAAATACATTTTTTTTGCTTGACCCAACCTCTATCACTGCTTGTACCATTCCACACACATTCTTGATTTAGAGATGGTTGCAGAAATAAAACACTAAAACAGATATGAATAAGATATTATCTCTAGTAAGATCTCTAATGAGTTCTCTGAGATCTCTTAATGTTCTCTAATGATTACATGCAAAAGTTGCAAAATGACATGCTATGTCAGATCTGAGCAGTAAGGTCATTAATGAGAAAGGGTTTAGGAGTAAAAGCTATATGAAACTGGAAAGGGAAATTGGGGCCTATTTTCTAGAGCTTCCCTTTGAGTCTTAGGCTTTGTAGCTCTCTGGAACCTTGGACTTGGGAGATCTTTCTCTATGTCCATTTTTTTTCTCCCTTTGCTCAATCAGGAAATTCTGTATGCCCCAAATTCCAAGAAACTTGCCCCCATAAGTCACCTTTCTTTGCATGTTTTTTCCCCTTTGGCGGGAGTGTAGTGTAAGTTGTTGAATTTATTAGATTTAAAGTCTCAAATCCAAAAGATGAATTTTAGAGCTGGTAGGAATCTGAGAGATGACTGTGGGATCACAGGATCATAGAAGGTTAGAGCTGGGAGTAATGTTAGAGGTCATCTAGCCTGACCCTTTCTTCTTACAGATTAAGAAACAGACCCCAGGAGATGAAGTAACTTACCCAAGGTCAAGATGTTATCTTATAGATTGGCATATTTGTCTTTGAGCTAAAATTTCCCCAGAGCAATCCATGTGTATTTTAATCCTTTGTGCTCAATTAATATCCTCCTCTGTTTTCAAGGAAATAAAAACCTTAAGTTGAATGAGTTATTAAGTATTATCTTCCAAAACACACTACTGCCAAGGTCAATAGATCCTGAGTTCACAAGACTCTTGGAATGTGTGCACATGAAATATGTGTAGGTGGAAAGCCAATCTTGTGAACAATTCTGGTGGAAAATCTGAGTATTTTCATTTATCTCCAAAGCTACTGCCAAGGTTTCGTCAACAGTCATTTTCCTCATCCTCAAAATCTCAGAATCCTAGAATGTTTGACCTTAGAGGAACTTTGAAGCTCATTTAGTATATTTTGCAAATAAGGAAACTGAGGAAAATGATGTTATGTGTTGCCTTATATCACATAGCTAGCTAATGACAGATTCAAGATGAAGCACTTTTCTTCCCTAAGATATTACCTAAAATAGATTATTCAAAATAATAAAATACTTGATTTTCATATTTTGAAATTCCTGTTTCAACTATATCAATTATCTCTCTACCAGTTTAAGCTTCAGTTCTTTCAGGGATACTTTGAGGCATAGTAGACAGAGTGCTGGGCCTTGGGCAAGAAAACACCTGCATTCAAATCCAGTCTTAGATACTTAGTAGTTGTGTTGGCAAATCAATTCCCTCAATTCTAAAGTAAGATAATAATAGCGCCTACCTCCCATGGTTGTTATGACGATCAAATGCAATAATATTTGTATAGCAATTAGCACAGTGCTTGTCATATTGTTGATGTTTTTTGTCCACCTGTCTTTCAGTCATTTCTGACTCTTTGTGAACCCATTAAGGATTTTCTTGGCAAAGATACTGGAGTGGCTTGCCATTTCCTTCTCCAGCTTATTTTATAGATGATTAAACCAAAGCAAACAGGGTTAGGTGACTTGCCCTGGGTAAGTAAGCTAGTAAATGTCTAAAGCTGGATTTGAACTTAGGAAAATGGATCTTCATGATTTCAGGCCCAGAATTTTATCCACTGTGTAACTTTTGGCATATTTTAGGTACTTAATAAACGTTTGTTCTTTTTTTCCTCTATTTCTTCTAATACCTCATTGTGAGGGTCTCTTCATTCAATAGATGTCATGAGAGAATGGGGCTGTATGAAGGGTAATTTTGTGTTAACTTAGGTCAGTGATCTATGATAACTCAATTAATATTCACATATATAGTGTTACTGAATTTCAACTTTACCTAAGCTAATAAACATTTATTTAATGCCTATAATGTTCCAGTAACTTTGCTAAGTGCTGGGGATAAAAAATAAAAAAAGAAAAACAGAAAGGAAAAGGTAGTCCCCAATCACCAGGAGTTCAAAGTCTTAATTATTTTGGTATGTGTACTGGAAGAAAAATATATATTCTGATATTTGATTAGCTTAGTAAATCTAGAGAGCAAAAAATACTAGTACTTCTTGGAACACCAAGACAGAGTTTTGCTGGAAAGTAGAAACTTTGACCTTAATGGCCTTTATAGCATGAGCTAAGAATTGAAAAATGTGAAAAGTCCGACATTGAGAGAAAGATGACCTAGATGACTTGAGAATCCAGTATATTTCTAAGTTCTGTGGCCCCAGTGAAATATTTCATGAAGCTATCCAAGGGGAAAAACCAATCAAAGGGACTGGAAAATCTCTGTATTCTGCTAACATCAGTCTTCTTTAGGGATGTTGATACATAGACTTTAGAGATTAAAATATTTTCCAGCCATTCCTTCTATGAAATTCCAATACCTTCTCATATAAATCAAAAGCTCTGTACCCACCCAGAAACAATAACAGAAAGAGGACTGACTGTTCATATTACTGAAAGAAAAAGAAAAAAAGAATCATTTGTTCCGTGAAAAATTCAGCCAATTTATATCTCTGTGAAAAACATTTATCTGAAATAAACACTTCTTAATATTTCCATAAACATACTTTTATTACCACAAATTGTAATGTAACATATTTCCATCTCAGGAATGGCAGTGATGAATTTATTACATAAATATTTACCATATGGTATATTCTGACAACATCGCTTTTGTTGATTGTAAAGTCTAAGGGTAATACACTGTAGGATTTTGACAAAATGCTCTGATAAGTGTGGAGGCCTCCAGTTATCCTGCAGGGCTCAATTGTGCTGACCTCCAACCAGGAGCTTCAAATAATTCTCCACAAAGAAGCATTTGGAGAAGATGTTTTGCCAAGTGACACAGGACCTTTAAAATGTGATTTCAAGGTTTTGAACTCAATTTGAACTTTTTGTTATTCAAATCAGATAAATACATACATATATGTTATATAGTCAAGATTTTTTTTTTTGCTTTTTTTTTAGAAGGGGGAATTGGGGTTCTGATTTGCACAAGGTCACATGGGTAGTAAGTGTTAAGTGTCTGAGCTCAGATTTCAACTCAGGTCCTCTTGACTCCAGGGCTGGTGCTTTATTCAATGAGCCACCTAGCTGCCCTAAAATAAACTAGTTTAACAAAAATGTTGAATATTTTGATATTATTATGGGTGTTCTAGTACTACAAAGGTTGGTAAGACATGATCTATATGTCAGTTTGCCACCTGTTAGGGCAGGTAAGACCCACAACCAAATAATTACAATACAAGTAAGAGTGTGATATAGACCACAAGAGTCCAAAACCCAAAATGCCATATAAGTATTCCATAAGGAGTAATATTTAACAAGCTGATCAGTGGGTTTCATGATGCCATTTAATGTGACCCTTTCACGATAGGTAGGACAATTAGAACAAGAAGACATTAGGGGATTGGGTAATAACATTCTGGGTAAGAATTAGAGAGGAAAAAGTCTAAATCTATGCATGGAAGGAGGAAATCACAGGGTTTGTAAAGGGAATAGATAATCCAGATTGGCTGAGTCTTGGAATATGTGAAAGGGAGAGAATGAAGGTACACATTTCCTCTTCCACCTAGAGTCTTAGAGAATGTAATATGACAGTGAGAGATTGGCTTAATGAAGATCATGCCAGCATAATGTGTCAGGGGCAGAGATTGAGGCTAGCTTCCTGTTTGCTTTTCATCATTGCCTCTTATGAAAGGGAGAAAAGTCATAAAAAAAGTTTGGTGAAAAATCTTGGTCTCCTTTGAATTTCCAGGTGAGATGATATTTCTCGCTATGCATGGTAAGAAGGGTAGAAAGTGCTGAATTTGCATAATTTTGAGCAGGAAACAAGAACTCATTATTTATTGGGAAATCCATTCTAGCAACAATATATAGGATAGCTTGACAGGAAAATTATTGGGAGTAGGGAGAACAATTAAAGAGATTACTACAATAGACCAAAAGGTTATTATGAAGTCTAGAATGAAGAATTTTGTATAAAAAGTAGGAGCTTTTGGTGGAGTTCACCCATTTTGGAAAATAATTTGATTTTAGGATTTATTCTAGAAAAGTCACTAATCTGCACATTTCCTTTGACCCAGTCATATCAGCACTATGTATGAATTTGTGTATGTATATATTTATGTAATATACATATATGTATACTTATACACTTAACATGATATAAGCATATGTCATGAAATATACAATACTTGAATATATTAGAGATTCCATAAGTAGTATGTAGACATTTTGTGTCATGTACACACCATTCATGTTATCCAAGAACTAGAAAGAGAATATGTGTTCATTAGTTGGGAAATGGCTGAAAAGATTGTGGTTTATGAATATTTTTCCATTAAGAAATAAATAAATATGAAGAATTCAGGAAAATTTGGGAGAAAATATATGAACTGACATGGAGGAAAGTAAGAAAGATCAGGAAAATTATCATTAGACCATAGTCTTTTGATGGAAAACAATATTGGAAAAGCCCAGATTTCCGATTAATGCAATATGACCAATGCCAATCTCAGTAGATGACAAGATATCCTCCTCCTTTCTTTTCAGTCTTTTTATGTATTACTCATCCCAAGTACTTTGCAATTAAGTAATATTGACTTCCTCATATTTCTGTTGACAAGACACTCTCATCTCTTGACTCCATGCATTTTCCCTGGCTATTCTCTATGCCTGAAATTTTCCTGCTTTATCTCTGCTGTCTCATTTCCTTGGCTTTCTTCCAGTCCTAGCTAAAATCCCACCTTCCAAAAGAAGCCTTTCCCAAGCCTCCTTAATGCTAGTAGTGCCTTCCCCTTGTTGATTATCTCCAATTTGTCCTGTACATATCTTCTTTATATGTCATCATTCTGAAGTTATCTCCCCTGTGAAACCATGTGCTCCTTGAAAGCTAGGACTACTCTTTGCATCTTTGGATCACTAGTGCTCAGCACTGTGTCTGGCACAGAGCAGGTGCTTTTTAGCTTGGCAGTGATGCATGCTTTCTTTTCTTTTTTTTTTTGTCTTTTAGAGGGCAATTGGGGTTCAGTAACTTGCCCAAGGTTACACGGCTAGTGTTTTTGTGTGAGTATTAAGTGTCTGAGGCTGGAACCGAACTCGGGTCCTCCTGACTCCGGGGCCAGTGCTTTACTCGCTGCGCCACCTAGCCACCCCTATGCATGCTTTCTTTCTCTTTCTTTGCAAAGAGGTGAAATACTATACTATAGGAACAGAATCAGTCATATTTTGTCAGACAATGCTAACAAATGTCTGTTTCTCTTTCCCTTTTCTTCTCTCCTTCTCCATGTGTATATATCCATACAGATGTGTGTATATATATATACACATAGATAGATATAGACAGATACACACATATACATGCATGCATACATATACACACAACTCACACACATCTATTTACATGTTTTAAATCTATTTATTTGTTCAACTCTACTACTTCCTTACAAGGTGAGAGGAAGAGATAAATTTTGCAGATAAGAAGTGGCCTATTAGTGTAGATAAGAGATAGACATTTAGGGGCACATCTATATCTGGGGAGCAGTCAGAGAAGTAGAATAGTTGAGCATCTTTGAAACAAAGGGAAGACAAGCTTATCAAGGAGAAGGGAAGAGTTTATGGCATCATATGTTGCAAAAAGTTCTAATAAGAAGATTAGCTAAAAAAAGGGCATTAGATTTGGCAAATAAGAGATCAAAGGTGACCTTGGATAAAGTAATTTCACTAGAATAGTGGAAACAGAAATCTTATTTCAAGGGTTGGACTGTGAATTATTGGTGAAGAAATAAAGACAATTTTTTTTTGAGAATCTTGGTAGTAAAAGTAATTAGTGAGATGGGATGTTCAACATTTTTTAGGATAATGGAAATGTGAATGTGTTTGAAGGCAGTAAGATGGAACCATTGGAGAAGTAGAGATTAAAGAAGAAAATAAGATGATTAATAGAACAAGTTCTTAGGAGAAGTGAAAGGAGATTATATAAAGGTCCTATATGGAGAAGTTACTTTGAAGAAGAGGAAGAAACTTTCATCCTCTAAAAATGAAGAAATATTGAGAAGATGAGTAAGGACAAAGAAATATTTTGATATGGAAAAGAGGGAAAGTAAAGGAGATCATGCCAGATGGTCTCAGTCATTTCAGTAAAAAAGGTCATATTTTGAATTTTTTTTAAAAGAGGAGAGAATGGGAGAGACTTGGGACTTGAGGAGAGTGTACAAGTTTTAGAACAGCTGCAAAAGGGAATGTGATAGGAAGACAAATATAACTGAATAAATGGATGGCTAAACAGCATTGTCATCCAGCTGATTTAGAAAGCATTTATTGAGGTGGAACCAATTGTCATAGTTACATGACTTTCTCCAGCAAAAGCAGACAGTATATGGGAAATAAAATGGAGACAATTGAATTTATCTAGGGTTAGGGTTTGATAATACCAGTATCCAATCAGCTAGGGGACTAAGACATTTATAGTGCTCATAGAATCATACATTCTAGCACCAGATATTTTGAGAAATTGAATAGGAACCAAATGAAGATGGGAAGGAAGTAATGGACTAGAGTAACAGTGTGGTCAATTAAATGATGAGAGAGAAAAATTGCAGCAGAACTTAGTGAGTGGGGTAAAAATATGGGAAACATTTAACGAAGAGAATACTAAGTTGGAGAAGAAGCAATTCTGGCCGATGATAGGGTAATAAGTGTGGTAATGCTTGTGGACAACAGAACTGTAAGTCATTAGAGTTTTAAAATTCTAATAATTATGAGGTCAGAGGGTTGAAACAGTTATCAGTATGTGAAATCACTAAAGAAGAGGGCAGAATATTAGAGAGAATTATTAAGATTATTTATCAGGGTCTGGATATGGAGGAATATGTAATCTTCAAGGTTCCATTGGAACATGGAAATTCATTTCAGTTCAATTTTATTTGACAAACATTCATAAAGCACCTAGTCTCCTATTCAGTCTTAGACATTAGGGATGGAAAGATAAAAAAAAATTTGCTGACATCAGGAAGTTACTTTTCATTGGGAGGAAATAAACACCAAGACCCCCCCCCCATATATATTCATGATCTCTCTCAATATTTATATATGTGTGTGTACATTCACACATATATACAGATAGGTAGGTATTATGCATATGTGCTTATACACACATACATTGCATTTATTTATTATGTATACACATATGTATGTCTTTATATGTATAAATGTATTATAATATATGCATACAAATAATACACACAAAGAATTAATAGATTGAGATATATGTATGTATACATACATGTGTACATGTACACATATATGCATTCCTGCATATATGTATATAGTCTCCCTAGGATAAAAAGAGGGGAGAACAGTTTGTGGGGAGGAAAAAAAATGGTCATAGCATCGGTTTTACTTTGTGTAAGATCACATTAAGAAGTAGCTTCTAGCAAATGCATACACTTTTCTTAAATTATGTTTAGTCTGACCATGTTTGTAATATTTGTATGGCTATCTCTTTGAGAGATTTTTAAAATGATGGTTCAGTTTCTTTTTTTTTTTTTTTTACAAATATGGCATCGTTTTTGATGGATGCCCTTTATTTCCCTCCTCTCCCCTCCCCTTTCAATGTAGGACAGTGGAATGGACAGTATGAGACTTTAGAATGGTAGCAGGTATTGGTGTTTTAGTTCTTACTGTGGTATACAGCCTTGGGGAAGTCATTTTAACCAGTAATTCCTTTTTTCATCTCATCAGAAAAGTCATAAGATTTTCTTGTTTGCAAGGATTTCTGATACTCATGAGATTGAGTCTAAAAAATAGTTTATATTTAATTCAACAAATATTTATGGGTAACTGCTACGTGCCACAGTACTATGCTGGACATTGTGTTACTACTTAAGTTCATGTCCTGGACTATTGCCAAGAATCATGTATGACCTGCCTATTTTTTGGACTAATCTTACAAATATAACAAAAATGCCTGGAACCAACCATTAGATCTAAGTAAAGACTAATTTCTGAGTGGAATAAACATATTCCACTATAGATAAATAAAATAATATGATGGTGATGGTGGTGGTGATTAATAGATCTGACAAATATTAAGATCTACAGATGATGGATTGAACGGATTTGTCTGAAACCTACTCACTAGAAGTCAGGTCTCCCCTTTCCCCCCCCAACCCCCCGCCCAGTTAAAACCTTGCCACCAACTTCTGCTTGGGTACTGAATCCCACCTTTTCCCCTTTGTTTGATTTACCATTCATGAAGTGAGAAGGTCAATGGAACTTTAATTTGTCTTAAGGTCAAACACATTCAATAATAAACAAAAATGAGATTTTTGTATATAGCAAAACAAGGTGTTGAGAGCTTAGATTGAAGTTTGGCATGTGCATCAGCAATTATCTCATGACCCTATGATATCCCTCTAGACTATGTCTACATTTCTCTTTTCTTTTTGCTATCTTAACCCCTTAGTCTCTAATATAGTCCTTTCGGTCCATATTGACACCACCTCATCTTTCAGTAACACTTCCCCTTTTAACCTCATAGATAGTTTGTTAAGTTTTCAACTCCATTCCTCTCCATATCTAAGGAGTTGGTCTCTCATCCATTGAGATCAAGAGATCAACTCCAGGACATCTTAGTTATCCAGGAAAAAAAATCTTTAAAATTTATTTCTTAACAGTGGGATACAAAATATAATTTGCTATCCCTGTTCTCAAGGAGGAAGGAAAGAAAAAAGCTATTAATTAAAAACCTACTGTGTGTTAGCATGCTAAGCATTTCAAAATTTTCATCTAATATATCAGAAATGAAGGTCTCATTTGATTCTCATAACGACTCTTAGAAGTAAGTGCTTTTATTTTCCCCACTTTCTCAAATGAGGACACTGACTCAGACTTACCCCAGATCACACAGCTAATGTCTGAGTCCATGTTTGAACTCATGTCTTTCTTACTCCAAGTTCATCACTCTACATGCTATCTGATCCCACCTAGAGTTTACATTGTAACTAGAGAGAAAAGAAATGCACTTATGACAAGCAAAACATCAATAAAAGAATTAGTTGATAATTTTGTATTGTACATGATTACAAATGCATAGGTTAAATAGTAAATTTAATAGAAATTCAGAGGAAGGAAAGATCATTGTGGGTGGAAAACTCATGGACAATCTCTTAAATGAAATGGGATTAATGGACTAGAAAGCATGTAAAGTGAATAAGAGATTTTGACTTGTTGCCATATGAAGACTGCTCAAGGGAACTGGGAATGTTTAGCCTGGACAAGAAACTTGGTAAGTGGGGGGAGGGAAAATAACTTTTTTCAAATATTTGAAGCATTGTCATGTTGAGCAACTACTCAATGTTCTTCTTAGTCTGAAAATGAAGAATGAAAAACAGTATGTAGCAGCCACAAATTATTGTTTACAGTGATAAAGAAAAAATTAATAATTTGAGCTTCAGTGCCAGATCACAGATGCATGATGGATGGTGCCAACTGAATACTTTGTAGGCATCCTCATTTTAATGTGTTTAAAATAGAACCTACCCTGACACTAACCATCTTCCTAAATTCCCTATTTCTGTTGAGCATGCCATTGCTTTTAGTCACCAAGATTGACTACCCAGAATTATCCTCAAGTCTACGTCTTCTCTAATGTTTTACATTTAATCAATTGGAAATCTTGTCATTACTGCCTCCACAATAACTCCTGCATCTGCCCCTTTCTCTCTACTCACAAGGCTACCACCATAGATCAGGGCTTTACTACCCTTCACCTAGTCCTACAATATGCTTCTAATTGGTATCCTGGTTGCCAGTCTTTCCTGTCTGCAATCCATCCTCTGCACAGCTGCCAGAATAATCTTCCTAAAACATAAGTCTCACCATGTTACTCCTCTATTCATTCATTTTGAAGGGTTCCTTATTTTCCATTGCATAAATGCAAATTTCTCAGCTTGGCATTCAAATGTTTTCATAACCTGGCTCCAGTCTACCTCTCCAGGATCACTGTATATTACTTCCATTTCATATGTGTCACTTTCCAGTCAAATAGATGTACTTTCTTTTTCTCTGAACCTGACACTCCATCCCCTCCCTGCCTTTGTACTTTTGCACAGGCTGCCTTCTGTGCCCTTATTTCTGCGTTGTAGAACTCCTAGCTTCCCTGAGAGTATAGTTTATGTGGCATCTGCTATAAGAAAACTTTCCCAATTCCCTTGGTTGTTGCGTTCTTTCCTCCCTCTTCAAATAATCATCTGTATACTTAACTGGGTACATGCTACATCCCCCAGAATGGTGTAAGCTCCTTGAAGGTAAGGACTGTTGTGTTTTACTTAGTAGATGCTTAGTAAACACCGTTGGATTGGATAGGATTGATTTGTACCATTCAGAACTAAAATGATTGCTTTAAGGAATGGAATTTTCATTGAAAGTGCTGAAGCAAAAACTATGTGATCACTTGTCCAATATACTATAGAGGAGCATTTTGTTCGTGTTCAAATGTACAGTGAAGCAGCTGATCTCAGAGGACTGTTCCAACTCAGACTGTGTGATGAATAAGTTGGTTTGGGATAGACAGAAAAGGGAACCAAACATTCTAAGAAGGGCCAGTGATAGGAGTAAGGAGTCAATGTGGGAATATGCATGGTGTGTTTGCCAAACTTTGTGTGGAAAAGTCTGCTTGGGGCAGAAGGCTTTGAGTTGGGAAGATGGTGTTGGAAACACAGGTAGAAGCCTTGTTCAAGTTGAGAAGAGGGCTGATAAAGCTATCAGATAAGGTTCATGTGTGTGTATCCCTTTTATTACAGTCATACAAAAGCACTGCTAGTCTCTAGACCTTTTTCATCCACAAGTACATACTTATATATTATATAAAATGCATGTAAGGCAGAGTATCCTTATCACCTGCAACTAACTCTATCTTTCTCCCTCCATGCACAAATGTGATGGATGTGTGTGAGTATGCTACATAGGACATATTTTCCACATATATGCACATTTACATGTATGCCCACATTCATTATGTTTTCACACATGTATATATGTGTGCATATGCAAATATATGTGTATAGATTCATTTATATACACAAAAATACAGGTTTCAAGATCAGAAGAAATTACAAGGTCTTCTTTTAGATTTAATTCCAGTGTGTGTGTGTGTGTGTGTGTGTATGTGTATGTGCATGTGTGAATGTGTGTGTGCACGTGCTCAATCAATACATTTCCTTCCTAGATTTCCTACTGTGTACTCACGTCCTCTGTATATTTTAATTTAACTTGCTCTTATTATGAGGTTACAGTTCAGTTATATTCACATTTCTCCACTCTGTTGAAAAGTACACACTGTTCCAAAGGACAAGCCTGACTTCTCCCCTGGACCCCAGTGCTCTTTTCTGTTCATGAACAGCTCCTTCTACAGCACAACGGTATTAAATTAAAGCTGTCCCCTGACAAACTGCTTTGTTTATTGGAATACCAACATGCACTGGAATGCAGCTTATTACCTAAAACCCTTGGTGTAGCACTGCTCAAAGTAGTTTTCTACAGGAGGGAGAAAAATTTGATTAAAAAAATTAATTTTCAAATAAAAAAAAAGAATTGTAAGTGACAGAGAACACTACCTCTGAAATTAATTTCATTGGACAAGTGGTAGTGTGCAGAACCTCTCTGTTTAACCAGTGAGTGAGGAAAAACAAACCATTTCTTGGATTTGATGAATGTGTTTAAAACTCCTTTAAGTATACATCGCTGATCTTGCTGTTTTAATGCTCTGGATCGGATCCTGTTTCAAACATCTCAACAAATACAGAAACCCTTTATTTAAATGTCTTAGGATTTCCCTGAGAAAAATGATGGAAAAATATTATGAACAAAACTATTTTTTTAATTGTCCTTAATGACTCAATTTATGAAGAGAAAGAAGTGGTCAGAAGCCAAGCAATAGCTAAAAATCAAACCCAATAATAACTATCAAAATTGAGTTTAGGGGGATGTAAAAAATCCAGACTGAAAGATGAATAGGAATCTGGCAAGTAAAAAAAATCAATTTATGAATTAAAATGACAATTTTCCAAATTCATTGCCTCGATTTCTTCTCATCTCCAGAATGAAGAGATTTCATGAGATGATGTCAATTGTATCTTCCAGCTCCAAATTCTAAATTTTAAAGTCTTCATATTTATATGTATTTATACACCTTGCTGCACTTAACTCACTAACAAAAATCTCCTTATGTAATCATTCCATCACTTGATTTGTACAGGTATCTTATGTTGTCTTCTTTTTAAAGAAACAGGAAGGCATCTTGATCTTATGAATTTTAGCTGAAGAAAATGAAACTAATTTACTGTGTGATGGCCAGATTTATCTCCCCCCCCAAAAAAAAAAATTGAACAAAGACACATAAATTCCCAGAAAATTTAGCACTTGCTATTGATTTAAAATTAACTAATCCATTAAGTAAATATTTGTTATGCAGTCATTGTAGGAAAGCCCCTGGGGGTGATAGCAAGAATATAAAATAAAATGATATTTTCCCCACTAGTTGTAGAAACATGGTAAACAAAATATTATCATAACATTATGGGGCAGTTAGGTTGCACAGTGGCTAGAGCATTGGCCTGAAGTCAGGAAGCTATGAGTTCAAATTCAGCCGCAGACACTTACTTACTTATCGACTCCCTGTTCTTTCTGATTCTGCAGTCTCTGTAGTTGAGTGGCACAGTGGCTCGACCACTGCTCCTAGAGTCAGGAAGACCTAGTTTGAATTCAGTTTTTATACTTACTATTCCTATGACCTTAGGCAAATCAATTAACCTCTGTTTGCTTCAGTTTCCTCGTCTGCAAAATGGTAATAATAATAGATCTACATCCCAGAGTTGTTGTGAGGATCAAATAAAATAACTTATTTTAGTAAACATTAATGTGATATATGCTTATTATTTTTAGGTGTAGTAGTAGTAGCAGTGATGGCAGCAGCAGCAGCATTTTTTAAGCACCTACTATGTGCCAAGCATTCTTCTAAGTGTTTTACAAATATTATTTAATTTTATCTTCCTACCACCCCTGTGAAGTAGATAACATTATGATTTCCATTTTGGAGTTGAGGAAACTGAGGCAAACAGGTTAAGTGATTCTCAAGGTCACACAGCTAATTAACATCTGAGGCTGGGTAGGAACTCAATTTTTCTTGACTCCAGTTCCAGAGAACTCTATCCAGTGGACCACTGACCTATCCCTCATTATCTGACTCTAGAATGATAGATATAGGGTTAGATTACACACCTTTCCCAAGTGTTCTTTACTCTTTCTATAACCTTTGTGAATCCTTTTTAAAAACACTTCTTGACAAATATCCAGACAACATCCTGGAGCTCTCTTATGGGACCTCTCAAGTCTTGTTACCTCTGATTCAAAGCATAGTCATCCAAAATAGTAGGAAGGTTGTGATGGAACCTACCATCCTCCATTTTGTAGATTTTCAATTGTGAATAGTGTTGAAGAGTTCATACATTAATTTTGCTATCATGGAATCAACTTTGTACCTTTGGATTTGATCTACATTTTATTGCTTCTTATTGTAGACTCAGTTTACATTGTTGTAATACAGTTTTTTGGGTTTGTATCTCTTCATTCTTTGTCTCTCTGTACTTCGTGTTATTCAGTTTTTTCAGTCATGTGTGAGTCTTCATGAGCCTATTTGGATTTTTTTTTTTAAGCAATCGGTGTTAAGTAACTTGCTCAAGGTTACACGGCCAGGTGTTTCTGGGTGGGTGCCAAGTGTCTGAGCCCGGGATACGATCCCCCAGGTCATCCTGACACTGGAGCCGGTGCTCTTACTTGCTGTGCTACCTGGCCACCCGCTATTTGGATTTTCTTGGCAAAGATACTGGAGTGGTTTGCCTTTTCCTTCTCCTGCCCATTTTACAGATGAGAAAACTGAGGCAAACAGGGTTACATGACTTGCCTAGAGTCACAAAGCTTTTACATGTAGGAGACTGGAAAATAGGAATATCTGTTTCATTTTTATCTTTGTTCCTCTAACACCTAAAACAATGCCTGGCACACAGTAAGCACTTAATAATGATTTGCTGAATTAAATTGAAGTATGTTGAAATTCTTCACATTTATCATGTTGTAGTATGCTACTGATGGTTTGTATTTGTCCTTTGGAAAGTTTTATTAATAATTTATTTGACTATTTGAGTAATGTTGTATATCCCTATATATCTTGTATCAGATATATTTAATGCAGTTTCTAATTTAGCTTCCCTTTATTTCCAGCTTCCTTAATTTTCTTTGTTTTCTTTTTTTTTAAAGCAATTGGGGTTAAGTAACTTGCTCAAGGTTACACGGCCAGTTTTTTTGTGTGGGTGTTAAGTATCTGAGGCCAGAACAGATCCTGGGTCCTCCCGACTCCAGGGCCAGCACTCTTACTCACTGTGCCACTTAGTCGCCCCCTTAATTTTCTTTGTTAAAAAATTTTTTTATAATATTGCCTTTTGTTTTTATTAGGTATTCTATATCTTCTCTGGTTATGAAACACTAAGCTATTCATAATTGTCAAAGATAACCTATTTCTCTCTTTTTTTAAATGTGTTACATGCTTATATTTAGAGTTTGTCCATTTGTAACATATTGTGGTACATGCTGTACAATGTTGTTCTAAACCTCTTTTCTAGTTTCCCCTCCAGAACTTGTTGAATCCTTCCATGATGATTTGCATTCTTGTTTTATCTTTAATCAAATGTTATATTGTATTCATTTTTCTAGTTTCTGCTTATTTAGTCTGTTTTGCTGATTAATTTTATATTATTCCATTCCCAGATGTTTTTGATAACTATATATTTTGTAGATTCAGAATATTGAGTACATCTCCTTCTTGAATTATTTTAAAATATATTCCTTAATAGTTTTGATCTTTCATTTCTCCAGCAATTTTTGTTGTTATTTCTTCTAATTTCCTCAGGTAGACTCTTCATATCTGGTTTGGTGTTGCATTAAATTTGCAGAGTAATTGAAAGAGCACAATTATTTTTACTCAGTTAATACAACCTTAAATGTTAGATGACTCTATACTTATTTAGATCTTTCTTACTTCTTTAAAAATGTTTTATACTACTAATGTACCATTGGTGGAATTGTCAATTGATCTAATCATTCTGGAGAGCAATTTTGAACTATGCCCAAAATGTAACCAAACTGTGCATACCCTTTGACTCAGCAATACCAATATTAGGTCCGTGTTTAAAGAAGAAAAAAGGAAAAGGACATATATGTACAAAATATTAATAACCTTGGAAATTGAAAGTATGCTGTTTAATTGGGAAATGGCTGAACAAATTGTGGTATATGATTTTGATGAAATGCTATAGTGTTATAAAAAATTATAAGCATAATGCTTTCAGAAAAACCTGGAAAGACTAATGCAAAGTAAAGTGAGCCAAACCAGGACAGCATTGCACATGGTAACAACAATACTGCATGAGGTTCAGTCATGAATGACTTAGCTATTCTCAACAATACAATGATTTGAAACAATCCCAAAGGATTTATGATGAAAATGCTATCTACCTCTAGAGAAATTACTGATATTATCTGAATCCAGATTGAAGATTACTATTTTTCTCTTCCTTCCTTCCCTTTTTCTTTCCTTCCTTCCTCCTCATTGTCATTGTCTCCTCCTCCTCCTTCTTCCCCCCTCTCTTTCTCTCTCATTCTTGAGTCTTATACAAAATGACTAACATGGAAATGTTTCACATGATTGCACATATGTAAACTATATGAAATTGCTTACTGTCTCAGGGAGGGAGAGAGAGAATTTGAAACTCAGACCTTAAGAAAATTAATAATTTTTTAACATGTAATTGGGGAAAGATAAAAAAGATATTTAAAACATGTTTTGCATTATATATTTCTTTTGTGTCCTAGCAGATTAACTCTCAGATAATTATTGTATTTTATGGTATTTTAATTATAATTTTTTTCTTTAGTGTACCTTTCTCCAAAAATTCTTCCTCAGATGTCTCATAAATGTATGGAAGTCAGCCTGGTTTCTAGAAAATTATTCCAGTGAAACACATGATTTCTCATGTTCTGCCATCTTGTGAAAACTTAGAGTATGGCATTAATGATAGACCACCTCTGTTTTCCAAGGACAAACTCAGATAATGGGGGTGGGGGGAGAGAGAGACAGAGACAGAGAGAGAGAGCGAGAGAGAGAGAGACAGACAGACAGACAGACAGACACAGAGAGAGAGAGACAGACAGACAGACAGACAGAGACAGAGAGAGAGAGAGAGAGAGAGTAGGCTGGTGATCTTATGATAACTATTATTATTGTTGTTGTTTTTGTTGTCATTACCACAGTAACCTTTACAACATAGAAAACAATGAAATGGCCCTCAGACAAATGAAGTGAAACTCCAGTTCCACAGAGAAATGAGAAAGGAAGCGGAGGTGCTGAGTTATAATTTGCAATATATTACTATCAAAAAACAAAAACTCTATGAAATCTTTATTGAATGAGAAAGCAAAATGTAAGAAAAAAGAAAAAGATAGCAATCCACCAATAAACCAGTATTACATTCTTCCTCCCAATGTATATAGTGTCTGGAACTGGGTGCCGAATTTTTAGATTATTACCAGACTTCAATTTGATTACTGTTTCTCTAAAATTGAGATTGCTGTCCAGTTACTGAGGAGTAGACATATTACTGGAGAACTGAAATAATATCAATTTTGACAATTCAATTAAATGAAAAGACGATAGTCCTTAGATGGGCAAATAAATGCTTTGATTAAATGGGTTTTATATGTTACATAGAAGCTACTAATAATAAATATCTAAAAAAGACTACCATGAAAATAATTTCAGCATGTCCATTATTTTTGCTTGTGAGAGAGTAGTAGAGAAACTACACTGATAACTTGACAATACTCTCCAATTAAAATCTCTCTGATATTTGGTGACTTCAGTGCAAAAATAAGAAAAGTTAAGGTATTAGAGAACTATAGGGGAAAGTTAATGCATCTCAGTAATAGGTTTCTATAAGTTTGTGCTCATCTCCTACCTCTATACATTATGTACAGACATTCTCTTTGGTAAGAGAGTATGACCCCAGGTACATGGGTAGATTAGTATGTTTTCATTTTTCTTTCTTTGATTTTCATTCAGTAAATATTCCATACTTCAGAATTTTTTTTAGAAACAAATTAATTGGAAAGTACAGGTCATAAGAAGGAAATTATGTACAAAAACTTGTATATAATATTCAGAAGCCTCACATAGCTATATTGTGGAAATTTTCTTTAAAAAACAATTCATAAGTATTAGCTATGACGAGCATCCTATGATGTCACAAAGAACTAATTTGACCACATTTTGACAAACAGGAAAATACATTATTAACACAGTTATGCCTCAGTAATTCTGAAAGATGGGATATAGCCATGTGGTAATGGATTTAAATTACCAAACAGAAGGTATGGCATTTTTGTGAAAAATACAGGTAATTTCAATAAAATTGAATATTTTGTAATAATTGTAAAAATACAGTAATTTCACACCTACAATATAGAACTGAAATGAGGGTGAGAAGGAAGGAGAGAGGGAGAGAGGAAGGAGAGAGAGAGAATATGATAATGACTGAATATGATATGATAATTTTGGAGCTATCTTCATAGAGATACTAATGAACTGATGAGAGAGAAAAACAGGAAGTGCTAGAGTTTTCTTTTTCCTTTCTTCTTTTTTAAACTCTGCTTATCTCTCCACAGCTTGGGATTCAGGCACATATTTGTATAATCAGGGTTTGAAAAGCTTCGTTTTGACTACATTTTTGTGGTCAGTTTGTAATTTAGGATTTTTTTCCCTTTAATTATTTGGTAGAATTCATGCATAAACCTGTCAAGAAATTTATGCATTCATTTGATCATCTGTGTTAAATTTCACATTTTATAATAAACTAAGATACCACAATAAAATTTAATAATACTAAGTCATACAAGAAGTAACAATTGTGATTAAAACCCAGTCCTCTGCTTTGAAATCCAAGGCTAATGCTACTCCATTGCATTTCTTTTTGGTATGGGACTATTTAGATTCTCTCTTTCCTATTTGTTTGCCTTGGGAATTTTGTATTTCTATAAATAGTCATCTATTAATTTGTGCATTGTTTAGTTTTTAGAATATAATTAACTTCAGTGATTTTCTATAAATTTTATTATTTTGTTTCTGTCCATTATGAATTTATCCTCCATGTATTTTAGTTATTTATTTTTTTTCTCCCTTAAAAAAGAAATCGTTAGGTCATGTTTTATTGAACTTTCCAGATAACAGTTTTATTAGTTGTTTTTAATTCAATATTGTCTACTTCTTTGATTTTTCAAAAATTTTTAATGATTATTTGATTTTTTTCTAATTTTATATATTACATACTCATTCATTAGTGTTCTCTTTCTCTCTTTCACTGTTATATTGTGAGATAAATATTATCTTGAAGCATTAGTTAAATTACCACCCTGTTTTTTTAAACAATCATTTCCCATTGAAATTTTGCCCCTTTGATTCCTTTCTTATAACTAAAGTGATAAAACTTAACTTCCCTGTAGTTTTTGAATATTGTTCTCTTGGTTCTGTTTACTTCACTGTCAGTTCATAAAATATCACCATGTCTCTTTGAACCCCTTATATTCATGATTTTATGGTTCTATTATAATCCATTGCATTCCTATGCTATAAGGTTTTAGATTTTGATTTGTTTAATTTTTCTCCCCAGTGCTTTGGAAACCAATTAATTTCTATCCCCCACCCCCAAATACAAAATGCCTTTTATTATATTTAGGTGTGTATATATACATATACATTTCCTTCCTTGGTTCTTTCATTCCTTTGTTCCTTCCTTCCTTCTTTTCTTCCCCTTCCTTTTCTTCTTCTCCTTCCCCTTCCTTTTCTTCTCCTTCACCTTCCTCTTCCCCTTCTTCTCCTCTTCATTCTGCCTTCTTCTTATTCTTTAAAAATGCTAAGTTTGAAATTCCTAGATTTTATGCCCAGTAGTGATATCATTGGGTCTTAACATTTTTTTTAATTTTTCTTACATGTTTTCAATTTTGAATGATTGAACCAATTTTAGCTCCAGTAGCAATGTGTTAGTGTACTTATATATCCACAATTATCTTGATATTGACATTAATCACTTTTGACAATTTGGTCGCAGGTGAAAATTAAGATTTGATTCAATTTTTGTTTATTTTATTGGTCATTTTGCATATTTTTATGGTTTAACTTACTGGAATTTTTTTCTTTTAAACATATTTTTTCCCATTTGAACATCAATCTATGAGGAGAATGGCTCTTGTTCATATGTACATGATAAATTCATTTATGATTCACATATCAGATAGTTTTAAAATATTTGATGAAATTATTATTTTATTTTTGTTTTCCTATTCTATTGCACAGATGTAGTTCATGAATAGTTTTAAACATTTACATAATCATAATGATCAAACATATTTTTCTTATCCTGGTTTGCTCATAAATTCTCTCCTAACCCATAGTTTTAAGTAATATAATTTTAAAATCATTTTAGTATTTGTCCTTTAACTTACTTATAACATAGGATATTATTCTTTATTGAAATTCATATATTTTATTCATATTTCAATTTGGATTGTACTTTTTTTTTAAGTAATCGGGGTTAAGTAACTTGCTCAAGGTTACATGGCCAGTTATTTCTGGGTGGGTGTTAAGTGTCTGAGCCCGGATTCAATCCCAGGTCATCCCAACTCTGGGGCTGGTGCTCTTACTTGCTGTGCTACCTGGCCTCCCCTGGATTGTACTTTTGTTTGTACTTTATAACTATGAAGTTATGTGCTTTATGATATAGCCTATAAAATGTCTCTAATATTTCTGCCTTTTTTTATAAACTGTTTATGATTTCTTTTGGCTCTAGTACAAGATCAATTTTTTTAACCAAAGCCCTATGAAATGATAAATGATCCCAATCCCTAATATTCCTATTTAATAATAACCAATTAGCAATTGTAGTAGACAGCATGTCCATCATTCTTTGCTGATTAATGGCCTACTTCTTGAGTATTTGTCTATCTAATTTATCTGTCCCTGATAGAGACATATTGAAATTACCTAAAATCTTTCTCTGTCTAGTTGGTTTTTATCCAGTTCACTTAGGTTTTTGTTTTTAAATATGTAGAGACAGATGTTTCCTTACCCATGGCAGCTTCCATCTTGCTTCCTTTCCCTTCCCTTTCACTGTCCTTCCCTTTCCTATTCTTTCTTCTCCTTCCCTTTCCTCTCTTCTCCTCCTCTGTCTCCTCACCTCTGCTTTCCTTCCTTTTTCTTTTGCTTCTTTTCTTTTTTCTTTTCCTGTTTTGATTTCCTGCGTGACTATATTTTTCTACTCTGGAACTTCAGATATTTACATTTAAATACTTTTGTCATAATTATGTTTTTGTGTACAAGAAAATGTCTGATTTCATTTTTCTAATCCAGTCATAAAATCTCATGTCTCTCGCATTAATGGCACAGTCCATATTATTGACATTTGCAGTTACAATTGTAAAGTTTCCCTTTCATCAAATCATGTTGTCACTTTTAAAAAATCACCACTAGTTATTTGACACTAGTTTTCCTTGAAAATATTTATGCTGCCTCTGTCATCCTAACTCATACCTGAATAACTAAGTCAACTGATTCAAGTTGTGTGTGTGTGTGTGTGCATGCGAATGCCTGTGTGCTCTCATGTGTGTGCCCACATGTGCATATTTCTCCAAGATATCTGAGGTTTATTTTATTCAGAACAATCATTTTCCCTACTTTAACCTTAGAATCAAACAGATTTCCTTATCATCCCTCTTTTTGCCAAATCTCAGGTTATATCATTCTTCTTTTACTGTTATAATGTAATTATATTTCACAAATTCAGCTCAGGAAGGAATACGGTTCTTGAGCTCTCCTTTACTTCAATCTCTAATCCCAATCTCTATGTTTAAATACACTTCATTTTGGTTCCTTGGTGTATTTCTGTCTGTATTACAATTTGATTTTGATTAATATATAACAAATTATTTCATTACCTTTAAGAATTTAAATATTTCTTTTTATGACTCTTGAAGTGCGTGCATATATGTTTGTATATATAATGTTATATAACATACACTATTTATATGTGTATATATCTATATGCTCTATATATAGAGTACAGACACATAATATATATGTGTAAGTATATATACATATGTATAGTGTGTGTGTAAATGTATCAGCTTTTCACTTTCTCTTGCTCTGCTATGTCAGCACGTCCATGGGGCATGGGAGATCTTTAAATCCCATAACCCTTACAGTAAATATGCATGCTAAATATAAGTGACTATTTTCTCCCCTCTGTTTTCTACTCTTATTACCTAAACACATGGGTAAGGATTTTGTTCTTTATTTTTTTTATTAATCTTTTATTTATTTATTTTTATTTTTCCACATTCATTTCCACAAGTTTTTGAGTTATAAATTTTCTCCCCATCTTTCCCCTACCACCCACCCCAAGATAGTGAGCCTGCTGAATACCCCTTCCCCCAATCTGCTCTCTCTTATATCCTTCCCCAACCCCCCCTAAATTTCTAGTAGGGCAAGATGAATTTTTATAACCAGTGCCTGTATATCTTATTTCCCAATTACATGTAAAAAATAATTTTTTTAATATTTGATTTTAAAATTTTGATTTCCAGGTTATTTTTGTTCTTCCCTCCTCACCCACCCCCACTGGAAAGACAAGCAATTCAATGTAGGTTGTATATGTGTAGTTATGCAAAACCTTTCCATAGTAGTTATATTGTGAAAGATTATATTTCCCTCCATCCTATCCCACCCCTCCACCTATTCTATTTTCTACTTTGATCTTGTCCCTTTTCAAAAGTGATTGTTTCTAACTACCCTCTCCCCAAATCTGCCTTCCCTTCTATCATACCCCCCTCTTATCCCCTTCCCCCTACTTTCCTATAGGGTAAGATACCCAATTCTGTGTATGTTACTCTCTCCTTAATCCAAATTCAATGAGAGTAAGATTGACCCCATCCTTTTCACCTTACTGCTCGTCCCCTCCAATGTGACAGTTTTCTCTTGCCTCTTTTATATGACATAATTTACCCTATTCTATCTTTCCCTTTCTCCTTCTCCCATGATATTCCTCTCTCACCTCTTCATTTTATTTTTTAGATATCATCCCTTCCTATTCAACTGATCCTGTGACCTCTATGTATACATGTACATACATATACACACACTCACACCCTCCTATACATATATATTTACATATATGTATACATGTACATACATATACACATATATATTCCCTTCAACAATCCTCATGCTGAGAAAAGTCTGAGTTACAACGATCATTTTTCCATGTGGGAATGTAAATAGTTCGACTTTAATAAGTTCCTTTTCATTTCTTTTTTCCTGTTTACCTTCTCATGCACCTTTTGCTTCTTATATTCGAAAGTCAAATTTTCTGTGCAGCTCTGGAATTTTTCATTAAGAATATTTGAAATACTTGGTTTTGTTCTTTAAATGAAACACACTAGAGACAATTTCCTTGTCAGTGGGACGTCGTGTTACTCTTTTTAGTTAGTGGGATTTATTCTTTGAACACATTTTCTTTCTCTGATGAATTTCAAAAACCTCTGCTCGTTTTTATTATTTTTTTCAAAACAAACACTTGTATTTCATCCATTTTGTTAAAAAACTTCAGCTGTGAAAGAGACGCCAGACAAATGTGCAGGATAACCTTTCTCTGGCTATGAGTCATCTCTCCTTTGGTTTTCATTTTATCGTAATCTGTACTTTTCTTTCTCTCCTCATCATTGATGTATGTCTTAAGGACTTCATGCAGTCATCATTTACCCAGATAACTCTTCCAGGCATATTATAAGGTTTCACTTTTTCCTTTGTCCTCGTAACTCATAAACTTTGGTAACTATATTTCCAGGTGTTGCAAACATGAGGTTCCTCCCTATTATCTTCATTTAGGTTCCATAAAAATGCATTTTATTTAGTTCTTGAAGCTCAGGGAATTTTTTTTTATAATTTCCAGAAATACTGTATTGGTGTTTTTTATTTTATCATTTTTTAAGAAGCCGAAGATTCTTATATTGCCATCTTCTGACCTCTCTCTATAATATTAGTTATTTGACTTCTAGAGACTTAAATATTCTAATTTTGCTATATTTTGTCTTTGTTCAAATACTTGTTGCAACATCTAAACATTTTTGAGTATCATAACTGGAGTTGGTCAGGATACCATTACTAGTTAGCTACTCTTAGTATAATTGATGAAATCACATGATATAAATTACAATCAACAAAGAAACAAGGTATTAATATCTTAAATGAGTGAGGCTTGATGGAACTAGAGGTAAAATTTCTTCCTTTTTTTTTTGCCCTGTTGGAAGAAAAATCTCAAAGAAACTTTCTAGATTTAGAGCCACTATTCATTGTCTCCAAATTTACCCTCAAAATATTTTTTTTTGGACAGAAACATCCAAAGCCAATAGTTTAGATAACTTTGAAAATGTTGACCTTTAACAACAGAGGCAAGAAAATTAAATGGAGTGTAAGGCAAAGAGAAGAAGGAGAGAGAGAGAGAGAGAGAGAGAGAGAGAGAGAGAGAG
>NW_027185777.1:28005713-28020828 GCF_028583685.1 Petaurus breviceps papuanus
AGAGAGAGAGAGAGAGAGAGAGAGAGAGAGAGAGAGAGAAAGTATGGATGGAGGGGAAGAAGGAAGGGTAGGGGAAAGGTGTGGAGACATAAAGTATAAATGAAGAATCCTATTTTTGAAATGGAAACATTCTTGCCTCTGAGGGGAGAAGTTTATTCTTTCCCCTATCAGCTAGTTTTCTTACAATGAAGATATTCACCTGATAGATGACATTGTATTCATCATGGAAGAAGACAATATAAAGGGGAGCAGGAGGTAATCTTAAGAGTGTGATCTTTGGAAGCAGAGAAGAGAGACAGTTGTGCATTAAAGAGAAACTTAGCCCTGGACATCTTGAGTCAAACTTACACAGTTTAAAAGCCTATCTGAAGGAACTTGCCAGCAGAGATTCTATGCTTATAAAAAGAAAAATTAAGACCACATGAAATAAGAAATACTTTAGGGTCCTCCAGTTCCTGGGGTGTGAGTTACCTTTTTACCTGTTTCTTCCTTTTCTGTATCTGTTTTATACTACATATGTATATATTCACTCCTCCTACAGATATTCTATGGATTTAGGAGTGAGTAGGCCCCAGATTTATGAAAGGAATGTTTTGTATCTAGTGTTCTTATTGTACTGTCTAAGCAAATAATTTTTCTTTTCTTTGAGTTATTCATGCTTAAAAGCTAACTAATAAAGGGAATTACATTGGCAGGGGAGAGTTCATGTGCTGTTATTTGAGTAAGAACCCACAAATACTTTGAACCTGGGGATAAGCACCTTCCTGAAGACTCAGGCTGTAAGCATCAGCTGAATAGCATCATAAGTGGTGGTATTTTAACTTTGCATTTTCTGTTCTGCATGTCTACTGCAGCATTAAAATTTCCCTGCCTCTATTCTAAACTATAAATGTTCTCTTTCTTTTTTTTTCTTTAAAACCTCTAATTTTGAAAGTTGTCTCTTCTTTCAGGTGTTTTAATGATTTCTTGAGTTTCTTCTCATGGAATTGAATAGAATGTAAGTAATGTATTAATATTTAATTATTTGTCAGGACTGAATTTGGGATACAAATACAAACAAGAAAGACAGTTCATGCCCTTAAAGATCTTGTATTCTAAAAAGGTAACTTAAGCATTGTCACTGAATGACAGCAATATGGAGAAGTAATGATTATGGTATACAACTATAATGGAATATTATATTATAAGAATTAAATGAAATATCATTTTCAGAAAAAAATGGGAAGACTTATGTGAATTGATGAAGAATGAAATGAAGTAGTAGAATTATTTGCATCATAATTACAATACTGTAAATGACAATTTTGAGATTTAAGATCTCTGATCAGTATGGTGACCAGTCACAGCATAATTCCAACTGATACATGATAAGACATGCTACCCAATTCTTCAGGGAATTGATAGATTAAATGTACAGATTGATACATATATTTATGAATAAGGCCAATGTAGTCATTTGTTTTACTTGGCCATGTATATGTATTATGAGTTTTCTTTTTTTTTTTCAGTTGTAGGGGAGGTAGGAGGAAGAGAAAATCTTTTTTTCATTGCAACTAAAATAAATAGATTCAACAACAAAAAAAGATACAAGAGCTACACAAAACTGAAGGCATTTTTGCATTTGTGTAAAATTAATGTGTTGCCATAACAAAAACAGATCATTGGGTCTGGGTCAGATTTCTGGTGATAAGTTTCTCAATATTTTACTAGGTTGGTACTTCTATCACAAATGTATTTTGTCACTGAGCTCAAGTGGGTTTGGCATGAATTACCACAGCCTGCCCTTCACATATAAAACTTTTGAAAAATCATAGACTTAGAACTAAGAATGCTTCCTTGAAGGGTCCTAATTGGTTCTAGTACAGTGGATATATGGTAGTGAAGTGGATGAATTTCAGTGATGGAAGTGAGCTGAAGGCAGAATGGTAGACCACCTCGGGAATGGTTCTATCTTGGGAGAGGAAAGAATATCCCAAAGATTGTGTCCCCATGACAGTGTTGCTGAGCCTTACTCATCAATTTTCAGGAAGAGATACATTGAAGGGATGCAGATATCAAGGGTTGAGCTTGGTAGTAGGTGAATGATTGGCTCCAGAAGAGATAACTCATAGTAATAAGTTGCTGACTTGGGGGTGGGGGGCGGGATCCAGAGTGAAGAAGACTCCAGTAGTGGGAGGCTAGAGACTCACTAAAAAGAGAAAGGATGCTCCCTTTAGAGCACTAGACATGAGATAATAAGCCCCTAACTAGACCAGGCTAGTTCAAATTCAGAAATTTATGACCTCTTCTGTGGCTTTATGAAATAAGACAATTGTACTTTTATTCACTTCATTGGGTTTACTGATTAAATAACTTGAATTTACTAATAAAAAGGAATTAATGAGGTTTCTTAGTTTTAATTACAATGTATACTGCATGCTAGTAAAGCGCTTCCCCCTTACTCAAGGCACCCTCATGTACATTTATTTTCTGTGTAACAATTTGTAAAGTGCCTCCTGCATGATTTCTTCCTGGTGGAATAGTTTCAAATTAGCCTAAAAAATATCCAATTTGGATATTACAGCTTCACTCTTTTAAAATACAGAGTGCATACTGTGTTCTCTGCTGCAAAAAGCAGTCATTATGTAATGCATTCTAATTTGATAGTCTCCTTGAAAATATGCTGTCTATATCCCTACAGAGCTTCTGTGCATTTCCTTAATAAATACATGTCGTCAGGAAATAGGTGCTCTCTCGAGACATGTCATCATGCATTCAATGCTCCGAGGAGAGATCGAAAAGCCCAGGGCAGCACCAGATCACTCACTCTGTGGGAATTAACAACAGACACCTACAGATGTCTGCTACTCTAAGCATCCTTTCGAAGCCTGTAGAATGTGGTGCAGCATAAGCCATGAGACAATGCACTATATGCTTGACAAGGACGTTTCAATAATAGGAGCCCATATTCATTTTGGATACATTGAAATATGGAGAACAGCTCATAACAAAGAGGTCTTTATCTGAAATTTCAGTTCTTGATAATTCTTGGCTTTGGCAGTACCTGCAATATTGATGATGCAAAGGGAAAGAAAAATATTTAAGTCAACAAAAACTCCAAAACAACTACTAAGTATTTTACATCACTTCAACTACTCTAACAACTTCATCATCCTTAATATTTCCAAGCTGATAAAAATGAAAACATACCATCTGAGCCTGCATTATTCCATTTCCTATGTATTGGATGTTTCCTGTGTGTAGGAATGAGCTGGGGATAGAAATACTGCTTTTCATTACTTTGTTTAGATTTGTTTCCATTTCTAATTCTTTCAGAATTTTCAATTGTGACTTTATGAGTTTGTTGCTTTAATCCTTGTTTAACCCATGGAGAATTCTCTAAAGAGAATCACTTAGAAATTCAGGTCCTATGACTTGACTAACTCAATTTGATATCTGGTCCTGAGGACTGGTTTTCAGGGTTGAAGGTGGTCTCTCCCTTGCTTACTGACAAAATTTGTAAAGCTTAGGTTTTAATTAAGTGACAGAATAAATTGACCAAGGCAATCTGGAAGTGTTTTGATCCAGATTATTGGAATGGAAACTCTGCTTAGCTTTCCCAGTAACTTAGAAGACAGAATCCTTCACCATTAGATCTGACAACTACAATTTACTCAGCATCCCCTGATATAGCTTGTCAGGAACAACAGGCCAGGGTGTATGTGACCAGAGGTTACAACATTCTGATTCATTATGCTGTAGTCATGAATCTGCCACTTCAGAGACCAGCTCCATCCATCCATTTAGCTGTCATTCCGACCATGAATGTAATGCTATTATGGTGTGGGCCAAGTCCATGGCTCATGCCAGATGTTGTTAGGAATTCAATCCATCCTATCTATGAACACTGGCTCCTTCAAACAACAAGATGTTGAGTGAATCATATATTGAGCACTGAGTTTTCCTGGCATTTAATTATCCAGCTCAAAGAAACATACATCCTAATTGTTTCTGAAGTGACTGCCTAGCAAGTCAGCAAAGAGGATTTTGTGGAGAAATGGGGGGATATCAGCAGCTGTGAAAACATTTCAAATATTATAAAGGCTAAGATAAAATATCTTTATACTTTTACTGAATCCCAATGCATGGGCTTATTGGTCAAAATGAACACCTCCTTACCAGGAAGGGTTGGGAGAAGGGGTCATCAGCTGAGATGGACTTTGTCATTCTTTAGGAATGAAGAAGACATACATTTCTCGTGTTGCTGATTTGCATTAAAAAGAACAAAAACAATTTCACTGGATATCTATGCACATTTGTATAGTTTAGACCCATCTTTAATGTGCCATTTGCCATAATGTGGTTTTCTATGGGGCTATTTGAATGAGGACTATATATAGTGAATGAACATTGAGCCTCTACTCTTGGTGCAAATGTATACAACTGACCAATTCCTTTAACAGAGACTCCATTCTGAGCTCTGCTCACCATCAATCAAACTATCAGTCAATTATCAAAGCATTTATTAAAAATCCACTGTCCACATGAACTGGGCACACAATACAAAGAATGACGATATCTCTACTCCCCAGTTGTCACATGAGTTACTCACCTATGTCTTGGTTTCTTGATTGCAGATCATTTTTTCCTCCTCTGATTCACCCTGATCATCTACCCTATTCCATGTTCCTTTCTACTCTGTTCTCCATGCCACAATTCTTTTATTCCTCTTTGTACTTTCTAGGTCTGCTTTACTAGATATTGTGCCCCATGTAACCTCTGGTTCTGCTTCCAGATAGACTTCAAGCTTTTGACTTAGTCTCTAGAAAGATCTAGTTTTACTTCATTCTTCAACAACAAACACCCCCTTAACATATTTTCATAATTTGGCTTACATTAGTTTGCAATAATATGACTTAGGAGAAACTTTATAAGCTACCTCCAATTCCATTAAAGACATTATTGTAAAGGATAAAAACAGTTGATTTGCTGTGAAATCAAATTTTATTCTTCTTTTGGAGAAATATTCAAGGTACAGTTATGACACTTAACTCTTTATGATATTGGAGAAACCAATTTAACCTCTCTGGAGCTCAATTTCTACATCTGTAAAGTGGAACAATCAGACTATACAGTGTTTGATATGAATCAGTCCCATAGGCTTACCCTCTAGATTCCCAGGTCTTTTTGTCTATCCTACTACTGCAAACAAACCAATGAACAAGTGTTTATTAAACACCTAATATATGCCTCGTACCTCCAACTCTTTAGGACCTTTCTATACAGCCTACAGCTGAACCTTTTTAAAGTATGTGTGGTCTTTACTTATTTCAAAGTGAGCTCAATGAGATCAGAGACTTTTTTTTTTAAATTTGTAGATCCATAGCAAAATTCTTATCACATAGTAAGTACTTCATAAAATATTTTCATTCATTCCTTCACTCACTTTCAGCTCCAATATTCTATTTATTTATGATATTTATATCGCAATAGATATTATATACCTTGTATCATATCAGAAAGAGAAGGGAAGAAATAACTGAAACCTACATGAGAGCCCCCATTGGCACATTTTAATACATAACCATTACTTACTGGATCTAATACCTAAATAAATCATAGATGTTCAAAGGTATTTTGGTGTTATTTTGACTTCGAAACACCATTGTCAGTAAGAAAATATCCACTGAATTCCTTATTACATCTAGTATGGCCTTCAGAGAGAGGCTTCACAGTTAATGATTGAATGTCAGTGTATATCACCTGACTTGTATGTTACTGTAATGTTGTCTAGAAGTTGAAAACTCACCCTTTACCCTCCTGCTCACCATGGGAAACTAATGCAAAGAGGATGATTGACTTTAATTTAATCCATTGTAGGAGTAAAATGTGTGCTTTCAACTCTTAAGCCATATTTATAGGTAACATTGTGGGTTTGAGATTAGACCTTTTATTTTTATATATATATTTTTAAATTGGATAGTAAGACCTACCAATAAGGTAAGACTGATAGCTCAGGGTTGAAATTCATGTTATATAATGACCTATGAACCCAAATGATGATGGACTAGGCTTCTTGGATCTTGAACCCAGTTCATTACAAATATCCATATTTTATTGAATTTTGAAATACACACAATGTAAAAACAAATAAAAATCTGCTTAACCAGTTTGAACTGGAAACATGTATATATTTCCCTAAGCTATCAAACCAGAAAAAAACAACCATGAGAAAAAAAGGCAGATCATTAATATGATCTCCAAACTGACTTAACTAATATTTCATTTGGTTCAAGTCCCTGGCATTTATTAATGACTATATGCAAAGTATTTGGGGGATCTTTAAAACTAGGACACAGTCTAAATAGTATAAGAAACTAATCTGATGGGATTTCCATTTGCTTCCCAGACAGAGGATGAGAAAAAAAAAAGGAATTTGAATGTTATAAATTCCTACTTCAGCCTTTAAAAGTAAAATTGAAAGACTGAGAGCATCACTTTAGGCTTTGTAATATATCACTTAGTAACATAGCCCTCTTTGATGAAAATCCCCTCCCTAAACAGACATTGACTTCTATTACTGAAGCCAGGCTAAAGGAATGACTGGTTGTTCAGTTGTGTCTGAATCTTCTTGATGCCATCTGGGGTTTTCTTGGCAAAGATACTGCAGTGTTTTGTTTCTTCAGCTTATTTCATTCTCCAGTTCACTTTATAGATAAGGAAACTGAGGCAATCAAGGTTAAGTGAGGAAGATGAGTATTTCCAACCGCGTGCTACATCCACTGCACCACCTACCTCCCCTAAAGAGGGCCAGACCTGGAGACAGGAAGATCCAAGTTCGAATGTGACCTCAGACATTTACGAGCTGTGTGACCCTGGACAAATAACCCTGTTTGCCTCAGTTTCTTAATCTGTAAAATAAACTGGAGAAATAAGTGACAAACCACTCTAATATCTCTGCCAAAAAGAAACCAAAAAGAGGTCATAAAGAGTTGGACATGGACAACAACAATAAGAAAAAAGAATGACTATGTTGGATAATTCTGGAACATTTTTACCCCTTTGATGACCAGAAGTGGTAGGATCACATCATTTTTAGAGAGCTGACCTCAAAGCTGAAAGACCTGGGGTCAAACACTGCCCTTGACATATGCTGGTTTTGTGACCTTCAGCAAATCATCTCAGAGCACTAGGCCTAAGGTGTCAAACAGCCATCCGATGGGCCCCATGTGGCTCACAACATTCTCAAGTGTGGCCCAAACAAGATAACAATTTCCTTGGGAAATACTCAGTGAGATAAATAAGATACAGAGAGATTACATTTTACAACTAAGCCAATCTATGTCCTGCAGGGATCCTTATGTACTCATTAGTGCCATGGCCTCTGTTTCTATTGAGCCTGATACCACTATTCCCACAACTATAAGTAGATTCAAGGTGCTTGATTGCAGTGTAAGAGGGAGACCCTTCACCTGATAAATTAATCATTATCCTTAGATAACCTGGCTCCAAGGCAACGTATTCTTGGAAAGACCACATAAAAACATCTTTCCAAGTGTCACATATCCAAAGTGACACTCAGTTTCTTGAATAATTGTTTTAGAAATCACTGTTAATAATGAAAATTGAGCATTTGAAGTAGAGGAAAATCATATGATGATGATTATTTTTACATTTTGATGTTCAAGTTAGGAAAAGTCTTAAAGTGGTTTTTACTATTCTGTAGGCATAGCCTTTCTCCCCACCCACTCCTCCCTCAAGTCTCTCTCTCTCTCTCTCTCTCTGTCTCTCTCTGTCTCTCTCTGTCTCTCTCTCTCTCTCTCTGTCTCTCTCTCTCTCTCTGTCTCTCTCTCTCTCTGTCTCTCTCTCTCTCTCTCTCTCTCTCTCTCTCTCTCTCTCTCTCTCTCTCTCTCTCTCTCTCTCTCTCTCTTTTGTGCTTCCCAAATCCCTCCATCTCAAAGGTTCCCCCTCAACAGCAGGGAGTGGTCAGAATGGATTGGCAGGCCTGCAAATCAGATATGAGGCTTTAATCATTTTCTTGATTTCAGTAACTATCATTCACTTTAGTCCATGGAGATGATGATATCCTTAACCTTGAAACTTATTTTAGACTACTAAATGAGCAGCAACTTCATGACCCACCCTCATTAGCATATTCAGCATCATTTTGATCATGCTAGGACTTTAGTTCCCAAATCCTACAAGGATGAAATGAGACAGGTGAAATTTTACTGAATCCAGTTTTCTCTTGTTCACTAAATTTGGAGGGTGAAGAAGAGAAAAAAAATTAAAAAGGCAAGGCAAGAGTACTGAAGTCTTTTAGTCAGGAGGGCTATGGTCAGACTCTGACATTGAAATGCCTGGCCCCTAGTGTTCTATTCATTCTTAGGATCCTTTGCTAATTCATCTCATTTTCCATGTAGCTAGTCTTCATTACTTTTCAGCGAAAGCTCTGGAGCCCAAATATTGCATGGCATCCCCATTGTCACACACTTGGTTGGTGGTAGATCAGGGACTACAGCCTTAAAGGTAGACATGGTCAGCAATGTCAATTTGCACACTCTCCCTCAGTCCACTTCCCCCCATGACTGCCATTACTTCTAGCTCATTATCCAATTCAAATTTAAAAATTTTATTCCACTGGTTCATCCTTAGAGGAGAAAGTAATAAATGACAGGGAACATGAGTAATATAGCAGCTTATGCAGCTCCTGATTTCAGCATGGCTACTGTTCATTAAAAAATACTTACAACATTACACCACCCTGATGTGTAATACACACCCATAGAGATATCAAAACAAAACAAAATCATTGTTTCTTTAACTCATATATACATTTTCTCTTAAAGGGAGTATGAGGGCCTACAATATCTTATTCTTTACATTACTTGTGGTTGAAAGAGTGAAAGATCCCTCTTACAGACCATACTTTTAGCATATTTTTTACTTTTGTGCCATATTTTCCAGAAAGCCAATATATTTTAAATTATTATTTGATTTATTTTTAGTTTTCAATATCCACTTCCATAAGATTTGGAGTTCTAAATTTTCACCCCCTGCCTCCTTACCCCCTCCCCAAGATGGCACATAATCTGATATAGGCTCACCATGTACATTCATATTGAACATATTTTCACATTAGTCATGTTGTAAGGAAGGATTAGAACTGGAGGGAGGAACCATGAAAAAGAAAAAAACAAAACAATTTTTAAAAGAGAGCAAATATTATACTTTAATCTGTGTTCTGACTACACAGTTCTTTTTCTCCATGTGGGTAAGAGTTTCTATCATGAGTCTTTTGGAGTTGACTTAGATCCTCTCATTGCTGAGAAAGAGCTAAGTCTATCAAAGTTAGTCATCACACAATATTGCTGTTACTGTGTACAATGTTCTCCTGGTTCTGCCCACTTCAGTCAGCATCAGTTCATGTAACTCCTTCCAAGTTTTTCTAAAGTCTGTCTACTCGTCATTTCTCTTGGAACAATTGTATTCCATTACATCCATATGCCACAACTTGTTCAGCTAATTCCAATTGATGGACATCCCCCCATTTTCAAATTCTTGACCAGACCAAAAAGAACTGCTATAAATATATTTTTGTGCATATGGATAATTTTCCCTTTTTTATGGTCTCTTTGGGATACAGACCTAGAAGTGTTATTACTGGGTCAAAGGGTATGCACAAACTTATTTTGGGCAAAGTTCCAAATTGCTCTCCCGAATGACTGGATTAGTTCATGACTCCACTAACAATGAGTGCATTAGTGTTTTATTTTTCCCACATCTCCAACATTTATCGTTTTCCTGTTTTTTCATGTTTAACTAATCTGATAGGTATGATGTGGTACCTCAGAGATGTTTTGATTTGTATTTCTCTAATCCTTTGTGATTTAGAGCATTTTTTCTTATGACTATAGATAGCTTTAATTTTTTCCTCTGAAAACTGCCTGTTCATCCTGTGACCACTTATCAATTGAGGAATAACTGATATTCTTATAAATTTGACTCAGTTCTCTGTACGTTTTAGAAATGAGGCCTTTATCAGAGACACTGATTGTAAAAATTGTTTCACAACTTTTTGCTTCCCTTCTAATTTGGTTGCATTGCCTTTGTGCAAAAAATTTTCACTTTAATGTAATCAAAATAATCCATTTTGCATTTTATAATGTTCTTTATCTCTTGTTGAGTCATAAATTCTTCACTTCTTCATAAAATTGGCAGGAAAACTATTTCTTGCTCTCTCGGTTTGCTTGAGGTATCAGCCTTTATGTCTAAATCATGTATCCATTTTGACTTTCTCTTGGTATTTGGTATAAGATATTGGTCTGTGCCTAGTTTCAGAAAGTTGTTATTAATCAACAAGCCCTTAGTAAGGGCAGACTACATATCAGGAATTGTACTATCTGCTGCTCTCAAAAAGCTTATATTCTTTCAAGAGAAAAATCATAGCAGAAAAGAAAGATAGACAACAGAAATCAAGAGTTAAACCTCAGAATATATAGCTCTCTTAAATTCTAATATTAAACTATATTAACTAATATTCTCTGATGAAATACTAAATCTTTTGGAATTAATAAAGAACAAGGGACAACAGTGAAAATTTATGTAATGATTCCAAAGGGAAATATAATCTTTAAAGAAAAAAATAAAGAATGACTATAGGTCAGAAATTGGAACGCAGTGCAAAATCTTAGAAATGTAATCAGTAGCTAGGAAAAACATGTACTCCATATTGGAGAATCAATGAAGGAGATATTTACAGGTTCTGGAAGGCAAAGTATTGAATCAGAGGATAATTTGTCTAAATAGCACAAGCATTCAAAACTAAAAGAATATGTGAATTCTATACAGCCCCAAGTGACTGACCTTGAAGATAGGATGCACAGAAATAACCTCATACATCTCTCAAAAGAAAATTGCATAATGAGAATCTGGATGCTATAATTAAGACAATATAAGTAATAACTAAAATTTTAATGAAAAATATCTATAGCTTGCTCTCAAAACAAAGTTAAAACAACTAATTTAAATGGATGAATTCTTTTTTCTTTAAATTTTATTTTTATTTTCAGTTCCAAATCCTCTTGCTCCTTTCACCCCCTCCCCAAGCCATTGTGAATTCAAGAAATATGGTATTCATTATACATATAAAGTCAAGCAAAAAATATTTCCATATTAACCATGTTCTGAAAAAAAGTAAGAAAAAGAAAGTGAAGGAAAAATGTCCTTCTCTCTCTGCCATCCTACTCTATCAGTTCTCTGTCTGGAGGTAGATAGTATTTTATATCATCATTTTTTTGTTGTTGTTTATTTTGTTTTATTTTCTGTTGTGGTGTATCTTTGTGTTGAAGATGCATTTTTCATAGGCAAGTTTACTGAGGAAGAAAAATTCTTCAAGAAAATAAATTATTTGGGTTATTAAGATCAATAACTAAAATATTCGAGAAACAAAATAGTTTTTAAAATACCCCTGTCAATGTAGCTTCAAGCATTTTTTATTTAGTGAAATAAAGTTATTATACGTTCCTAAGTCTAAGTTCTTGAGCCTCACTTTCCCTGCCTCTTGTGAAAAAAAAAAGTGTAACCATAAGGTTTCTGTGTTGGTAATTTTTATATTAATTAATTAATTATTAATATTTTATATTAAAAAACATTTCCTCAAAGGGCATGAAAAATAAAGTTTTTGAATGAAATTTCACTTAGCTTGCATTCCAGCTAATGATGCATAGCTGCTTGGCATTTCAATAAGTCAATGGATTTCTGTTCTCACATATTTTCGTCAGTGGAGCATGTCACAATCTAATCTACAATAATTTCCTTATTCTGTAAAACCTTTGTTTATGTCCATTTGTTAGTGTACCACAGGGATGATTTAATGATTTTCTGTTTAAAAAAAAAATGTTTCAGAGGGTGGCTACTTGGCACAGTGTATAGAGCACTGACCCTGGAGTCAGGACGACCAGAGTTCAAATCCAGCCTCAGAAACTTAATGCTAACTATCCATGTGACCCTGGGCAAGTCACTTAAGCCCAAATGCCCTGTCTTCCCCCCTCTAAAAAGCACAAAAAAATTCAGGTACATATTGAAGTCACTAAAAATATTGTACAATTGCAATGGTAATGAAATTTGGAGATCCCTTTGTATTGGAAAGTTGACAGGTACTTAGTACCTAGTTTCAAATTAAGCCTCTGTAATACAAGAAACAGGAGGTATGAACCCCTGTTGCTCATGTAACAGGAAGGGGCTGAACAGGGAGGAGCTAATACCTATATAAGGAAGAGTACAAGCTGGACAGACAGAATTTGCTGGGGTAAGCATCATGAAGCAGAGCAGCTGCTGCTGAAGAGAGAGAACTTCTGGGAGAAAGCATCTGATGGCTGGGCTGCTACTGCTGGAGAGAGAGAAGAGAATGGATAACTGACACAGAACTCAGACTTGTGGTGGAAAAACTTGAACTTGTGGTGGCAAGACTTCCAAGGGCCAGCTGGAGCTGCCAAAGATTGAGGAAGCATGACTGTGGTGCTGGTACTTTGTACAAATGTTGTTGTGACTTTGTTAATGTGGATGAATGCTATTGTGGCTTTGTTAATCTTCGTCTCCCCAGGAACAGAGACTGTGAGAGATTTGAGGTGGGCTGAACACTGTGAGCTTCAATGTGGAAACCATGGAAGGGGAACCATGGAAGCTGAAAGCCTGTCCCAAGCCAAGATGAAAAGACCTCTCCTTGGGTGCTGAGTAGTAACTGATGAAATTGTCTGAGTAATGACTGATGAAATAGGATCCTGAGTAGTGATTAATTGTAATTTACTTGTGACCTAGAGGTGGATGGCTTTTGTATTTTCCACTACCCCTTAAGAGGGTACTGAGTAGGGACTGTTGAAGTTGTAACTTAATTTCACTTTTGTACTTTGTGTCCCTTAAGGAGGCATGCCTCTTTAAGGATGATTGAATGATTGTACTTTTTTTTAAAACCATGTGACCACTTTGGTGAAAACTGTGTGGCCATTTTACTGATAAGTTGTTGAGTTGTGACATGGTGAATGCTGTATTTTGATTTTCTGTGATAACTTGTAGCATTCTGAATGATGTACCTTGATTTTCTGTGAATGTATTGCTCTGATTTGTTATTGAATAAGTAGAGAGTTCGTTATACTATATAATTAGAACCTTGAAAGCTGTTCACAGCAGCAGTCCTCTGGAAAGCTGCTCATGCTTGGCTTTACAACAATTTCCCAAATGCATTCTAGCATCTTCTCCATTTAGTTCTGGACCTAGTTCATCACATCTTTGTCCTGTCTACCCAAGATATATGTACTTTTGCATCAACTTGATGATTTGTCCATCTAATTATCTATCAAAATTTGGACATTAGGCATACTTCATGCATTTTTTTCTTCCCTAATACATTGAGTTTGGTCAAACTCTTTAGAATGGTTTTGGATTCTACTTAGTTTTTTATACATTCTTGTTTTGTACCAGTCAGCAAAGGTCATCTACAAACAGAATCATTAGGGAAACCTCAAAATCTATAGCAATTGGCCCTTCCCATTTGGATGCTTGACTGGATTTCCTCTGTGAGATAGGCAAAAACTTTTGGTTGAGCATGTACCCTGTTTTATAACACAGTTTATAATAATCAAAAAGATTATATATTATTATATTAATATATTATATATTACTTGAATGGTACAGTAGAGAAAATATGTGTGAGCACACTGTACCATTCCAGTATTATTTTATTGCTTTTTGACATTTCATGCATAGGTTATATACTTTTGGAAGAGAGGTTAATTCTTTGACTATGAAGATATGATTTGGTGTAGAATAGCATTTACTAATGTCTGTTTCTTTATTCTATTTTAATTGATGATGACCTCAATGCAAATGTATTTCAATCTCAAAAATATTTTGTAAGGTGAGAAAATAGGCATATAGGTCATTACTTACTGATATTTTAATCACTTTTTAATGTTATAAAAAGTTCCAGTTTTTTTCCAACTTTTTGTTCCTCCTCTTTCGGATATTTTGAGTACTGAGCACCCATTGCTATCAAAAATTGGACCCTCTATTAGAAATCTCCTTTCTCTATATCTAGTCTAGTGGAGCTACTGTTTCATTTAAAAAAATATTCAACTCTATTTCTACTTCAGCAGTATATCTGGAATGTTGTGTGTGTGTTTGGAGTAATCTTTTTTTTCTTCCCATTTTACTGAGGGTTGTGTTTGTTAAAGGGGAAATTAATATTCTGCTTATTCATGTAACATATCTAAAATATGCTATGTATGTCTTGATATTCTTTCCATCTTTTTGATGGTTTTGTTTACTTAACAATTACTTTTTATTTTTGTAGCCAGAATATAACATTACATCTATGATGTTAAAAATCCAAATATGCTGCCTCCACTCTCATTGATGGAGAAAATAATTTGTTAGTGTAATTCTTATAGTTATTTTCTTTCCATTTTGCTTATGTTTTTGTAGTTATTGTTATTGATTTTTGTTTCTGTTCACTTTCTACTTTCCAGTATTAAATATTTTCAGAATGATTTAACTTGATTGGATCTTTTACCCACAAAATTTATTTCCTCCTACATAGTTTCTCACTCTCTTATGTTCTGCTCATTTATTTCTGCCATGCTCTCCAGAAGTTTTACAAATGGCTTTCTATTCTGGATAAGCTTTGCTCTTATAAACAAAATAAATAGACACGTAGGTGATGCAGTGGAGAGAGCACTGGACCTGGAGTCAAGACTTGAATTCATATCGATCTTCAGAGATTTCCTAACTATCCGACCCTGGGCAAGTCATTTAACCTATGCCTGCCTCACTTTTTTGAACTGTAATGTGGGGGTAATAATAGCATTTAATTCCCATGGTGGAAAGAGGATCAATTGAGATGTTTGTAAAGCACTTAGCACAGTACTTGACACATAAATAGCTGCTTAACAAAGTTTGATTTCTTTTCTCCCTCTCTCCTTCCCTATCCTCCCTCCCTCCCTCCTTCCCTCCATCACTCGCCTGTCCTTCCCAGCTCTTTCTACTTAGACTTCAGATTTGGCTTGGGCTATCTCTGAAGATCGACCCCCCCCCTCCCTTCTTCCCCCCCCTCTCCCTTCCTTTTCTCTCTCCCCTCTCC
>NW_027185777.1:28020928-28033738 GCF_028583685.1 Petaurus breviceps papuanus
CCTTCCTGTCTCCCCTTCCTTCCTTCCTGTCTCCCCTTCCTTCTTCCTGTCTTCCCTTCCTTCCTCCCTTCCTGCCTGCCTGCCTTACTCTTGGCTTCCTTATCCTTCTAAAATGTGCTGTCCACAGCTGGTCACAATAATCATTTTGTTAAAGATTCTACTCTGCTCAAGACACTTTATGATATGGAGTATGAGGAAAGGAGAATCTGGGTGGATACATTGGAGTAATATTGAGGATCTTTGTGACTTACCTTTGCATGGGGAATATAGGTTTCCCAGTAGGAAGTGCTGATTTTTCACAGCTGATTTGTTAATCACTTCTGGAAACTTATTTTATAGGCTTTGCCTTAAGTAAAATGAATTAATATTGCATCAAATTTCTTGTATAGAATTCCTTGTATTCCCCTTAAATTTAAATAATTAGGTAAAATGCTGTTACATCTCTCTTTTGATCCTAGCTTGGCAATGCTCAATTTATCTGTTATCTTATTTGTTCTTGGAGACATTGAATGACTAAATGCATAGATAATCCCAACTTTTCTCCTATCTCTTCCATATATGTAGAGTTTTGTATTTGTTTAATATATTAGTGATTATTTTCTTCTCATTACTTATCACAAGGATTCTATTTACTTATGTATCTGGAAAACACATAGAATGAGCTGTTCTTAAGGGCCTGTGTCCCAATTATTCTTCTTACAGTTGATCTCATTTTGACCCTGCCCTGATGTTTGCAGCTGCATCATCACATATATTTCAACTCCCCAAATGAATATGACTTCCTATGGTCATTGGCTGGACAGCAGTCCAGGAAGTAGAAGAAAAAGAGAAACTGGGGAGAGTAAAGTAGTCCTATGAGGTTATCCATTCCAGATGTTGCAGTTGCTTTTTGTCAGGAATCTGTTCACTTAAGTTACACAAATCCTTCTCTGTAAATCCTTGTTCAGGCAGATTTGGCAATCACTGAATCTTCTTCCTTCCATTTCACCTTTGTAAACACTTAATGGAGTTTTCACCTAATGGAGGAGGAAGCAGAAATGTCAGTCACATTAAATCTTAGAGAGGTGAAAAGAGACACAGTTAACAGATGTAATCCTCCCCCAACTCAAGACAAAACCATCAGGGATGCTGGACAGCCTTATGTGGGGTTTCAAATTCTTCATTTGCTTTCATACATCATTACAACACTCAGTGAAGGAAATTTGACTGGAATTGGTTCTGTATGCCACGTATGCATAGTACATTTAAAATACAGCTCTTAGATAAAATCTATTAATAAATTTATTTATAAAGTTTGTTTACCTCCCCTTCCCACCATTTTACAGCCCCAAATTGTGAATGGTTATACTTAGAAATAATAAAAGCAACAGTATTGCTGCCATTTAAACAAAATGATGCAACAGTTGTCATTCTGTTTCTGTATGTCCTTGGGTTCTCTAAAGCTATAATAGAGGAGTATAATCCCTGTTGGGTAGCTATGTGGTGCAGTAGATAGAGCCACAGTCCAAGAGCGAAGAAGATTCATCTTACTGAGTTCAAATCTGGCCTCATATACTTACTAGCTGTGTGACCCTGATTGGGCAACTCACTTAAACTCTATTTGCCTTAATCACTGAAGAAGGAAATGACAAACCATAACCGTATATTTGCTAAGCTGGAATCGCCTCAAACGTGGGTCTGGTGATTAATTGTATGTGTTTTCTGAGGACTGATTATTCCAAATTTTGGAAGTATTTTCTTCAGATTGACTGGAGGATAATTACTTTTCCCTCTAGACCCTGCTTCTGAGTTTCTAGACTTTGCCATCATGACTCAGTCACAATGTCATCTTTTAACTTCTCTCAGTACATAGTGACTTTTCAGCCTAGAATAATGTTCTGCCATGTCAGGCCCATTCTTCCATTGGTGAATTCTCCCAGGACCTCCATTTAGCAAAGAGGTCCAACCTACTCCACTTTTCTTTCCTGTGGAGCTCTGCTTCTGACTTTGTGGATTTTAACACCATACCTCACACTTCACTTCAAAATCTTTTCAGTTCCCTCTTCTGTGTTATCTCCTACAATTAGAAAGCAAGTTCCTTGAGGGCAAGGACTATCTTTCTTTTTGTTTGTATTTATATCACTAGCCCTTAACACAGCTTCTGGCAAATAAATAGTATTTAATAAATGATTGTTACCTTGCCTTTTTTTCAACAACTATTTTCAGATACTAAGTTACTCAGATACTACTAAGTTACTTCAAAGTTTGGGTCTACATTTTTGGAAGGAGTACCATAATGATAAAATTATAATAATAATTTATAATTATAACTAGCATTTATATTGTGCTTTAAGAGTTTCAAAGAACTTTACATGTTACTTCATTTAATAGTTACATCACTGTGACTACAAATGAATCAATTCCTATGTTGTAATAACTGTAACATCTCATAGGTTGTATCCTAGTCCTACTTCCCCCTTTTGGGGAGTAAGGGGGGTCATTTTATATATAATCAATGGATATTCCTGCTATGTGACCAGTTTCATGCCACTGATGACTAATACCTTCCTGAATTATTCTGACAAAGATCTAAACTTCTTAGGTTCTTAGACAAAGATCTAAAATGATCATTCTAACTGTCAGGTCAACTGTGCTCTTGAGCATGTGTGAGTGAATGGATTTTGAAAAGCATCCTTGGGGGTGGCCAGGTGGCTCAGTGAGTAAGAGCACTGGCTCCATTGTCAGGATGACCTGGGGATCAAATCCAGGCTCAGATACTTAGCACCACACCCAGAAATAACTGTCCATGTAACCTTGAGCAAGTTACTTAACCCTGATTGCTTAAAAAAAAAAAAAGCATCCTTGTGTGGGTGTTAAGACCAAAAGGAACAAACAAACAAACAAACAAAACATTTTAATTATCTTTGAGAAAAATTGTGGCCACATGCCACCAGGGCAGACCCCACTTATATTATATTTAACTTATTGTTAATTAACTTATTAATTATATTTAACTTGAAATTTCCAGATGTTTCTGATAAAGCCAGGATTCTCTAAACTAACATTAGAGTTAGAGTATCTCACAATGGTGTTTAAGTTCTTTCATTTCTGTCATTATCAGAACACATTTTATGGAAAGGAGACATGAATCCAGCTGCACATAGCATGTAGTCTGTAGGCTACTGAAACATGTTAGGCATTTAAGGGTCTCCAGATAAAAGAGCCACAAAAATGTCTTCAATAATAAAACTAATCACAGCCAGTTGATTGGGAAGCCCTTTTGGCCTCTCAGTTCCTAGTACGGGGCTGGACTCAGGTTAATTGCTCAATAAATAGTTGTTGAATGATTAGATGACTTTTCCCAGTGTCTTTCAGTTTTCTCTTTCAAAAATAATCATAGCTCCTCATTGACAGAAAGATAGCTTTACAATAGATCTTCCTCTAATTTATTTTCATAAAAGTTTCGATTATTTCATTTTACATTTGACAGCATGGGTTTTCCTTTCTCCTGTAAATTTAATTTAAATTTACTCCAAAGCTAGTGAATTAAAAGTGGCAAATGATGTAATTCCCCTTACATCAACCCAAACTGGCTTTTATGATCTGTGCTAGGGAGATTGGTTTTGTGAAGTTCCTTTACGTTTCCCTTTGGTGCCTAAATATGTCATTGTTACCAAGCCACTTGTCACTTCATCAAGGCAGCAGTCAGGGGTCAGCTAAGCTTTCCCAGGGCTTGACAGAAACATGGTGATTAAATAGACTTGTGAAGCAGAATGGTCAGTTGATGCTGTTTGCAATAGAGCGTACACTGCAGAAAAGCTACCGGGGGAGGGAGAGGAAAAAGAAGAAAATACTGGCTACTACAAGGAAACAAGACTGTGCTAGATCTTGGGGAAAACTTGGATGATGGCAAGACTGGTTGTATCTATTTTTAGCAATTTACTCAGTACAATTTGGTCTATGTGAAGTCGAACATCTTGACCAAAAATAGAAGGAAAAAAAGTTATGTTTGGCTTACACTATGCTGAAAAAAAAATCATTTCTAGTAAGACTCTACTTTTACCTTTCCACTCCATCACGGTTTGCCATTGCCTGTACTTGGATTCACAGTTGACCAAATATTATCTCCTAAAATAAAGACAAGTTAGTATGGTATATGGTAACAGCCTGGCATACCTTTCTGTGCTCATAGAACCAGTATTAAATTTTTCCTCCAATGTAAAGGCTGCATAAGGATTAATTGCATTTGGAAATGATCAAGTGTTGAGTATCCTTTAGGCCAAACATAAGGATGACTGAAGATTTTATTTTTGTTCCAGATAATTTTTAATTGTGCAAACTCAGTACATAGTCCTCTTCAAATAATTCCATGAGATTTCTGTCCTTTGTTTCTTTTCACCTGATATCATTTTCTGAATTATATTCCATGCTATCTACTTTTTCAGCTATAATATCCTACTTAACAACTGTCTATAAAACTCCATGCATAGTGTTTTTTTTATCATATTGATAACTGGCCTCCTGACATTTGCAGAACTCTTAAAAGTTTACACAATACTTTGCCTATATTTCATTTGATTAAAAAAATCACCCTTGTGCTAGTGGTGTTACCGATTTTACAGATAAGTAAACTGAGACTCAGGGCAATTATATGACATACCCGTGGTTATACAGTGTTGGCCAAGAACCTACACCTTGGTCTTCCATTCTCTGAATCTAGAATCCCGTTCATTGTGTCATGGAGAAACAAACTTGCTCTTTGGAGTCAGACTTCTACTGACCTATAGGAATTTACCTTTTCTGAATCTCCAGCATCATTTGCAGCCATTTTACAAATTTCATCTTACTAGAACTTTTGGGTTTGTTTCTTAAGGAATACTGAGAAGCCATGAATCACTCTCTGATGTAGATAACTTTGTAAATTCACAATTAAAAGTGATTATTGGGTACTTGTTGAAATTCATTATAACTTTTTTTTTCTGCCAAATCCTCAACTCTGACAAGTCCTAAAATGAGAGCTGATATATTATAGTCAACTAGAATGAGACAATTACATGACCTCAACACTGTCCTCCAGTCACGTTGTGTGTAAAGGATTCAGTAATTCACCTATTGGTATGCTTTAGATGGCATCTGGATTTGGAAACACCTCATGATTCAATGGCCAGAATGCTGGATTTGTGTTTGAGGACCTGAATTCAAATTCTGTCTGCCGTTTACTACCTGTGTGTCCTTGAACAAGTCACTCAAATCTTTGCAACCTCATTTACTATTTCTGTAAAATGGGTGGCTTGGATGAGATGACCTCAAAAGAGCCCTTCCAGCTATAAGCTTATGACCCTGTGAATTTTCTTATTATAGCCCTATTAAGTTAGTTCTCAAAGGTCGCTTCATAATTTAAGAAAAAAAAATCCTGAGCAAACTTATTAGCCAAGGTAATCACTAATTACCTAAAGTGATTCAGTATTGTAACTCTAGAAATTGATCCCATCTTAGGGAACAGGATGCTGGCAGTGTGTAAGCAATTAAAATCATTCTGCATACACAGCTAATATTTATATAATGTATTCCTGGTATATCCTCCTCTCATTCCCCTAGAAAGGTATGTTTTTACTATAAAGACAGCTGGGTGATACAGTGGATAGCATGCTAAGAGTAGAATCCCAAGGACTTCAGTTCAAATCAACCTTTTGTTACTTACTAGCTTTGTGACCCTGGGCAACTTACTTTGTCTGTCTTAGTTTTCTCATCTGTAAAATAGGGATTTATAGCTGAGATATTATCTGTAAAGTGCTTAGCACAATACCTCATACATAATTAGTGCTATATAAATCCTTTTGCCCCTCACCCTTATGTAAAATAATAAAAAGAAAAATAAAGCAGAGAACTAATCACATTAAAAAAAATATGACAATATCATCAGTGTTTGATACTCGTAGTTCCTTACCAATGCAAAAGAAGGGGAGGAATGCTTTTATATATCTCATATTTGGGACCAGACTTTGGCATTATAATTTCAGAGCATTTAATTTTAATTTGTTTGTTTTGTTGTACATTTCTTCAGTCAAATTGTATATAATTTCCTTTTTTTGCCTTATTTTGTATCAGTTTAGATGCATCTTCCCATGCTTCTCAGCAGTCAGCCACCCTATTCATTTTTTTTTATTACTGCACATTGTTCCATAACATTTTCTTACCTTAGACTCTTTAGCTATCACCCAAACAATTAACATCTACTTTGTTTCTTATTCTTTGGTTATTCAGGCAACTTTGACCTTTCGATTTCTTTCTAGAAGTAACCCTCTTTTCTGAGGAAAAGGCAAGGACAGAAAGAGTGAAAATGTTCTAACAAATCAAATTACCTTTCCACTTGGATTTCTCTGATTTTCCAGGAAATTCGAAGTAAGATACCACAGGTATCAAGCAGTAGAGAAATCATAGCCTTGTAGCCAATTAAACACTGATACCAATAGCTGACCTCTATATAGCACATTATAGCTTATGGGCACTGAAATGCATTTTCTTTTTTTTTTTTTTTTTAAGCAATCGGGGTTAAGTAACTTGCTCAAGGTTACATGGCCAGTTATTTCTGGGTGTGGTGCTGAGTGTCTGAGCCCGGGATTCGATCTCCAGGTCATCCCAACACTGGAGCCGGTGCTCTTACTCGCTGAGCCACCTGGCTGTCCCCTAAATGCATTTTTCTTACTAGATTCTCATGATAACCCTATAAGGTCAGTAGAGAAAATATAATTATCCCAGTTTTATGGATGAGGAACGTGTGTTTCAAAGACGTTAAGAAACTGACTGAATTTTGCACTTTAGTAAAACCCTAATTTACAATGTGCAATCCACTTCCAGAGCAAGTGCTAGTGGGAGTGGGAGTGAGGGATCAGGTAAACAGGTCCATGTACGGTGAGGCATCCACTGGGGAGGAGGTATTTCTTGGGATACCACAAGGATTCCAATTTTATCAAGGGGGTGGGGAAGGTACTTTCCACTCCTCTATGGCCAGCCAGGGTGTTTTCATGGCTAAATATCCTACCTTGGAGCAGAGATCTCATGGCCCTCACCTAGTTCCAGTGCTTCCACTTAGTCTGTAGCTGGCTTCAGATCCAGTGGGCTTTCATTTATGCCAAGTCACCTCCCTAAACTTTGGAAAATAAAATACAGCAGTCACTTTTCCCCAACCTGATATTTCCTTTAATAGAACAGAATGGAATGACATTAAGTGGTTACTTTGAGCCTTGACCATGCTAAACATTGTAGATCCAAATCTAAGCAAGCAGATTGTCCCTGCTTGTTCTCAAGAAGAGTAAATTCTAATGGTGGATGATCAAACATAGGGGAGGGGGGTGGGTAGGCAGGAGGAATCTTTTAAAAGTGTTGGTTTTCTTCCTTTTTTTTAAGCCATGGTAGGAAAAGGAGAGGAGGGAAAGTGAGCAAATGTGTTAGAATGGCATGAAGATGGCACGAGAGTAGCAAGTTGGGCCTGGGTTCAAGCAATATGTGGTGAAGTTTACCAATGGTAAGTGCAAGGCCCCAGAGTGCCAGGAGCTTGAAGGACCAGGTCAGGCATAAAGACTGGAGCACAGAAACTTGACGATGGCCAAGGAATGCTGCTTCATTGGCAAATTCTGCTTTTGACATACTGAGGGAAGCTACAAATCATTTTTATCCATTAATCTCTTATTCAATAATAATGTGTCTCATGCTCTGGGTCTCACATATCTTAAACTAAATTGTACACTGAAATGGAAAGGAAATTGGCTTTAAAAAATAAACTGAAAAGATTCTCCTTCCATGTGAACAGACTATAAAATAATGCTGGCAAATCATTTGTAATGTCTACCACTCTCTAATATTAGTTTGTTTTTAAACCATTTGACCTTTTTAAGGAAAAAAAAAACTGAAGTAATGCTGATAAAATGTAGGTTTTCTGCTGAAAGAAAACATCAACAGTTGCTACTGAATATAAAAGCACAAATTGAGACCTAATAGGGAAATTAGGAGGAAGAGTAGGGATGGAGAGAGACAGAGATCCACAAACTTTACAAAACATATTCTACCAGGAGTGGGGAACCTGCAGCCTCAAGGCCACATGTGACCCCGCAAGCCCTCAAGTGCAGCCCTTTGATGGAATCCAAACTTCACAGAACAAACTCCCTTAATAAAAGGATTTGTTCTGTAAAACTTGGTCTTAGTCAAAGGGCTATATATAGAGGACCATATATAGCCTTGAGGACACAGGTTCCCCACCCCTGCTCTAGAATCACGTTAATGTGATGAGGCAGGTTAGCAAGAACAGATCAGATTAGAAGTTCACATGCCTTTGTGGTCAGTAAGAATGTCTACCTTTCTCATCCCGATAAAATGGATGCAGTCATCTCTCAGTTTTTCATCGTGATCATTCACTCAACAAGCATTTGTTACAGGTTCATCATGTGCCAGATAAGTGCTAAGTACAGGTGATACAAAGACCAAAGTAAAACAATCCTTACGCTCAAGTGGTTTATATTCTAATGTATATGTGTGTATGTATATGTGTTTATGTGTACTCCATGTACATCTATAAGTATATAGACAGTATACAGGAAATAAATGCTGTGTAGTTTCAGGAGAGGAAGAGAATTGGACGTTGACTTTCATGCAGAAGGTAAACCTTGAGGCAACTCTTGAAGGAAAACAGGAATATTGGAAGCAGTAGAAGAAGAGAGTGCATGACAGTCATCAGAAACAGTCCATGCAGATCCCTAGAAAAGGTAGATGGGCCATGAGCAAAAAAGTGGGTAAGACAGAACAACTAGGTCACAGAGGTGTGTGTGTGTGTGTGTGTGTGTGTGTGTGTGTATGTAATAATGTGTGAAATGACTGAGAATATAGGAAGGGGCTAATTTATTAAGATATTTAAATTGCAAACAAAAGAGTTTATTTTGATCACGGAGGTAATAGGGAGTCATTGCAGTTTGTTGAGTAGGGGAATGACATAATCAGACCTATATTTTAGGAAAATTTCTTTGACAGTCATGTGGCAGAGGGATAGGAGAAAGGCACAGACTTGTAGTAAAGAGAACAAATAGGAAGTTATGGAAATATTCTAGGTAAGTGGAGATGAGAACCTGGATTAAGGTGTGAGTGGAGAGAAAGGGTTTATATCAGAGAAGACTGGCAAAAAAGGGAAATGGATAAATTATTTGGGAAATTATAGTCCTATTTGAGTCAGTGGTACTGTTTTTGTTTTTTTACCTGGGATAAAATGAACAGACACATTTACCAACTGAAGGGTCATGATCTTTCACTGTTGTGCATCTCTTGGGATACGTACTCCTAGACAGCATAAATGCTGAAGGTCAAGATAGATGAACATGGGCATTCTGACTTCAGGAAATACATTATCTACTGCATAACTATATTAATCATTCCATTCAACAACAACAAAAAAATTGTAATAGCCTTCTATTTCCCAGGTGTGGTGTTAGATATTGAGGGAATGCAAGGAGAGGCCAGAATAAAAACAAAATCATTTCTACCCCAGAGGAACATAGATCATACTGGGAAGATAGGAAGGAGAGGTCATTAAAAACTGGAGCAGTCAGAGAGGACTTCATGAAAAAAAAAATGTCAACCCAAGGGGAGTCTTGAAGAAGATTATAAGAGGCAAAGATGAGAATTTCAAACATAGGGCTTGGGGGGCAGTCTATTCAAATTACAACGGTAAGGGGTAGATCATAGAGTTTAGGGAACATCTAGTTGGTCTGTTTGTCTTGAATGTGCAGTGTGTGAAGGGGAATGATGTGATACACAATTAAGTAGGTGGATGGGAGTCAGACAGTGGAGGGCCAGCATTCAAAAATCAGTGGGAAGAGTTTGTGTGTTAACCTAGACACAAAAGGGAACTATTAAAAACAATAGGGACAAGTGACTGGCATGATCAGGCCTATGCAGGAGCAAGATTATTTTGGCACCTGTTTGAAGAATGATTTTCATACAATAAAGACTGGAGGCAGGGAGCTCAATTGGGAGGCTCTTACAATAGGCCACTTAGGAGGTAATGTGAGATCATGGAATGTTTAAACTTTTAGATATCAGAAAGAGAACAGTTTTTGTTTTATTTTTAAGTTGCACACTCTTTAGTTTAGATCTCCTGAGAGATTGATGGGAGACATCTGATATTCCATCTGAAATTGATATCAATCAATCCATTAACTAATGCATGTAGTCTGACAGTCTACACTATGGCTAGAACTATTTTTTTTTCTCCTAGACAGTACCTGGGGAGTTATGGGTTCTCTTTCCATGTTCTGAACATTTCATATATTTGGCAAGAAGTGTCCTAATTTGAATGAATCCATTTCTATTTCTTTCTGTTAGATAAGGTGGACCTGAGTAACAAATGAAAAGATTTACATTGATTAGAGTGGTTAGATATTTTATCAATTTCAACTAAGGACTTATATACTTGAATCATGGAAAATGTCTATATTTTTAAAATTGCTTAGATTGTGACAACAATTAGAAAGTGACAAGATGATGTCACTTTGGTGACAGCTGCTTAACTTATTCTTAGTCAATTAAAACATAAAATATACATGTTCTAATTGGCAGCTACATAAAATAATTTGTTACTTAAGCAGCAGATAGGAAAGAATGCTTAATTAAATTATAATAGCTAATTTGTAGCTAATTATATTCAGGATATATTTATATGGTCTTAGTTTATTCACCAGGAGAAAAATGCAACTTATTGCTAAGACTGAACCTAGCAGAGGTTCTTAGACAACACAAGGGGAGAAAATTACTTTTTTATGCTAATTATACTGTTGTCTGTCTAGAGTTGCCCAAATGATTTGAAATAAACTATAGTTTGGCATTCCATATGTAGTACATGATATGCAACTGACCAGAATTCCCTATTAAGCACACTTCCACACACTTACAGTAAAATAATCATTGTAATTTATTCATTAAAATTAAAGGTCAGTAAATTTTATGAGTGGCTGTTATGTGTAATGTACTGTGTTGCCTACTAGTCATAGCAAGATGAAAGTGTGCACAATCACATTTTCTTTTAGTCTGAATTGCTAACCTAGAATAATACTACTATGTGATATGGAATTAGGTAATACCACAATCTGAAGAATCATAATGTTTGGGGTGTCCAATATTCAATAGGTTGACACATTGTGAATATAAATAGGCTGTAGCATATTGCCAATATTAATTTGCTCACAAAACGGGAAATAAATTTATCATTCAGAAAGTTCGTATTTGGAAAATAATTTAGGATGATCATGTAGCAAGGAAGAGCTAATAATGAAGGAAAGTTTCCAAAGGGTGTAATGGTACCTACCAGAGGTTAAGGGACATAAGGAAGGCCTCCATTCTAAGCATGGGAAATCTCTTGTGCAAAAGCAAGAAGGCAGTAGATGGAATACAAAATTCAAGCAATAGCAATTACTATTGACATGGAGAGAACAAGGAGAAAGGTATGAGGAAAGTTTGAAAAGGTAGGTTGGAACTGGATTGTGAAGGACTGGCTTTATAGGACAGGCTAAAGATAATTTTATTATTTTTCTTAAAAGTATTAGGGAACTATTGAAGACTCTTGATTAGAGAATGGCAGGATCAAACCTGTACATTATGAAGATGATTTTGGCAGCTGAGTGGGGAATGGGTTGGTGAAGACTAAGACTGGAAGTAGTAGTGTGTGGGGAAAAAAATATTCTAATTGTTTAGGTGAGAGTCGATTAGGTCTTGAACTAGAATGGCAAGAAGACAATGAATATAAGATGTAGAACAGAGATGTCAAATTCAGATAGCACAGGGATCAATAAGCTTTGTAAAGTTATCCCTTCAGGCTGCACATTGACTTAGAAAACCACATATGAACATTATGTTCTGTTGTATTTTTATCTATTTGGAAATTTCATAATTACGTTTTAATCTGGTTTGGCAACATGCAAGAGTAATGTAGAGGCCACCCACTAGCTAAGTGTTTGACACCTCTTTTGTAGAGACAGAATGAAAAATAACCTATTAAGAATAGGGAGGGGTGGGTAAGGAAGTATAACCAAAACTTGTTTCATGGTTGAGAACCATCTGAAACATGAAAGGCCTGGGATAGATCATTTCTGTGATACCTTTGTTTCTAAGTATTACATAAGAGTCCTGTTACACTAGAATTATATAAACATAATAGCTAATAAATTGTATGAAAAGTGATTACATTTGTTGAAGAAACAGGTTTGTTCGTATATGTCAAAAATCAAACGAGATAAGATTTGTAAAAAGCACTCAGTGCAGTGCCTGAAACACAGGTAGGCTTTATATAAATGCTTATTCCTTTCCCTTTCCTCTTCAGAAAGGAATGGTTGGACAAATTGTCCTTAGATGAATTTATGTAAGTGACTCTATCAACATTATTATCACAGTAGCTTCAAATAGTAGCAAAATTTTTTAACCCTATTTTATCTTTGACATTAGGAAAATGTACCTCAATAAGGATTTGTTCATAGGACCATTTTTTTAAAATTGGGAATTGCCTCATTGAGAAGGAAAATAAATAGATGCTGGAATTCTCTTTACCCCCTTCTCCTCCCCACCTCCCACACCATACCAACCTTCTAGAGAACCCCAGGGTATCACAGAATTCAAAAATAATGTATTTGGTATGGATTTTGTACCTAGCATACATTGAGACTTTTTTTTTTAAGGAAACGATTAGGTTTTTTAACCCTTTCCAACACTGACATTTTAACAGCTTTCAAATTAGTTATACTATGAAAATGTGCAAGATTAAATTTTCAAGAATAAAATAAAATGCTCTCTCTCTCT
>NW_027185777.1:28034138-28065654 GCF_028583685.1 Petaurus breviceps papuanus
CCCTCTCTCCCTCTCTCTCCCTCCCTCCCTCCCTCTCTCCCTCCATATATATGTGTATGTGTGTATATCTATCTATCTATCTATCTATCTATCTATCTATCTATCTATCTATCTATCTGTCTCTATCATCTATCTATATATCTATGTGTGTGAATGTGTACAGCTATACACACAGATATATGTGTGTCTACATATATGTGTATGAATTGGATCACAGACTACATTCAGGAACTCAGAAACACATACACATGTATACACGAACTATCCTATAGCAAGTAATTTCTATTTAGGACCATGATGGATTAGATGATAAGTGATGGGATTAAATTGCACCTTTAGCATGTTTGTAGTTCATACTTCTTTCTCACTGACAACGGAAGTACATTTTAAGGAGGAAAATAAAACTTTTCTTTCTCCAATAATCTTATGGAACAGGTTGAAATGATAATCTGGAATGCTCAATGGATATGAAGAATGGTTTTTCAGTGACTACAATCTGGTCTGACCTGATAAAGATTGGAAAATTTTCCAAAGTTTTTATAAAAAATAGGTAACATCTGTTGTGCTTTTAGGCTAGGTGAGATACATTAATGTATTTCAAAATGAAGAAAGATTGGAGAATGCATTATAAAGACAAAATTTTAAAAATATTCTGGGAAGTGATACTTTACATAAATTGATGCTATTTTTTAGAGGACTATTATGAAGGGCAGGCACATAAATTTAAAGTTTTGATAAGACTGACTCCATAGAAAGAAGCTGAAGTCTCTTAAAAAAAAATTCCTAATTGACACATAAGCATATCAAATCTGTCACAAGGCAGGCCTATTCAGTGAAGTGTGCCTTTCTGTTTGAGGAAAGTCAAACCACAAAGCTTGATCTTTTAGAGGTCAGTGAGACAGCAAAAGGAACTAATTGTGATAGATGATTTGATTTTGCTCTATGCTAAATGCATTGTGAGCCCAATTTCAATTTTGCATAATACTGCCAGAATTGTTCCACTAGAGTTATAATGGATGCAAATGTAGATCCCTGTGTACTATAATTGTGTTTAGTCAGTGAATTTATAAATGGAAATCCAGAAGTAAAAATTTGCTTCAAGGTGAGTTTTAAGGACAAAATTCAGTTTATATCTGTATATAGAAACATAGAGAGGTGGCATGATATAGTTCAGTCATGTCATACTCAAATAGGCAGCTACACATTGGCTTAAAAAATCTATTAACATTACCTATATTGTATTTTTATTTATTTTGTTAAACATTTTGCAATTATATTTTAATCTGGATTAGGCCACTCACAGGGTTTTGCCTGCATAGAATTCGACACCTCTTTTGCAGTGGATAAAGAGCTAGCCTTAATTTTGGGAAGACTTGTGTTCAAATATTGCCTTTGACACAAACTGACCATATTACCCTTGGTGAGTCACTTAACATTTCAGCATTTCAGGGGATTTTTAAGTCTATAAGTTGTAGAGTAATAGCAGATCTGCTGCACCCAAAAATGAGCTTATAAAAACCAACAAATTCATAACCATAAGAGACTACTTAACTTCAGGCTACATATCCTAACTTTTGAACTTGAGAAACAGTTCAATGGAAGGAGCATAAGATAGGGAGTGCTTTGAAAATAACATAGTATTTGAAGTCAGTGAAATAGGTTGGAATCTTGACTTTGCTAAGAATTAGCTGTGTGTCCTTGGGCAAATAACTTTACCTGTCTAGGCCTTCTTTTGCTTATTTATAAAATGGAAGGGGGGAGGTGGCTATGTGGCACAGTGAATAGAGCACTGGCCCTGAAGTCAGGAGGACCTGAGTTCAAATCCAGCTTTAGACACTTGACACACTAGCTGTGTGACTTTGGACAAGTCACTTAACCCTAATTGCCCTCCAAAAAGCAAAAGCAAACCAAAAAAATGGGAAGATCGGGACACATTGAATGACAGTCAAGGTTCCTTCCAGCTCAGAATCTAAGATCCTCTAATTTGAAATAAGATCTTGGCTTATTGTTCTTATGTTACTGTCTCTGTGAACTGGGGAGGGACAGATCACTTCTCTAGGTCTCTCTCTTTTCTTGATTAAAATGAAAAGACTTAACTTCACAATCTCTAATATCCCTCACATATCTAAATCTGCAATACTATGAATTTGGTATCATGACCTTCATCTGTATGTCAGTTTGTATCCTTACCAGAGTTTTCTAATAAGGGTTCTCCACTTTCTTCTTACAATAGTTAAGAATGTGAAAGTTATCTTAAGAGGGTATAGTGAAATTCTGAAAATGACATTTATTTTCATTCTCTGTCTCTCTCCATCTCTCTGTTTCTGTCTCTTTGTCTCTCTAACCACACTCCCCCCCACACACAACAAATTACCAAATGAAAGGAAATCCCATTAGAATAATAAATGTTATTTTTCATATCATTGAATATTCCAAAGTGTTGGGAATCCTTGTTTAATATAAGTGGACAGAAGCTAAAACAAGTATAAAATGTATGACTTAAAACTTAGATAAGGGTTCTAAGATAAGAGGATAATTACATTTTGAATCTCCTTGAAAATAGTCAGTTTTCAATGGAAAGACTAAGCTCTTATTTCTATCATGTTTCCACTCTTAATAGAGTTATTGCTGATTATATTTGCCCCAGTAGTTGCTATAATAGTAGCTATATAATCATAATATATTAATAGTATATATAATAAATAGTAATATAAATTAATAGTATAAAATAATATAAATAACATAAATTAATAGTATATATAATAGTTAATAGTAATATATATATATAATAGTAGCTATATATAGTAGCTATAATTTTTTTTTGCTTTTTGGAGGGCAATGGGGTAAAGTGACTTGCCGAGGTCACAAGGCTAATTAAGTGTTAAGTTTCTGAGGCCAGATTTGAACTAAGGTTCTACTGACTCCAGGGCCAGTGCTCTGTTCACTGTGCCACCTAGCCACCCCAGCTATCATATATTTAAGTGTAACAAATCTAGCAGTGCCATGCAATTAATGACAAACAGCTTTTCTTCAGTTATTAAAACTATGAGGAAATCAGGGGACTCTGTCATAGATATGTGTGTATGTGCACATACACGTATTTAATGCAGAACATGCATATTTGCTTTATGAAATCATTAGATAAGCATTAACATAAGGATAGAAAAATTAATTCAGTTTACATTAAACACCCTAGTTAGAGACAAATCTCCTGATCTTCCACTCCTGATCTCTGTAAATGTTATGAAGATAATTAAGTATTTAAAAATGAGAAGCTATATATTCAGGGGAATCCTGAATCTAGTTTATGTTGGAATTTAATTATTATGATGATGAAAAACAGGAGATGGATTATATTGTCACTTTTTTTTTTTGCTTTTTTTTTTGGAGGGGGAAGGAAGGCCCAATGTCATATGGCTAGTTGTGTGTTTGTGTGTGTGTGTGTGTGTGTGTGTGTGTGTTAAGTGTCTGAGGCCAAATTTGAACTCTGGTCCTCCTGACTTGAGGGCTGCTGTTATATTCACTGTGCCATCTAACCACCCCATTGCCATATTTTTTTAAACAGATTTTTCAAAATCCCAGGGTCTAATACTGGAATGGAAGATAGAAGTAGGAGAAGTCTCCCTCCCTCTTTAAATAGGCTTCAGAAGTTTGAAAGTCTAATAAAATTGTGGACAATAAACTTATTCTCAGATTGTGTAGGCTGTTATCCATTTGTTAAGAAAATTTACATGATATTTCTGGATTTTCTGTGCAGTCTGGAAGCATTAAGTACCTGCTATTTATCAGGTGCTGAGGTCGTTTGAATATGCAATGATAAAATTAAACCTTGTGTACTTATAGAGAATGTCCCAAAAGTTTAGTGAAGTTTTAAACTTTTTGAGATTAAGTAAAATGGACATTCAGAGAATAAATACCAAGTGGCTATAGACAAACCTCTTAGAAGGCATAGGAAGAGTTTTATTTTTATGTAAAACTGTAGTATCAATGCAAACCAAATCTTCCATGGTAAAACACTTATCTCTGAAAATGACATATATGTATGCATGTATCTTAGCATACAACTTTTAGAAATTATACAATATTAGAGGGAGAAATGACCTTTGTGATGATACAACGCAATCTAATTTATATTAAAAATGGAGATGCCTAGTACAGCAAGGTAACTTTTATAGGGCCGCTTAACTAATTACTCAACTCCCCTCCATCCCATTTCCTAACCCCATAAGTGTTTCTGTAATGCTTTCACATGGCTTCTTCATTGTAGATAATAATTCCTTTTTTTTTTTTTTTACAAAATTTGAAATAAAGGTAAAAAGGAAACACAGATTTTGTGTGAATCCACTTAGTAATCTCAAACTTCTTAGCCTTTGAAAGCGAATCCAATACCAATCCTTTCTCACATGAAAAGTGGTAGGCTAGCTACTTTTAAAGGATACTTAGCAATTTCATTTTCACTGAATGAGGACTTCTACTCTGTCTCTAAATCCCATCACTAAATGACAGTTTATTAACTTAAGTTAGGCCTTTATTATGTGTGAAAATGTGTATGAGCCCAGCTACTCTTCAAAACCAAAACTTACAAATATCTACTGAATTACTTCCTGAAAGTCAAACACAGTTTGGTTAACTTTTCTGTTGCCTTGACCTCTACTCACAGTTTGAAGTAAGGCAGGTAAATGTAGTTGAAGATTCTATATGATTAGAATTGACAGTGAAACATGTCACAGGAAATTGGTTAATTTAAGAGGCAAATTTACATTTGAAATAAGTTTTGGTTCCTCATCCGTAAAACAAAGAGCCTGGATTGTACTGGAGTAATAGATTCAAAAGTTTAGAGTTGAAGTAACATTAGAAATCATCTGATACAAATTCTTCCTTTTATAGATGAGAAACGAAGACCCAGAAAAATCAATTGATTTGCTCAGATCCCTTCCTGATCCAAAAGCTCACAGAAATAGTTGGAGATATGAATGAGCTATCGAAAAAGAACACAACCCTACCTAACTATATTCTCTTAAGCAACTCCCTTATATAAGTACATCCATGGAAAGAAGTCAAAGAAATCATTCATTGTGAGAAAGAACTCAGTTAAGTCTTGTTTTCTTTTGCTATTATCATTTTATTAGGTTTTCATGGAAATGTGTAGTTATGTGTGAATTCTGAATATATTTAGCTGCAGGCATATGGTGGTATATTTGGGAAGAATTAAAGTTAGTGGACAATACTGTGGGGGGCTGTTGATTGGTGATACCTATAATCAAAATGTATTAAGTGACAAATGACACATTGTAATAACTTTCAATATTGAGACATGAATGACAGCATGAAAATTCATCCAACCATTAAACAAGGCCCCAGAAGGCATCCTAGGCTTTATATCATATTCTACTTTTTCGTTTTATGAAAATAACATCAGTACAGCTATTTTAGAAACCCTTTTATACAGAAATGAAAATCGTTTAAATGGTTTTCTTGATATTGAAGAAAAAAAGCCAGCCCATTAAGGTACCAGTATAGTTAGCTGTGATTATTAATAATAATAGTTATTATTAACTCTAGTAAAATGCAAGAACTTTCTTGCTTTTCAGCCTCTATCAGCATAATAGATACAACTAGGAAAGGGAAATTGGGGCTTTGCCTCAGGGCATCAGATTCAGAGTGGGGGGGGAGTAAAAACAGAATATAAATAATCAGCAAAACAAATTAATTAAAATAGTAAGATAACTTGTGACTCATTTCCCCTTAGTTACTACACTCAAGATGGGTGGTGGACTGCTCCAGCCTTATCAGAAACAGCCTCTCTGCACATGGGCCAATGTCCAGGCTTAAAGAAATACAAACAAAACAAAGCAAAATACACATATTTGGGGGTTCATATTTTCTATTGCTTTTTCCCTTCTTGATTGACTAGGATATGATTTGTGCTGCCTCAAGTATAAATCCTCCTATCTCCTTCCTACCCTGTGTTGCATTTGAATCAGAACATGTTATTGCTGAACTATAATGTGCTATAGAAAGTTCTTGGGTATTGAAAATAAATTGTGATCATTCAAGTCCATTTGGAATCTACCTCAGAAAGGGCAAGTACAGGTATGTGTTGACTTGGGTAACCCCGAATTCTTAGTCTTTGAAACAGACTCAAATTCAAAAACTAAAACTAAATAAATTTTTAAAAAGATGATAGAGCTTCATTTGAACCTGGCAGTCTCATAGGTCTTATTTTAGAACACAACAACTTCTCTGTTTTAGCCTGATTCTTACATACATTGGAACATTTCTGGGCCCCATGGAGGAACTGAATTTTATGGCCTTTGGGATGAAGTCAGACTGTTAATAAATTTAGGAAGAGCACAAAAATGTTGAAAAGCAATTAACTTTTTATACCTGTGATTTAAAGGCCCAATTTACCTCTATAGTTTTTTGTATAGCCAAGGCATCCTCCAATGGGAAATTATTTCTGGATTATAGAACTTTGGGAAACATTTAAATTTTACATGACAGCCATTTGTAATTGAGCCAGCTAAAGAGAGTTCAATATGCAAACTAGTTCAAGGATGCAAACAACTGAATAAAATGAAATGTGATTTTCAGAGTATATAAGTTATGTAAATTACAAGAATTGTAGAATAAGTAAAATTGTCCTTTTCGAACAATCAGTATTTTATGAATATTATCGATGGTTTTTCTTCTATGATTCACTGTATTGATAGAGAAACAATTAAATTAATTTTTTTCCAATTTATTAGTGATAATAGATACTTCAAGGCTTACTGCAACACACAGTTCCAAATTAATTGGTAACAGTTGTAATAATAATAATGATAATAGAAAATACCCTCTGGATCATTAAAATCAAATGCTTCCTCATCTATAAATAAAAAATAAACATCACTGATAAGATAAAATACATTATCTGGGAAATAATTATGTCTTTTTATATAACAAATATATTCCAATTTCTTAGCCAAATTTGATACTGTGAAAGGAAGTTCAGTTAAGTAGCTGACTTTTTTTTTTCTAAGTGCAAAGTGAAAGGCAGACTTGGAATAATGTGTTCTTTATATCTTCTTCGAAATTGTCAACAAAGACAGAGATAGCATTAATTGCCTCATCATACTTGCTTACTCTTGCTTTAAGATTTTACATCTGATTAGTCTTGGCAAAGAAAGTGTGGGTTTTATATACATGAGATTAGGAAAATCTGGAAACTGCTTGTCAGGAAACTGTCGGCTCAGTTGCCATATTTTACATCGTTAAGTGGTTTTCCTATTTCTGCCAGTACACTGTAGGATTCACTGGGCCCAATAGAAACATTTTAATTACAGTTTGAACCTAAGCCACTTTTTCTTTGGGAACACTCACCCTCCCTCAGGAGCTCCCACCCGCCTTCCTGTGAGACTCATTGCTTATTGAAATGAATTTGTAATTTCTCAATTGGTTTAAAAGGTCTTTCATTCTGTACAATGGTAGGCAATATTAATATTCTATACAATAGCAGACATGTTAATTAGTACGTTGCTGGAGGAAAACTACATGGATGCTGTTTCAGCTATTTCCACCAAAAAAAATGGCTCTCTTGCATTTTCAGGCTTGCCATGAGTGACTAGTCTAAGATCACAGTTTTTATTGTACTGATTTTTGGGGGAAATGTGTTACACTCACTGTTTCAATGATTGATCACACTAGCATAGATATTATTTCTATTTTGGGCTGTACTCTGCGGCACAGTGCAAATTCATAGGGAACTACTTAATGTCCCTAAATAAGATGTTCTTTGCCTGTATTAATTATAAAGTGACATACTCACAACCTGTAGTAATATCCCAGTGGGATTTTATTTGCTCAAAATGTCCTTCTTAAAATGAAAACAATGAATGGCATGTATCATAAGTACAGCATAGAAGGGAGTGGAGCAGTCTTAGAGTCAGAAGATCTGGATTCTAACCCTAGATCTACCTGTCTGTCATTAACCCACTGGTGATTAGAAAAGTTATATAACTAATCTCAGCCTCACTGCTCTCATTTATAAAGTGGGAATGATTTTGCTACCTGCCAAACTGGGTCAGAAATCCTAAAATGCTACTTGAATGAGCATAATTAATTAGCTATCATCATCATAATAAAGTTATATATAATGGCAGTGCAATGTTTTAATAATTGTTGCAGTGAGTTATTTACAAAAAATATTGCAGTATGTTCTTATTATGATAATAATTAATGATGCACCTTCAAGTAATACGTTAGGATTTTCGACCCCATGAGGTAGGGAGTAAAATTTTTCCTCTTTTACAAATGAGAAAATTGAGTCTGAGATAAGTTACATGATGTAATCATGTTATTCTTATAACATTAGCTAATTAATGATCCTCATTCCAGTAACACTTTAGGATTTCTTATCCAGTGGGATATTACCCAGTGAGGTAATGATAAGAATAACAATCATAATTATTATTATATCTTAAATGTTATGGATTGATATTACAGCTGGGGAGAGTGTGGTTGATGTCTCAGTTTGACACGACAGGCTGATTCCAGTGGAGTTTACTGATTGGGTTCTTCGGTATATTTTGGCAACTGAATTTATAATATGGGGATTTGTCAGCTGTCAGTATGGTGAAAAATAACAAACTCTGGATCTAGTCTTGATAGAGAATTATGATGAAATCTGATGCTCTAAGAGCAGATAGGAAAACAGGGATGATGTGCACTATCTTATACCCACTTGATTTCGGTTTCTTCATCTAAGTCTCTATATTTTGAGATCTTTTAATTCCATATTGATTGGAGATTTGGATTATTTGACTTGGTGACATTTATTAGAAAACACTGCTGCTTATTGTTATCCTTATTTGATTTGGGAGCCAAATATTTAAATATCATATGGGCAATGGATACAAATGTTAGGCCAAGAGTCAGAGAGACATCTTCCTCAATTCAAATCTGGCCTCAGACAATTACTAACTGTGTGACCCTGGAAAAATCACTTACCCTTGTTAGGCAAACAAGTTCTTCATTTGTAAAACATGCTGAAGAAGGAAATGGCAAACCACTCTACTACTTTTGCCAAGAATCTCCAAAAGGGGTCACAAAGAATTGGACATGACTGAAAAGAATGAATACCCAGAACAAAACATTGAACATTTATATGAGTTTTCTCTTAATATATGCCATAAAAACTAATTTTGAGTAAGCAGATAGGAAGTCAGGTTAGCAATGGCTTTTAGAAATCACATTGGTTCCTTTATTTTTCAGTAGATTTTCTGAATTTGAATAATTTATAAATATCTTACAAATAATGTTATTGACTGATTAAATAACTCACTTTCAATACATACCGCACTTCTCTTGTAATGCTTTCTTTTGTGCATGTTTTTGATCAATATTTCAAAAGTATACCTCATATACCATTATTCATTACTTCTATGAAAATAAGATAGCAGTTGAAACATTGAACAAAAAAAAGGAGTTGTAATTGAAGAATACATTGTATAGGAACAATATTATATGGTGTATTTTCCAAAGAGAAAACTTTGTGTCCCAGAAATTTACCAGTCTATGTTGGGGCTTTGCAACTTTATAGGACAATGAAAGTAACATTTTAAAAATATTTTTAGCCATAAAACAGTATTGATCACAGAATAGATGCTTAATAAATTCAAGTTGATTGATTTTTTTTCAGTGATTTTCATTCATATCCAACTCTTCATGACCCCATTTGGGGTATTCTTGGCAAAGTTACTGAAGTGGTTTGCCATTTTCTTCTCCAGTTCATTTTACAGATGAGGAAACAGACACACAGCATTGTTACTTGCCCAGAGTCACACAGCTAGTAAGTGTCATAGACTGGACTTGATTTCAAGATGAAGCCTCCTGACTCCAGGCCTGCTCCTATGTCTACTGTGTCTACTAGCTGCCAAAAACAAAACAAAATAACAAAGAAATAAAAACCAACACTTACAGAGGTTAAATGACTTTCCCTGGATTACACAGTTTGTATATATCTTAGGCAGAATTTGAACATGTCTTCCTGAACCCAGGCCCAGCACTAAATCTTTTTTTTTTAAAGCAATTGGGCTTGTTTCTTGCAAAAGGTTACACAGCCAGTTTTTTTTGTGTGTGGGTGTTAAGTATCTGAGGTCAGTACTGATCCTGGGTCTTCCCAACTCCGGAAGCATTATTGACTACGCCACCTAGCCGCCCCACCCAACACTAAATCTTGTACCACTCAGATGATTTTTCTTGCAAAATATAGGGAGTACTGAATGGATATTTGTTGATTGATTGCACTAAAACAATGTTAATGAGCTTGCTGCAGTAGAAAATACTCTTGGCATGGAGTTAAATTACTTGAATTTGAATTCCAGCTTTGCTGCTTACTATATGTCTACCCTTGGGAAAATCCCTTCAACTCTGTGTTTCTTTCACCTCATGTATATGATTAGAGGGCTAGATATAGTGACCAAACTAAACCTATGATCCTGTGAACAGACGAAACTTATATGAGATATATAAACTCTTAGTAATATTGTTGTTTTCCATACTTATTACATTTTAATATATATTAAATAACTTTAAATATGAACATTTCTGTCTCTTGCATTTAGGGACTGAAATCTTGTCATTACTAAATGTTTATATTATAACTTATTAAATCTTTTAGCGCAGATAATTATATCCCACTGTCAGACTTACATTGGATCTTTTCAACTTATATAGTGCTACTGAAAATATCTGCAAAAATGTGTACATTGCATCCCAGAACATCTAGAACCTGACTCTTTAGTGCAAGCATACAGTATAAAATATTGCAAAATGACACATTTTGTTGTTATTGTTTGTTGTTATTCTTAAAGTTAAGAATGGCCAGTAAGAAGTATGCAATCACAAAAAGGGTACTTCCTCAGCATCTGCCCCCATAGGACATGGGGAAGGGTGTCAGGAAGGGGAATAGGGGAAAAAGCAAAACAGAAATCAAACAATATTTATTTTTTATTTTATTTTATTTTTTTTTGCTTTTTGGAGATACAACTGGGGTTGTTACTTGCCCAATGTCACAGAGCTAGTAAGTGTTAAGTGTCTGAGGCGGGATTTGAACTCAGGTCCTCCTGACTCTAGGGCTAGTGCTCTATTCACTGCACCACCTAGCCACCCCCCCCCAAAGAATATTTTTAAGAGAATAAAAATATATGAAATAAAACTAGATTAATCCATCAAAATAAAAAAAATACTGATTAAATCAAGAACGACATTAGAAACAAAACTAGAAATTTCATAAAACAGTAAAATTCATGCTAAATATTATGAAGGAATCAAAAGAAATATGGCATTAGCAGAAAATGGAGTAAAAAGTGAATACTGAATAACCTAAGATACTATTGATTTCTAGACTAGTTAAGTCAGTCATCATTTATTAAGCACTAACAGTAAGAATAAAAAATAAAGGAAAAAAGGTGATCCCTGCCTTCAAGAAACTTCATTGTAAAGGCAGAAGATAATGCATAAAATGGAACTAAAATTTGCCAGGCAGGGAAAGAGGGCCAAAGATACCACTGCAGCATATAGTGGTGAAGCCCAGAGACTCAGATACATAGTTGGGAAAGAAATGACAATAATATAAACACATTAAATAATTTAAAATTGTTTTGTGGGATGACAGAAAAGCAGAAGGCACAGTAGAAGCAATGAAATGAAATGAAATAATCCTACATTTAAAAAGTATTGGAAGTAGTCAGACAAAAAATATTTCTGAAGGATAGAGCAAGGAGAGAAATGTAAAAGTTAGTAAAATTGTTCAATGTTCTGTCTTGGACCTTCATTTTTCTCTCTCCCCATATTCTTTATTTTGGTTATCTCATCATCTCTTATTAGCTTAATAGTCTTGTCTTTGCAAGATGACCCCTAAATCTTCATGTTTATCCTGATCTCTCTTCTGAGGTGTAGTCTTACTAAATGTAGTCTTGCTAAATGATTCTTTTTTTTTAAGGCAAATTAGACCATCCTTTGCCTCAATTCTTACCTAGCCTTTAACTACTGGATCAGACAAACTGAGACCTGGGGAAAAAAATACCTTAACTTAAAGAGTCTAAGATTTCACATTGCATCTGGGGCCATTATACCAGTCCTCTTGATCTATTTCTTGTCACTGGTCTTCAATTGGAGAAAGTGAGGCTGATGACTTTGCACAGCTCTGCCTCACTTAAATCCAGTTCACTTTCAAGTCAAGGCATCAACTTGCTGATGTCATTGGTCCTCTTTAAGAATGAAGGATGAACAAGGGCACCTTTTGGCTATCTCTACATTGTTGCCCCAAAGGCATCTCAAATTCAACATTCTCAAAATAGGATTCATTATCTTTTGAATTTATTCTACCTAGTTTCCCATTTCCTCTATATGTGCTGAAGGCATTATCAAATTTGCAGTCACCCAGAACAGCAACATCAGAGGCTTCCTTGAATTTGCTCTCTCCCTTATCCTATGTATTCATAATGGTCAAAGCTCTTTTATTCTGCCTCTATGACATCTCCCTCTGTCCCCTTCTGTTTACTTGCAGGATGGATTCAGGCTATCATAACCCCTTTTCCTGGACAGTTACCAAAGCCTCCTAATCAGTCTTACTACCAGGCTCTACTTCTCTAATCTGTCCTCCAATTATCGGCGAAAGTGATATTTCTAAAAAAGAAGTGGATGAAACAAAACAACATTGAGTTATGCATAAGGAATTAAGAAGCCTCTGGATACAGCCAACATTCCATACATTCTCTACTATTGTATTATCTTCTTTTCCTTGAAAACTACTTTAATGAAACTTTACTACAGTATGCATTTTATTTTTTCCTACCTTCCAATCTTGCTGTGAATCTTAAATTTTCCTCTAATAACCAATCTCAAAAGCCACATACATTGTTTCCTTTTAATATTTCATAAGTTTCTTTAACTTTGATATTTCCCATATGCTCATGTATGATAGGATGACTTTGGGATAGTTACCTTTAAAACATAAATTTGCTTGTCTTTAGGGCTTTAATTATTATTTATGAGTTTAGGAGGAAACAATTTTATTATTTCTTGGGCTTAAAACATCCTAACATGTCAACAATGATCAGGAGGGAAAGATTGTATCTGTGCATTCAAACCAGTTTGCTTCTATCTAGCGTGTAAAACTGATGAACAGATGGGCGTATGAACTGATGCTAATCAAAGAGAAATTGTGGTAGAGAAAGAAGGTTCTAGATAGAAAAAATAGTTATGTTATATTTCTCTATAATTCCCAAGTTTTTCAAGTGGCTAGATCTCAGAATAGTTTTATTCCCTTTGCTAGTCATTGAGTCATATTCCATCATCTACCAACTCTTTGTGGGTAAATGGACTCCAATAATAAATAAAAGAGGCTAGTATTTTGTAGGGATCTCATGTGAAAGAAAGATGAATCTTTTACAGTATGCTCCTAGGAATCAAAACAAATGGCAATGAATAGACGTTTAAGAGAAAAGATGCATGCTTGGTATCAGGAAACAGTTCCATACAACAATTATAGTTATTCAGTAGCAGAATGCCTTGCTTTAGTGAATTGTTCCCATTCATTAGAGGTCATCAAACAGGCCTGGGTAATAACTTGATAGGGATGTGGAGCAGGAATTCCTATTCAAACATGGGTTAGACTACAGTGTCTGGTGTACAGTAGAGATTTAATAAACAAATGTTGATTTGATTTTAAATGAATTGAATGTAGTTGTCCTTACAACTACAATATAATTCTCCATGATCCAGGAGCATTTGCTTAATGAACTGCTGATTTCTACCTAAATTTTGGAGATGGCTACGAGATGTATTTGAATGTTAATTTGTGACCAGAAAAATCAATGAACTGGTCAAGTAGTATGAGTGAAAGCCTGTGTACTCTAGTCACATCCTCACAATGTCAAAAGAATCTAAAGAAGTTCCTCCACCCAGAATGTTGTTTGTTTTCCCTGAGACAAATATATGTGAAAATGTGTATGAGGATAACAGAGGGGAAAGTATTCATGGATTGTCATCTGTATTTTTGGTAGGAATCCCCATTTAGAGGATGCCATGGACCTGTTAGAGTATTTGGGTATAAGTGTATGCATGGAGGGGTGTTTGTGTGTATATATGCATGTGCATCATATATACATGTATACAATACAAATATGCAGGCTATATGTTTGACACTTTGTTTCTTTTTCCTCACATCAATCTTTCTTTCAACTTTCACTCATTGGTCCTCTGTTGCCTAGGGCAAAGCAATATGAGTCTAATTTCTCACACACACACATGCACACACACTACTATTTCAAAAGAATTGTCTCACTGATGTGAGTATGCAGTGTACTTCTGCTTAGTACTGACTACTGATATAGATTACAACCAAATATGCCTGCCCGTTCTGTGATGTTCTTATCTAAGATTCAGGTTCTTCATCTGTCTGCCAAGAGATAACAGGGTATTGATCTAATATGCCTTAGACCTTCTTTGTAGTCTTTCATTCTTTTTTTTTTTAAAGCAATTGGGGTTAAGTAACTTACTCAAGGTTACATGGCCAGTTATTTCTGGGTGTGGTGCTGAGTATCTGAGCCTGGGATTCGATCTCCAGGTCGTCCCAACACTGGGGCCGATGCTCTTATTCTCTGTGCTACCTGGCCACCCCAACTCTTTCATTCTTAATATTTTGTTCCTTTCTGTATATATTATGAGGGGCAATGGCTATTCCTTCTGGAATTTCTTTTATTTTCCTCATTTTATGAAAAAATACTATAAGTTTGAACTGAATATTTGCAAATGGGAAGTTGCTCTCAGGGCAGATGTGGATATAGATATGATCATAGACGATGATATTGATATAGATAGATGCAGATATTTTCCAAGGCTTCTCGAACAAGTCCTACAAGCCAAGAGTTTACTAGGTTCTGTTTCATGCACAATCTCTCACATAAGTCACACAACCATCCCCTAACCCTTTTTCTCCCAAATTAGCTGTCTTTTCCCAATTTCACTCCCAATCACAAGCACCTGGGTTTGGAGTCTGGAAAGTAGGATGGCAGATGGGTGCAACAGAAAGAGTATTGTAAGTTTTGAACCAATCAATTAGCAGGAATTTAATAAGTACCTATTTACTAAGTACCATAGTATATGGAGTTTATATTATAGTGGGGAAAAAAAAGAACACCTATAAGAATGCATATAAAGAGATTAAAATTGACATGCACAAAGTATTTACATGCAAATTATTATGATAGGAAGAACATACACTTGGGGAGAGCAGGAATAAAGCATTATGTAGAAAATGATATTTGATGTTCTAAGACAATTCCAAGGAAATTATGATGAAAACTGCTGTCTACCTCCAAAGAAAGAACTAATGGAGTCTGAATATAAATAGAAGCATACTTTTTTCAACTTTATTTTTCTTGATTTTTTCTTTTGTGTTTTCTTTTGCAACATGGCTAATATGGAAATATGTTTTGCATGACTGAACATGTAAAATCTGTATCAAAATGCTTGCCTTCTAAAGGAGTGGGGGGGGGAGAGAAGAGGAGAATTTGGAATTCAATTTAAAAAAATGTTAATGTTTTTTACATGTAATTAGAAAAAAGTAAAATATGCAAATTTAAAGCAAAAAAAGGTGATATTTGAGCTATAATTTGAGGGAAGACAAGGATTCAGTGTGGTAGATGTAAAGGGGGGAAGACTAGCCAGACATGAGGGATGACAAGTACAAAGGCATAGAGACAGAAGCTAGAATGTTGTATGTGAGAAACAGAAAGAATATTAGCTTGGCAGGGTCAAGGAATAAGGGAGGGAAGTCACATTTAATGAGAATGGAAAGGTAGATTGAGGACAAGTAACGAAGACCTTTAAAAGCCAAACTATGGCATTTATATTTCATCCTGGAGGTAATTGAAAACAACTGGCATTTATTAAGCAGGGAAAATGAATTTGACAGCCAAGTGGAGTATAAACTAAAGAGGAAAGATACTTGAGGTGGAGCTGTTAGTAAAGGATCGTTTCAATAACCTAGGTTAAAGGCAACAAGATCCTGACATAAAAGGGTTATTGCTTAAGTCAGGAGAATAGAACAGATGTGATAGATGTCCTGGAGATAGAAGTATCAAAATTTTGCAATAAGGAGTCACTAGAATTTTTGGGGTTTTTTTTTGAGTAGAGCTCTTGACTGGAAGTCACAGAAACTAGATGTGGATCCTGACTCTTATATTTATAATGGTTGTATGACCTTTGACTTTTATGTCCTATGACCTTTATGACCTATCACATTTTAACTCTAAGCCTCAGTTTCTTCCTCAGTGAGGAAGGTGCTTTAAAAATCTTAAACTGCTAAAAATATTCTTTCTCCTTTGTCTTCTCCTCTTCTCACTATTTCCCTTGATATTCTAGAACTTTTATTTTTCCAAATAATTTTGATATTTTATTGAGTTCTATAAAATATCACTTTGGTACATTCTTTGGTATGGTGTTGAAACTACAATTTAGCTCTTGTTTCTATAATATTTTTTTCAATTTAATATTTTTCTCTTTTTCATTTTATTATTAAACTTAACCAAAACTGAAATGATTTTGAAACCTCCTGTCACTGTTGTATTACTGTTTATTTCATCTCAGAATTCAGCTAATTTTTCCTTGATAAATTTACATGCTAAAGCCTTTGGAACATATAAATTTAACATTTGTATTGTTTTGTTGTCTATTGTTCTTTTCAGCAGAATGTCGTTACAGTGTCTAGTATTTTTTTTCATGTTGTGAAGACTTGTTTTTGCTTTGACAAATAGCATGATTGTAAATTCTGCTTTTTTTTGGATTTTGCTGTACATAATGTTCTTTTTTCCCCACAGTCCTTCATTTTTATTCTTTCTATATTTTGGTTTTTCCCCTGGAAGCAATAGATTATGGAATTTTGCTTTCTTATCCAATCTGTCACTTTTAAATCTTATTCAGTTATTTAATCCATTCACAAGTAAAGTCTTAATTTAGTTCTATACTTTCCTCTATTTGTTTCTAATATTGTATTTTTTAAAATTAGACTATTTTTCCATATTCCTCTGCAAAGATAGTACTATGTCCTTTTAATTCTTTTACCTTAATCTACTTTAAGGCATCCTAATTTCTGTTGGCCATCTTCCTCTTACCTTAAGCATCCTATCTCTTTGTGGTCCCTTTCTTTAGGGGAAAAAAATAATATTGCTCTTTTAAATGTTCTTCTGTATTGCCCTTCATATCTGTGTATTTGCATTCCCAATTTATTATCTCTTTTATTATTTTGGTGACACATACCATGAATTCAAGGTTTTAATTTTTTCTACTCTCAATTGTTTCCACTATGCAGGACATACATCCTTCTTTGGTGTTTCTTTCGCTTTTTTTTGGGTTTTTTTTTTTGGAGGGGGGAAGGTAGGGCAATTAGTATAGCAACAATATTACTGTAAAAATAAACCTTGAAAACTGTAAGAATTATAATCAATACAGTGACTATCTTTGATTCCAAAGGTTTGATGATGAAACATACTATCCAGATTCTGACACAGAAATAATAAATCTAGGGCACAGAATGATTTAAAAATATTGAATCTTTATCAGTATTGATATAGTCATATTATATATATGAATGTATATAATATATAAATATTCAATTCTACTTATTGATATATATCTATATCATTAGATACATTCTAAATGTATCACATTTCTCACAGGAGGTGGGTGTATATCAATATATATCAATATTATATGTTTCTGTATAGATATGTCTACCTATATAGATATGCATATCTATTGATACAGATATACCTACACCTATATCTAATATGTATGTAAATATACACGCATACACAAATATGTTCACATATATATGACAATAGAAAAACTTGAATTCATAGTGGCAAGTCTCAAAAATATAACTAATTTGGAATGTAATCTGGAAGGATAGAAGCAAAAAGGAGTAATGTGAAAAGATAACATTATCTACATGCAAACAAAACATACCATGATCCTGAAAACAGGATGGAGAGAATAAGTTAATATTATAGGTCCCCCAAAAGTAGATGACCTATCAAAAAAAATCTGAACAGAATAATGCAAGATGTTTTTTTAAACCTTCCAAGAACTTCAGAATGTTGGGAAAAAAGATGCCAATTGAAAGAAAAATCTTAACAGGACTAGATCCCAAGATGACTAGACACCTTATTTCTAGTTAGTACTGAACTGTTAATGACCTTTGGGCCTCACCATTAGACCTGTTCTGAATATACACACTTGTACAAATAGCTAACCCACATCTCTGCATTGTTTTCACGTGAACAGCCTAAGAAATTTTTGTTGAAAATCTGATAAATATAACTGCAGAATTTCCCTTGTTTATTAGTTTAGTAACCATATCAGACAAGGAAATGAGGCTAGTCTTTCTAGTCTATTCTAGTCCAGTTAAACTTGGCTTTTTGTAATGACAACTTTACCATTCATTTGTTATAATGCATTCTAGCATTTTGTTAGGAATCAAAGTCTAGCTCCCTGGCTTCTAATTTGTAGACCTCATTCTCTTCCCTACCCCTCTTTCTCTAATTCTTCAGTACCTTTCTAGTTATACACAGACTTTTTACTATTACTGTCTCTCACTTAGTGGTCTCATCTGCCAGTTTTTCAGAATGTCTTTACCTGGACCTGATGACTTGAACTCTTCAAGGCTCATGAAGTGCTTTCTCTTACAACTTCCTTATTTGTCTTTAGTATCAACTATTACCTATTTTTATCCTGCTCTTTTCCAGTCTTAAGGTCATTCTGCTAGGCAAAGTAAAGAAGAATAGGATTTCTGGGATTATTGAGGTCTTCATGTCACCCACCAAGGCATTAATTGTACACCAAGCCTAAATTTTGCTAGAGGAAAAAATTATACCATATGATCAGTAGGACCTGATGGCCATTCCAGTAAGATGGATATGTTGTATCACTTTTTCTCTGGCAGAAGTGAAATAGTTAATTTAGCAGAGTTATTGTCATGGAAAAAAAAATGAAGGGAGCCCCAGAAGTGAAAGAAATTGGTGGAGCTCTTTATTGTCTTATAGTGGTAATAATCTTATATCAACACAATGAGGAAACATAACTGGAGGAAAAGACGAACATGGCTACCCTCTTTTCCACTCTCTAAGATCAACGTAACTTTAAGCCAAATAAGAAGTAGAAAATTGACTGACTAGGCATTTTAATATTCTAAGGGACCACCTATGGGCCCAAGTCAAACAAACAAATGTTTATTTCATTTATTTTTTTAGTCACAAGTACTCAATGAACAGAAATGGAATAACAAACTGAAATATGCCTAGGGCAAAAAAAAAAGTTTTCTATTTCTTTTTTTCCCTCTATTTCTCTTGTGCCTGTCTATGATGGATGATGTGTCAAAAGAAATATTATTTTCCACTAGTTAATAGTTAAGAAATTAAGCATAGGAAAAATATCACAGACTCACAGAACAGCAGGTCTGAAAGGGAACTCTCCAAAGCAAAATCTGAGGTAGAGAGGAATTGGCATAGTTTTCTCTCCCATTTTTAAAATCCTCTCTTCCTGTCTCCCCTCAGTACTCTCCACCCCAGGAATGAAAATTAGAAAACAGGACAGGAAAAAGAATAATGAAAAGAATATGGGAAAGGAAGGAGGCACAAAAAAAGGGTAATTAAAGGGGATAAAATAGAAAGAAAGCTGACATTAAAGAAAGTTTAAAAAGGCCTATATATGCCAAATTATTTGGTGGGGCATTTTCTGTGGTAGTGAAGAATCAAGCATTGAATCAAAAAAAAAAGTTAAGTAATTATTATATGCCTGGCACTGGACTATACTAATTGCTAGAGATAAAAAAAAAAAGAAGTGTAAACAATGCTTGTCTTCAGTCAGCTTCCATTCTAATGGGAGTTATAAGATATCTTGATATCCATATCTATCTATAGATGTAGAAGACAGATAGATGTAGATAGATGATAGACAGACAGACAGAAAGATGGATAGGTAGATAGATAGATAGATAGATAGATAGATAGATAGATAGATAGATAGATAGATAGATATAGATAGATACAAGATATAAGGAGAGAAAAGGGAAGGAAACATGATAGGGGAAGGGGCTAGCAGCTGAGGGGAAAAAGAAAGTTTTCTTGTGGGAAGAATTCTTATAAGCTAAGTCTTAAAGGAAACTAGAGAATCTCACTGGCAGAAATGAGGAGGGCAAGTATTCCAAGTATATTAGTGCAAAGGCATTGGGATGGAAGGAGAGGTAGCTAAGTGATACAGTGGATACAGTGCCGAGCTTGGAGTCAGGAAGACTCATCTTTTTTAATTCAAATCTGGTCTCTGATGCTTCCTAACTGTATGATCCTGGGCAAGTCACTTAACTCTGCCTTAGTTTCCTCATCCAGAAATTGAACTGGAGAAGTAAATAACAAACCACTCCAGTATCTTTGTCAATGAAACCTCAAATGGGTCGCAAAGAGTCAGACATGACTGAAATAACCAAAGTACAAGATCAGAATAGAAGAATGGAAATATCTTGTGTGCAATGTATAGACCAGTATGGCTGGAATATTGAGTGTGTGGAGGATAGTATTGTTCAATAAGGTTGGAAAAGGTCAGAAGGGACCAAGTTGTGTACAGCATCAAATGCTACACTGAGGACTGATATGCAATTTTATAGGTAACAAGGAACCCATGGAAAATATTTAGTACGAGGAGGACATGCTTAGACCTTTGCTTTAGGAAAATAACTTTTGCAACTCTGATTAGGAGGAAGAGAGAGATTTGTTACAATGAGTCTAGTTAAATGACCACGGAAATAGTCCAGGTAAGAGGAGCTAAGGTCCTGACCTAGGGTGGTGGCTACAGGAGTGGAGAGGAGGGTGTCTTTAACAAGAGATGTTATAAATGCGGAAGTGACAAGATATTACAACTGATTGGATATATGGGGTGAGTGAGAGTGAGTAATCAAAGACAACACTTCCAGGATTAACAAGCTGAAGCCTTGGGAGGATGGTGGCTTCTTCAACATGAATACAGTATTTCAGTATAAGAATGGGTAGGATTGGGTGAAAATCCTGAGTTTTGTTTTGAATATTTTGATTTCAGATGTCTTTGGGATATCCATTTAAAAATGCCAGATTAATACTTTGGAAGAGAATGAGGATAGATACATATATATGGGAATGATCAGTATAGATATTATGATTGAATTCATGGGAGCTGATGAAATCACTGAGTGAGCCAGTATAGAACTTTTGAAAAGACAGTTGAGAACAGAGTCTTGTGGGGCATCCTGGGTGTGACATAGATAAGGAGATTGAGAAGATTTCAGAATGATAAGAGAAATAAGAAAGAGCAGTGTCATGAAAGTTCATAGGAAAGTATCTATGAGGAAAAGGTGATGAACAATGTCAAATGCTACAGAGAAAGGAAGAAGGACAAAGATTGAGAATAAGTCATTAGATCTTGCAATTAAAAAGATCATGGGTAAGTTTGGAAGAAGCTGTTTCAGGTGAATATGAAGTCAGGAACCAGGCTGTAGAGTGTTTAGAAGACAGTGAGAGAAGAGGAAATGGAGGTACCTATTGTAACTGAAAAGGAAAGGAGAGACATAGGACGGTAGCTGCCAGGAATGGTGGGATCCAGCGAAGATTTTTTTATTTTAATTTTTCTTTTTTTTTAAGAATAAGGAGATTTTTTTTTGGTGGGCAGCAGGAAAGAAACAAAAAGAAAGAAAAAAGTGAATATTACTGTGTGGGGCAATGAGTCTTATTTAGGTAACCCCAAATTTTAATTCTGGGCTAGCAGTTAGAACAATAATTGATGTGTTCTCACCACTCTATAGAAGCTATGTTAAATAAATCCCTTCGGCACCTTGGTACTTTTTATAATGGCAGACATCACAATATCACATTCTGCTGTCACAAATAGCAAACATCACATTCTGATTTGGCCCAGAAAACAATAGGTCTTGAAGAACAGGGCCAACAGTGATGGGGAAGAAGCATGGTACGCAATTTCAGCGGGGCCACTACCAAAATATTCATTGAATGGTGTTACTTTTATTTGTCTCTCCTCCTAGAGAAGATCTTCCCCTAGTAACTCATTACAAGGATATTGACTACCTCCTTCATCCTGGCATGGTCTAGAATTTTCTGACTCCAATTTGGTCCTCTAGATTTGTTAAGTGATATATAACATGCAGAAAAGTCCAAAGGGTAGTCAGAAAGCCCTGATTGAAATTGGTTCTACTAGTGCCGCATAATCTGTGCTTGCCTAAACAAACAAATGGACACCCATTTATACTTCTGTATGAACAAAATGACTAAATATAGATTCCAAAGTGCCTTCATTTTAAAAGTGATCCATCTTCTTCTTCGAGGATTCAGATCAGGTGATCTATCTGGCATATAACGACTGGCCCTTCATATAAGTGCAGCGGAGATGAAATTACTCACTTTCCCTAACTCCCTTCTTCTATGTTGTCTTTTTATAGTGTCCAAGGATCCATTTAATCACATCATTCTTGCTTCAGATCTACTCCACTATTAAAACCTGACATCTCTGGTAATGCTCAATACTATATAGACCTACCTTTCTCCCCATAAACTTTCAATTTACTATCACAAATTCCAGCAGGTCTCTCTTATTCTGTGCTGGGCACAAATGAACTTCTCCATCTAAATATCAGTAAATGTACTAAAGGATTCTAGGGACTTAATATGCCACCCATTCCAGCAAAGATATATACATTTAAGCCTGGATCTTCTGGTGACATTCTGCCATCAATAAAACTGAGCTCCTTGAGATCAGAGACTGATACTTTTGGTCTTTGTTTCCCGGGTACATCAGTACTTTCATTCCTTTGCCCATAGCGGTATTTTGAATGTTGATTAAATGGAATAGAATTGAGTTGACTTGAGCTAAACTGAACAACAGAAATGAATATTGTGATGAGAATTTGACAAGCCAGTAGAGGAAAATACTCTTGAACAGGCAGGATTCTCAGAGCAAAGATGGCCCCCTACTGTGCCTAGATAGAATCTGATATTAGATTACTGACTGATAATGTAGCTGCAGGGACGGGACTTTTGTTCAGTAGTTGTCTAGCACTCAGCACTTGTAAATTATAGCTAATTGTATATTTAGACCCATCCCATATGTTTGGCATTTTTTACACAGTACATCTAGATCACTGCCTAGATTTTTCACCTAGATGTTTTGGTGTCAAATGGACACAGTCTGAACCAGTCTGTCCTTTGATTTCCTCTAAAAGCCAATACTTATTAACTCACTCTCAGCTGGTGTTTTATATCCTTGCTTTAAAAGGTCATAACAACTCATGGTTTTCTTTCTTTATTTCTGGCCTCTTTTCCCAGAACAAATCTGAACAGCATTGCCTCAGTACAAACTACTTATGTTTAAAGTTTCTGGTTATTTTTTTTTGCATTAATTGCCTTTATTAATATACATCACTGAGTTAAAATGTACCAATGGTTCTAGGGATATATTCAGATTTTTTATATAGCATGAATTGATTGCAGCAGAGTAACATTTTTGTTATTATTTTTCCCATATTTACCAATATAATTTAAGGCATGCAAGGGATTGTGATAGAATTATATTTGGTATCAGGATGACTTGGAATTTTGCCTCTAACACATATTGTCTGTGTGAGCATTAGCCAATAACCTAACATCTTACTGACTTGTGAAACTCTAAGGCTTTATGTTACAGAGTGGTGACAATCTGTACTGATACAGGGTAAGACCTACACAAGTGAAACAACAGGTTTAGACAAATGAAAAAAAGAACCCCCCCCCGAAAAAAACAAAAACAAAACAAGGCAAAACTTCAGAATCTCCACTGCCCTTCCTGTCATATTACTAAGTAATTAGAAAGATTACTAGGGAATTAATGGCCCCTGGTATTTGGACATAGATAATACACAATGAAATACAGTATATTCTTGTCTAGTAGATTTTCAGAGAGCCAGTGACATCTTACTCTCTAACAATATATCTCAGATTCAGAAACATAGGAAGCATGATTTTTTATATTTCTTTTATTCTAATACTTTGTGGATGTGACTATTGGATACAGTTAGGTGGCACAGCAGATAGAGTACTGGACTGAGAGTTGGGAAGCTCCGAGTTCAAATTTGACCTCAGACCCATACTAGTGAGTTTCCTTAAACATGAAATGGAGATCATGATGACACCTACCTCCAAGGGTTGTTTTAAGGATCAACTGAATAATATTTGTAAAAAAATAATGCGTAGCTTAGTGCTAGTCACATGTTGGCACGATGGAGAGACACTGAGTCTGGAGTCGGGAAGACTTATTTTGCTCAATTTAAATCTGGCCTCAGACACTTATTAGCTGTGTGACCCTGGGCAAGTCACATAAACCTGGTTGCCTCCATTCCCCATCCACAGAATGAGTTGGAGAAGAAAATGGCAAACCCCTCCCATATCTTTGCCATGAAAACCCCAAATGGAATCATGAAGAGTCAGATTCTACTGAAATAACGGAACAATAACAACAATAGAAAATTGAAGCCTCATTGGGGCACTTATTATGTATTATATTCATTTGTTAATTAGCCACACACTAATTTGTATCTCTTTTAATGCTATCTGGAATTGTCAGATTTAACTCTTGTTCCATTACTTAAGTTTCTCTGTATTTATAATTTGTCTCAAGTACATTAAGGGCAAGGGCCTACCTTTGTACCCCACATACCACTTTCCACTGTGCCTAGTAGGGTGAATCAGAATTTTAGCACTTGTGATGCTTTAGAAAGTATGCGATTAATAAATGGTTGGCAACAACTAGCTAAAAACAATCTCTAGAAAACAAGGAAATGTTTGTTAATTGTACAGTTAAGAAATAATTCATTAGACATAATGTAGTGTTATAGATTGTACATATTTATAGCATATTATATTACATAGTATATTATCCCTAGGGAATTTAGGTGGCACAATGGATCGAGTGCCAGACCTGGAGTCAGGAAGACTCATTTTTCTGAGTTCAAATCCAGCCTCTGAAGCTTCATAAATGTGAGACCAAGGATGAGTCACTTAATCCTGTTTGCCTCAGTTTCCTCATCTTTAAAATGAGGTGGAGAAGGAAATGGCAAATCACTCCAGTATCTTTGCCAAGAAAACCCCAAATGAGAACATGAAGAGTTAGATCTTAGTGAAATGACTGAACAACAAAAGTATCACTCTCAAGGGAAATCAGCCACTCACAAGTACTTTCTCGACCTGAAGATCCAGAAAAATATTTCATCCTAATAACTTAAATAAGTTATTTTTGAACTATCAGAAATTTCTACAACTTTGTGTATTGTTATCTTCCCTTCGACCCTATTCAGATATGTGAGTGACTGCCATTATAAAAGTTTAATAGCCTGATGAAGTGGAGTTTACTAGAAAACCTTAACCATATACAACTGGGTCGCATCAAACCAAAGGATAGTGGGAATTCTAATATTCACATTCACCTCTTCAATCGCAGTCTGTGCAGTTTGCTGAATTTGACATTGTCATTGAGAAGATCACTGAGACATGAAATGAACTAAAATGCTGTGATAAGCTAGCAGTTTATACAGGCTAAGGGCTATAAAAAGCTCAGAACCAGTAATCAGCCATCATATCCTGAGCCCAGGCATCATATTGTGGGCACCAACAATCTAACCACAGTAGCTAGCAGCTAAGAGAGCACCAATTATGGCACCACAGGTCTGCCAAGGGAAGACAGGCTTTAATGTAGTGAAGAACCAAGACAACATCAATTATTCAATCACTGGATTCAAAAATAATGTCTCTACAATACTGACTAACAATATGTCTGTGCTGTATATTCAACTCCAAAGGCTATAAAATGGACCCAAGAATTCTCTGTCATTATTTCACAACCATTTGCAGCCCCAGGGGGAAAATAAAAAGATGAGAAATGAAACTCTCAAGTTACTGAAAATGTGCTCCTCATATTTTACTTATGTTAGTGCCTTTGTGTGCATATACATGGTATATAGTTCTTAAGTTTCCTTTTCCCCATTTGCATTTATAATGTAAATAGAATAATGCTTCAGAGATATAAAGAACCCACTATTGCAGAGTTTTCTTAATTGACTCTGAATAAGCATTGATGAAACACATGGTTCTAGGGACAGTGAAGTTGAAAATCAAGGAAAATTTTTCTATTAATGATACTTCATGACAAGACTTGATCAAACTCAGCAATAAAGTGGGACTCAACACTGAAATATTTGCCTTTGGAATCTCCCAGGGCCCACAAGCAGAGATTACAAAGTGTGAGGCTTTAGAATCTGGTGACAAATTCAGTCATCGGGAAATCCTGGCATTCAGTGAACTCTGTCAACATAAAGATTCCAAATATACAGAATAGATAAATTTATGCAGGACAAGATGGTACAAGTCAAGTGTGTAGAATAGGGAAGCCATGAATCTTGACATAATTGGTTAGCAAACTAAGCTTTACTTCATTCAAACAAGTCAATGTATGTCTAAGAGTCTGTCAAAGCAGGAAACTAAGGGAAGCTAAACAGAATGAATTCATCTCAAATTCTTACCACTTGGAAACTTTTTTAAATGAGTCATTATTTAATTAAATGACCAATAAGGCTATTTCAACAAAATATTTTTTTTCTGACAAGTTGGTTAAATTTTGGTCTAATTCTAACAAGCAGAATATTATTGTATTAGGACACCTCCTCTGTTAGGAAGAAAACAAAACAAAGAAAAAAAAAACTAAGATGTTTGACTTCCAAAGAGAAGACATTAGCCATCTATGGATTACAAGTCTTTCCCTTTTATTATGATGGATAATATTATGTTGATAGGCATAGTGGAGAGAGGGCCAGACTTGGTGTATCGTTCAGGTCCTGCTACTGATACACACCTCCATTTTATCCATGTGATCAAAGTAAAATTATTTAACATCTCAGTTTTCTAGGGAACTATGTTAGACTATAAATTGCAAGTAAATTGCTTATCTGTAAAATGGATGGTTGTTTCTATATCTGGAATTCCCTATGCCAAGAAAATCACAAATCCAGACTCTACCCTAACACATACACACTCACACACACACACACACATACACTCATACCTTAAGTAAAACACTGTATCTTGATTATATTTGTACATGTGAAAAAATAATTTGTTTTTTTTTAACTAAACTCAAGAAAAATTGGAAAATACTCATAGAGATACAGGAATATGCTAATTAACTGGAAGTTATTAAGTAAATTTAAGCAAGAAACAATCATATGAATAAGCAGAGTTAATAGGAACATAATAGAAAACTTGTGGTAAATGATTTCTTTTCAGGATAGAAGCATAAAGTTTCATTTGCCTTTAAAACATATGTTGAAACAGTCATTTCCTAATTATGTCCATACAGATTACATCTCCTGGCTGGTGTTCTAACTTGTGGATTGATCATATATTCACTAGAATATAAACTTCTTGAGGACAAGAACTATTTTTTTTTCTATTTGTATCACTAGTTCCTAGCACATGGCCTTGAACATAGCAAACACATAATAAAAATTGGTTGAATTGAATTGAAAGAAATACACAGATATTCTATGGTGCTCAGAAATTCTAACTTTCAGCTAAATATATCCCATTGGGGAATAGAAGTAAAAGTTCACTTTTAAAGGTTCTCTCTCTTTTTTAATGCCAAAAGGACTTTTCTGGAATAAAAAAAATGAAGGTATATGATTTCAATTGGGGAAGTGGTCTGCTAGGATTTTTTATTTGAGCAAAACAAGCAAGACCTCCCCAAGATAAAAGTCACTTCTGTCTCAGCAGGTAGGGCACATTAAAATAAAGTCCTTTGATTTTATCAATGCCATCATGTCTCTTAATTTGATTGTTCTAAATATTTATACCAACAATATTTCCTAATATTTAAAAGAGGAAATACTTGTGTTTTTGACAATTATAGATTGATTGACCTGTCATCAATAATTGTTGAGAGAGAATGGGGAAAACCATGTATCTAGAAAAGGACAAAGGAGCTTTGAGGTTGAATAGTCAACATAAACACATATAATCCTTCATAAAAGAATATCAGAGTTGAAAGAAAAAAAAGCGTTTGCTAGTCTTTGTATGTTTTTAGTCATGTCATACTCTTTATAACATTGTAGTCATACAAATATAGTCAAAGTCACCCTTTTATAATATACAGAAGAGAAACATTTAATGTTGTGGAAAACAAATCTTAAAAAAAGATATGACCTACAACTCTTTATAAACCCCAAATTAACAATGTACAGGAGGGGATATGGGTGAATGGAGAAGATGGGGAAAAAAAATCAAATAAAATGGGGAGACAGACTGAGATATGACTTGATCATATAATGACTGAATTAGGAATTTGACCATCATCATAAAACTCTTGAAATAGAAATATGCATATGACATAGTTCTTTTTTTTTTTTTAAGCAATCTGGGTTAAGTAACTTGCTCAAGGTTACATGGCCAGTTATTTCTGGGTGTGGTGCTGAGTATCTGAGCCCAGATTTGATCCCCAGGTCATCCCAACACTGGGGCTGGTGATCTTACTCACTGAGCCACCTGGCCACCCCTAAGCAATTGGGGTTAAGTAACTTGCTCAAGGTTACAAGGCCAGGTGTTTCTGGGTGGGTGCTAAGTGTCTGAGCCTGTATTTGATCCCCAGGTCATCCTGACACTGGAACCGATGCTCTTACTCTCTGTGCTACCTGGCCACCCTGGCATAGTTCTAACACTATCCAACACTGTCATAAAATTAAGAAAGTCAAATAATGAATTTTCTTGATAACTGATACAACACCCTTTAAACACCAAAATCTATGGTAAATTTTTAGTCATTTTGTGGGCTACCTGTTCAAAATATCCCATAGTTTCCTTCTTTCTTATCAGTGAACTGATCGAACAATTCTGGAGGCCAATTTGGAACTATGCCTGGAGAGCACCAAACTGTTCATACCCTTTGACCCAGTAATACCACTTTTAGGGCTGTATCCCAAAGAGATCATAAAAGAAGGAAAAAGGACTACATGTGCAAAAACATTTATAGCAGCCCTTTTCATGGTGGCAAATATTGAGGGAATGCCCATCAATTGTGGAATGATTGAATAAAGTATGGTATATCAATACACTGGAACACTACTGTGCAATAAGAAATGAAGGACAGATTTTATAAAAACCCTGAACAGATTTGTGTGAACTGATGCAAACTGAAATGAGCAGAACCAGAGAAGCATTCTACACAGTCTCCGCAACATCATGTGATGACAAATTATGAATGACTTAGCTCTTCTGGGCAACAAAATGACCCAAGAGAAGTACAAAGGACTCACAAAAGAAAATGCTATCCACATCCAGATGAGAGAACTGATGGACTCTGAATACAAATCAAAGTATACATTTTTCACTTACTTTATTACTTTTCATGATTTTTATTTCCTCTTGATCTCTTTCATCTTTCACAACTTCCATTAATATGAAAATGAGGTTTACATGATAGCACATGTATAATCTATATAAAATTTGGAATTCAAAATTTTATAAAAGTTGTCTTGACATGTAATTGGAGAAAAAATAAAATACTATTAAAAATAAAATAAATAAAATGTAATGCCCTTGAGGACTGGGGATGTCTTTCTTTTTACTTGATTTGTATTGCCAGCACTTAGCACAGTGCCTGGTACATAGTAAGTGCATAATAAATGTCTGATGACTGACCGACTTGAAGTCTATAGTCCTACTTGAGGGTACTGAAAGTTTAAGTAATTTGTCCAGTATCAAAGTCAGTATGTGTCAGAAGTCAAATGAACCCATCTTCCTTTTTTCAAATTTAACTCTCTACCCATTTTACTGTAATACCTGTCATGCCTATAAATAAGAAAAGGAAGTTGATAAGCTAGCAACATTTTTTTACCCTCATACAATAGGTGAAGAGAGGAAATTTTCAGAAGCCAATATGAGAAGCCAATAAGGATAGGGGATTGAAGATTCTAAGATTAAGTTTCAAGATAAGGTAGAAAAGACCAGCTCAAAGAGATTAAGAAAGCAGCCAGAGAAATAAAAGAATAGGTATAGAGTAGAGCCAATTCCAAAGTTATACACCTAACAGAAAAAGATGAGAGTGGAAATATTTCTCACCCACATCTCCAAACACATTCCTCATGCCCTTCCCTTACCACACACAAATTCAGCTTCCTGATTTGCTACTTGTTTATGTTCTAATATAAGACAGAAAATGAATTTCTCTTCCAATGAAAAAAAAAAGGAAATTATGGGTAGGGGAACATATAGTGTTTCTTGAGAGTAAGTAAAGGAAATTATGATAACAAAGCCAAGAGTAATTTACTTCATGTTGCTTAGTTCACACCTTTGCTTTAGCTCGAGTTTCCTTACTTAGTCCCATTACCTAATAAGCTCCCCTTATCGATTTTTACAGAAAACACATTATCTGTAGGAAAACTTTTTGAAAGTCACAAACAAGCACTAAGGGCCCAGAGGCAAAAGGTTTGTAGAATCTTTAAAAGATAGCTAGAGGCTAAAGTTAGAGCTTTGGGAGCAGATCACCAAGAAACTCTCTCTGCCTAATAAATGCTGCACAGAACACAATCTATTCAAAGAAAAAAATTCCAGAAAATGGAATTAGCTCCCCACCCTACTGCAGTCACTCAGCAACTCCGACCTTGCTAGAATCAAGCCTCAGGTCTGTCATTTAATCAGAGAGTATTCACAAACAAGCTGCCTACCTGCAGGAAGATAGCATAACACTTTTATAATCAAATCCAGGATAGTTGAAGTATTTCACCATGTCAACCTCAGGGTATTGTCTGGCTTGTCTTAGGGAACAATTCTGTATAATGGGAAACATATTGTTCTAATGACTTAGGTTTGGGTTTTCTACTCCCTTCCCCCAAGTTCCTTGCTACTAGCATTGAAAAGAAAAAGAATTCCTCAGGGTTCACACTTCACTTGAACCCCAACAGCACCCACTAAAGTAATGATATACCTCCCAGACTCACTCATAACTTTTAACACAAGGTGAGGTTCAAAGCTATGTCTTTGCATACTGACCTATTGAAAGTCTCTCTCTTTCCCTCCTTCCCTCCCTCTCTCTCTGTCACTCTCACACACTCACTCTTCTCGCACATCAAACCAAGAAACAATGAAAATATCAACTATCATTATAAAAACAACCCTTGAATTCATCCTTTAACATTTTTGCCCAGCTTAATAGTGTATCATTTGCAGTCAGTGTAATGTGATGGAAGGAAGAGAGGGACAGGAACAGGGACCGGAAGGAGGGAAAGAGAGAGACTTTCAATAGTTAACAGTTATGTCAACAGGGGGGGGGGCGAGAGTGAGAAAGTGCCCGGAGTCACTGAGGTCTTCCCACACCGGTTACATCAACGGGTTACGTGCACAAACAATAAGTACCACCC
>NW_027185777.1:28065754-28107307 GCF_028583685.1 Petaurus breviceps papuanus
AAGAAAGAAAGAAAGAAAGAAAGAAAGAAAGAAAGAAAGAAAGAAAGAAAGAAAGAAAGAAAGAAAGAAGGAAGGAAAGAAAAGGAAGAAATTCCCTTCCTTTCTTTCTAGATTCTCTACAGAATCCAGAACCAATTTTAGGGGAAATTAAGGTTTAGGCAAAATCTCAATTATAACCTGTTCTTGAGGGTCAGTCTAAAGATCTTGTCCACAATAAGGGTAATAACATTTCTCAATCCACTTGATTTTTCCTCCCTGCCCTTGTACTATCCTCTTATTTTCCATTATAAGTTAGTTCTCCAGATGCCACATTCTAAAATTTTCAGAGCTTTACCTAAGTTCTATATCATCAAAACTTACCTATCTTGTATTTTGTTCCCTCTTAGTCAACTGTCACAGTTCAATTTTTTTTTTTAATGGAGAGCAATTGGGGTTAAGTGACTTGCCGAAGGTCACATGGCTAATTTTTTTGTGTTAAGTATCTGAGGCTGGACTTGAACTCAGGTCCTCCTGACTCCAGGGCCAGAGCTACTCATTGTGCCACCTAGCCACCCCTGTTTTTAATTAACTTTTGATAAAGTATTAATGAAAAATGTTCGCTTCTCTTTCTGACTTTATTTCAGTGACACCATTATTCACTCAGTTGTCTATATTTGAAACCTTAATGCTATCTTTGACTCTGCCCTTACTTTTTCCTGATGTATCCAATCATTTGAAAAGTCCAGTTAATTCTACATCCATATCTCTTACATCCATGCCCCTACTCACTGTTCCCATGCTTTTGTTTATCTAGCTATAATATAATAAATAGCCTCTTCATTTGGCTTCCTTTAACCCATCTTTTAGTTGGTTGCTCAACACCCCTTTTTTTAATACAAATATTTAGTCCCACTACCCTGCTCACAACTTTTTAATGCTCTCCCTCTCCCCCCCAAATAAAGCTGGCCTATGGATTATAGTTAATTGAGATCATCTCTCTCTGTATTATCATACTAAAACATATCACACTACTCTTCCCCACATGCTTAATATTAAAAAAAAAAACAGCAAATGCATATTTGGTTCTCTTTCTATAAAAAAAGTAAGCCTTCATCTCCTCAAAGATCCTTGTACAAAAAAGAGTACAAATATTGTATTTCTCTTTATTATTTAAAAATAATATATTAGAAGCATCTGCCTTGCTCTAATATTAAAGCTTCAGTTGCATGTCATCATTTTTCAGTCATGTCCCACTTCATGACCCTATTTGGGTTTTTGTGGCAAACATACTTGAATGTCTTACCATTTTCATCTCCAGCTCATTTGACATATGAGGAAACTGACTTAAATGACTTGTCCAGACTCACACTGCTAGTAAGTGTCTGATTCAATACTATTTGTCATTTCAATAAAGTCTGTCAAGGGTATTTAAAGTTAGAGGTAATCTTACCCTGGCCATCTTCTCTCAAGTGTTGCTTTTTGTGTATTATAATTATCAGTCAAACAGATCTTTTCTTTGTGTGACAAATATATACCTTGCTTTTCTGTTACCATGCTTTTGTTCCCTATATTATGAAATGTAAGTTACCTGAGGGCCTTGAATGCTTTTTAAAATTTTTCTTTTCTTTTGTTTTGTTTTGGGTATTATACCTCTGGTCCCTAGAACAAGTAAGTTGTAGAGTAATAGGTACTTAATAAATATTCATTGAATTGAATTGACTCTATTTAAATTTAACAAATTTAATTCACAGGATCATAGATTTTGATCTGGAAAGAGCCTTTAATACCTCTCTGTGCAGTTCACGTTTTGTTTTTCTCCCCATCTTCATTTAAATTCCTTAAGAAAGCCATCAACACTATGCACCTCCACTTTTTTCTTCTCTCACTAGCTTCTAAATGCTCTGCAGTCTAACTTCTTGTATTGTCATTGGGATGAAAGTACTCCCTCCAAAGTTGTATACCATTACCCTAATTGCCAAATGCAGTGACCTTTTCTCAGTACTCCTCCTTACCTCTCTATAGACTCTGATATTGTTAATTGCCCTTAACTCCTACATGTGTTCTCTCCTCTAGATTTTCATGATATGTCCTCTCTTGATGTTCCTACTCCTCCTCAGCCTGTTTTACTGTATCATCATCAAGGTCTCATCACCAACAATAGATGTGACTGAATGATCTCTCTCAAGCCCTCTTCTTTTATCTAATTGAATGATGTCATTAGTCCCCATGGGTTCAGTTGACATCTCTATGAAAATGACTTGCCCAGCCCTAACCTTTCTCCTAACCTCCAGACTTACATCTCTGACATCTCCAAAATTTAAACATCTCCAACCAGATGTCTCCTAGGATCCGTGAACCTAACACACGTGCAAAATAAAACTACTTTAGTTTCCCTGCAAACACTCCCTTCTTCACAGCTTGAATCTTATGGTCAAGGGCAATACCTTTCCCTGTCATCCAGAGTTATAACCTTTTTGCCATCTTCAAATCCCCATTGTTACTCACCCCACACAACCAGTCTGTTAGCAAGCATTGGTATATCTACTTTCATAGCGACTCTCATAAATGTACCTTTCTCTCTACTCACAAAGCTGCCACTATAAGTCAAGCCGTTATCACCTCTTGTGTGGACTATTACAATAAAAACTAGTTTCTCTGCCTCAAGTCTCTCCCTCTCCAGTTTATCCTCCTCTCAGCTGCCAAAGTGATTTCACTAAAGTCAGGTTTGACCATGTCATTCTGCTACTCAGTAAACTCTAGTGGCCGTATATTACCTCCAGACACAAAGACTATTTTATATGGAATTTGAAACTTGTCACAACCTGAATTTTTCCCTGGTCTATTTGCTGGTCTTAGACATGGCATTGCATTTCCAAATCATCCTCTCACTGATATCCCTCATGCCTGGCATACTATCTTCTCACTTTTACCTACTAGCTTCCCCATCCTCTTAAATTTATTTATTTATTTTTAGTTTTTTTAGTTTTCAACATTCATTTCTACAAGATTTTGAGTTACAAATTTTCTCCCCATCCCTCCCCTATTCCCCACCCCAAGATGGCAAGCATATGGATTACCCCTGTAAAGCCATGTATGAGCAGCTTTCCAGAGGACTGCTACTGTGAACAGCTTTCTGATTACATAGTATAATAAGCTCTCTAATTATTCAATAACAAATCAGAGCAAAACATTCATAGAAAATCAAAATACAGCATTTACCATGTCATAACTCAACAACTTATCACTAAAATGGCCATAGTTTTTACCAAAGTGGTCACATAGTTTTAAACAAAGTACATTCCTTTAGTCATTCACAAAATCCTTAATACAATCACAAAGTACAAAAGTCAAAGTTATGCCCCCCTGGGGTGAAATTAAATTACAATTTCATCAGTCACTACTCAGTACCCTATTTCATCAGTCACTACTCAGACAATTTCATCAGTCACAACTCAGTACCCATGGAGAGGTCTTTTCATCTTAACTCAGGGCAGGTTTTCAGCTTCCATGACTCCTCTTCCATGGTCCCAGCTCCTGCCCGAATCTAACCAACTGCCACCTGAGTTGAAAGGCAGACAGCTCCCAGTTCCTTGTCCAGCTCTCTGTGCAGTTCCTGCTCTGTATTGAAGCTCACAGTATCCAGTCCACCTCAAGTCCTTTAGAATTTCTGTTCCCGGGAAGAGTAAACTTAACAGAGCCACAGACAGACAAAATACTGACACCACAGTCATGCTTCTTCTGGCAGCTCCAGCTGGCCCTCAGAAATCTTCAGCAGCTCTGTTCTCAAAATCAAAATCACTTTCTGCTGTTCTCAAAATCAAAACCACGTTCCCTGTTCTCAAAATCACTTTCCCTATTCTCAAAATCAAAATTATTTTCCCTGTCCGCAAAATCAAAATCACTTTCTCCTGTTCTCAAAATCAAATTCACTTTCCCTGTTCTCCAAATCAAAATCACTTTTCCTGTTCTCAAAATCAAAAATTTTTTCCCTGTTCTCAATCACTTTCCCTGTTCTCAAAATCAAAATCACTCTCTCCATGGAAGTTCCAGTCCAGCAACAGCAGCCCAGCCCTCAGATGCATGCTGACAGAAATTCTCTCTCTCTCTCTTTCTAGCAGCAGCTGCTCTGCCTCTGCAAAGTTTATCCCAAGACTGTCCAGCTTGTGCTCTTCCTTAAAGATGGTATAGCTCCTCACGTTTTAGCCCCTTCCTGTTAATGTCAGCAACAGGGGTTCATATCTTCTGTTTCTTTAACAGAGGCTTAATTTAAAACTAGGTGCTAAGTACCTCTTAGTTTAGCAATACAAAGGGATCTTAAAATTTCATTACTATTACAACCCCAGTCTACCTTCTCTTGTATTCCTCCTCCTTACATTCTTGTAGGGCAAGGGTTTTTTTTTTTAACTTATTTTTTATTTTATTTTATTGTTTAGAGAGGAAAAGGCAGGGTTGGGCTTAAGTGACTTGCCCAAGGTCATACAGTTAGTGAGTCAAGTGTCTGAGGCTGGATTTGAACTCAGGTCCTCCTGACTCCAGGGCCGGTACTCTATTCACTGAATCACCTCACCGCCCTTTCCCTACCCTTTTTCAGAACTCAACACAAATCCCACATTCTGCAATAGACCTTTCTTGGTCCTCCACCCATAATACCACCCAGAATGAATCGCAGATTTACCTTTGAGATTTTCTTCTGTAGTACAAATATCACATACATAGCTATTATACAAATTTAAATTGTGCTCCCCCATTAGAATACATTCCTAGATAGGAATACCTAGATGGCAGCCGCCATGGTGTATTTTTTTTTTTTTGCTTTTCTTTGTATTACTAGGTCTTAGTGCAATGCGTGGCCCATTAATAAATGATTAGTGAACAATTTACTGATCCTCCCATTGTATAGATGAGAAAAAATTAATCTCTGAAGGTTTATATGCATTATCCTAAGGTCATACAACTAAAGCGCTGGTATCAAGAATGGGAGTTCTCTTTTGGGAGTCATATTGACTTTAAAATATTAACATAAATTAATATTACCTAGGTAATATTTTATTTTTACTATTTTGCTAAGCATTTCCCAGTTAAAGTTTAATCAGTTTCAGGAGGACTCTGGAGTTTTGAGGATGCCCTCTAGCTGTTGGATAGTTTGACACTTCTGCTATATGGTATTGGGAGCACGTCAAGCATGAGGAGAGACAATAGTTTACATCAGAGGAGTCTCCTAATTCTCTCCCTCCTGCAGAAGCCAAAATGTTACCCACATGTTCTTGTTGTTGTTGAATATACTATCACATTGGTGATTCTGGGGTTTTCTCTTCAAAAGACAGGGTTTTACGGTTGAATCACAATTCTGAGATATATGTTTTATTTGAGACTTACTAAAAATAGCAAGTTTTTTAAAAAATATCTAATTTTGGCCAAATACAAAGCTTCTGATGTATATCACATCTTTGAGTAATAAAGATTAAAAGAATCATGATTTTACAAATTCATCCAAGACTCTCTCCATTTCCGAATGATTATTATTTATTTTAACCATTTCTTATGCTGGGTCAACCAACTGATGTAATGTAAGTTCCCTTGACTGTAACATAAGCTACCACATCTGAATTCCCTTTCCTCCTTTATGTGTGTGGCTCGGCCTCTACTGTCTTGTTTTCAACTGAGGTTTCAAGAATTTAGGGTTAAAATTTCTCTCTCCTTTGTCAGATGGAATGTCTCTTCCTTGTTTTTCTCCCTAAAAGCCAGTATGAATCTCAGTGATTTTGACAGACTGGGTTTCTGTAAAATGTATTCCAACCCAACAACATGTTAGATCACTTTTACAAAGTAAACACACAATGTGAGTGACATTTGGTGTCAACACTATGTAAACAATGGATATACTGCAATTACAAATCTATTTCCTTCATTACTGCTGATGCCTCAAAACTGAAGGAACACCAGAGAAGGCAGAAAACAATCCATTTCCTGCAACCTTTCCTGCTGAATAATTACTTCCTCTGTTTATCTGATATCAGCTTCCTGTGGCCTATTTCCATATGTCTTGACCTTGTAAGTGACCAAGTGAGACCCCAGAATAGCAAATCGTTTACACCAATTGTTGGCAAACTTTTTAGTGCATTTCATTCAAGGAATGGAATTAGGATGTGAGGACAATGATTGTTATTGTTGCTAGTTTTTCTTGTGTTGTTTTTCTTTTGACTTGATTTTTTGTAAGAGGTTAGGGATGGAAATCTGAAATATTTGTCCAATTGAAATTAGCCTAAATTGATTGGACATACTTTTCCTTTTGTAAATAGAGATAGTTCTCCTTATCTGATTGGGCTTCCTGCCTAAGTCTGTACATAGTGGTCTTTATTCATTCATCCTGTAAAAGTGTACTGACCTCTTTCTTTTCCTTCCTTTCCTTACATGAACTGATGGAAAAGATTTACTGCTATGTCTTTAGAAACCAAACTGTACATAGATGTATTTTTAAATATGCCTATTGTTCAGTAGATTGAATGATTATGAAAATAATCTGGAGATTTCATACATCCTTTGGGGTTTTATTTATTTTTTTGCTCTTTGGAGGGTAATTGGGATTAAGTGACTTGCCCAAGGTCACATAGCTAGTTAAGTGTTAAGTATCTGAGGCCGGATTTGAACTCAGGTCCTCCTGACTCCAGGGCCAGTGCTCTATTCACTGTGCCACCTAGCCACCACTGGGGTTTTATTTAAAAACACACTATGTTCAGAGGGGTGGAATCAGAATGATGATGATGATGATAACTATTAATTACATAGCATTTTAAAATATGCAAAGCAGTTTACAGATATTGTTTGACTTCATCCTCACAACAACCCTGGGAGATAGGTGCAATTATCATCCCCATTTTACACATGAGGAAACGGGCAAAGACAAGTTGTAACTCATCTCAAGATTGGTTTGGGGCTCAGTTCTTTTTGATTCTAGGTCTAGCACTCCATCCACAAAATAGTAGAAGCACTGCTGAGTTTTCAAACAGTTGTAACTAAACTGACTTTTATTTGAATGACTTTGTCATGAATTTCTGTTGACTAAAACCTAAAAACAGTCTATAAATATGAGCCCTAAGAAACAGAAGAAATTGGAATATGTCAACTCATTTGGTATCATAGTTACCTTATTGAACATCCAGAATTTTATGTTTACTTGTATGTAAGCATGTCAATTGCAAAAACAACAACAACAAAAAAACTTGAGATATAAAATAAAAAAAAATCACAAGGGTTTGTTTTCCCATTTTAAATGCTTCCTTTTTTTCTTTTAAACAAAAAAGCCTCTTAAACAGAAAATGACCTCATGAGAGTGCAGTAACAAACGACTTGATAGTGTCAGAAAATTTGTGACTTTTTTAGAGACTCAATCAATGGGAAAATAATCAGGAATGAAAATTATGAGTAAGAATTTAGGATGAAGTTCAAAAAAAGAGATATAATCTAGTTTATAAAAATTAAATTTGTATAGAATGTTTTAGGAAAATTCTTTATTGTAAAATGTCATATACATGTAGATACCAATGGTTAATTCCTTCAGTAATCCCCCTTCCAAAGTTCCTTCCCATTCATAAATTTATATTTAGTTACATCACCTTAAGAATAAATCATGGGGCGGCCACTTGGCGCAGTAAGAGCACCGGCCCCAGAGTCGGAAGACCTGGGATCTGTTCCGGTATCAGATACTTAACACCCACACAAAATAACTGGCCATGTAACCTTGAGCAAGTTACTTAACCTCAATTACTTAAAAAAAAAAAGAATAAAAAAGAATAAATCATGCTATTTATAGGTGATAGTTTTTTTTTTTCCAATAAGATGCCTCATGGGGAGTGACTTCATATTTGTGATTGCCATGATTTAGAGAACTTTCAGTGTGGAAAGTCCTCCCATTAAGGTAAATCAGTCAAATTGCCTTTAATTTATAAATTTAGAATTTCCTGAAAGTACTGAGAGGTTAAGTGACTTGCCATTATCCCATCATATGTGTGAGAGGCAGGGCACTATATATTCCAAGCAGTTGATAGCCAAATTTAATTCTACTGGCATGAGAATCTCTAAAAATAAGGGAAGAAGACTGCTGATGATCAGGGAAAAGTCTTTACATTGGATTTGTACTGATTTTTTCTTTTAAGTTCTTCGCTGCAAATGCATAATGGAATAGGACAAGAAGGCAATTATCCTTAAGGAGATATAAAATTTAATAGTTGAATATATGTTTCTATGTAAACATTTTTCTTTAAAATTATGGAATAATTCATTATTTTGTCCATCATTCTTGCAAAGGGACCATGCTAATCTTCTCCTTAGCATAACAAGTTTAGGGTTTGTGCTGATAAAATAAGCATTATATGTAAATTTTAAATCAAGAGAAAAGGTTAAGGGAAAGATATTGTGAAGGCAGAAATAGATCTACCAATTCATTAGATATTTTGCTATGAAGGATTGTGGGGAGTCTAGTATAATGTCAAAAATAACCAGGTTAGAAGAGCAGTAGACAGATTGTGTGTGGTGCTTTCTTGATAAATTGGGCAGTTTAGAAGATGGAAAGGTTTTGGAGAAGGATATTAAGTTCACTTTTGGATACATTTTGTTTGAGATATATCTCTGGGACACCCAGTTGAAAATAATTTAACTTCTGCGAGTCTTGATGTCCACAACTGTTAAACGGGACAATAAAAATTGTATAAACATATTATATGGATTGTTTTGAAAAATCACTTTGTAAGTCATGAACTTTTTTTTTTGTGTATTCTATCTATATGCACTCCACCTTTATCTGTTGCCCTACCTGGTTTCAACACAATTGAACATAATATCCCTGTCAAGATAAGCTTATCACTTCTAAACTCCCCACCATGCTGCCTTGATTGATTCCACTTTCCACAGTCTCCTTACCCCTCTGTTTAGAGGGCAAGAGGTTGTGCTCTCAGTAAATTCCTTTATAGAGGGTGGAAACTGGACTCTAAGATTACTCCACTTCAAATCTGCTCCCCCTCCTGGTTTCAATATCACAGAAGATGATACCTCTGTACTGGGTACCTCTTGGTGTCCCATCCCTCTTCCCTCCCCATTTTCACATGTCCTTTTATGTATTGTCTCTCCTTTTTGGAGGGCAGGGACTGTTTTTCTTTTTATTAATTTTATCTACAGTACTCAGTGCAGTACCTTACACATTGTAGATGCTTACTAAATATTTATTGGTTTAAATTATGGATTAGATATGTATTCCATGGTCTAGGGTCCCGTTAATTCTCAGCAGAAATGGATCATGTACTATCTCAGGAGCTGCCTAAATGTCTACTATATGTTTGGCTCCTCCTACCCCCAATTCAGAATTTTGTCTTGGAAAAATTCAAATTTCCACAGATGCAAGTAAAATGGTCCTCAGAATATTCTTTCAAAAAGCAAACAATGTAACAGTTTAGTAGAAAACATCCCTTATTTTATCCCAAAGAAAATGAAAACACTTGGAAAGAACACATAGGAGTTCATCAACACGTTAAAAAAAAATGCATAAAGCATTCAAATTACTCACTCTTAGATGGACCTGAATTTGGAGTTGCCAGTAGGGAAATACTGGCAGTCTGGTGAATCCCTAGGTCTCTGATAATCTCTCCCAATCTCATAGTATTTGTGGATGAAGCTTGCTTCCTTCCCTCTGCCCACACTTTCCTCCCCTCCCCCGATAACACACACCATACCCTAGGAGGCAAACCAACTTTGGGACTGCTGGATTTGCAAGCTCCTACTGGAGCTAAATTGTTGAAGTAATTTACGGTAGTACACCTTTTTTATAAGCTCTAGATAGATTTATCCTTCATGTGGTGCCTTTATTCTTTACCCCTCATATTCATTGAGGCTTGTGGGTAATCTACAAGAGATCTTCTCTAGAAGGTCGGGGCCCTATGTACTGGAATTTGTAGTTACTCATGAGGCAAGAATCTAAGACTACTAATTGCTACTCAGTAAAGTGATTTTTATGGATAAAAAGTAGATTCTAGAATGACAAGAAAATCTAAAACTATCATCTATACATTATGTTGTATACTGGGAATTTTGTCCATAATTCTATTGGGCAAACACATGTCCCCTTTTGGGAGCAGATATTTAAATTTTTCTTTATAGGATAGTACACAAAGATGGTTTCTCCCCCAAAAAGTTCATCTACCAAAAGAGGTGGTAAATTTCACCATATTGGGAGCAATCACTGAAATCCAGTCAGGTTCTTTGTCCTCCTAACAGGGTTTTAATGAAAATATCCATATTATGCAGTAGGAAAGATATACTCATAAAATTAGAGAACCCTTTTGATCTTCTCCCTTATAAGTACAATTGTAGCCATAAACTATGATTTCTTTTCTCCACTGAAGACCTTTTCTGATTTGTCATTGTGGGATAATGGAATCATGGGGTTTTTGAAGGCCAGACTAGGATAGTGCAAGTTATGGACAGGTCCAACCAAGACAGAATGTCTACACCAATTGATGATGTGATGATCTTCAGGGCTTTCATCTGAGGAGCAGGCTAGATAATTTCATGGATCAAAGGAATTTTGTTAAAAAAAATTTTCCTTTCAGCAAAACATTCAAGTTTCCATGCATCTCTGTAGGTGCCTCTGTTGAGACAGCAGGTGACCACACATATTGAGCTCCATGCCTGAAATTAGGAAGACCTGAGTTTAAATCTTACCTCAAACACTTACTAGCTTTGTGACCTTGGGCAAGCACACCTCAACCTACCCAACTGTAAAATGGTAATCACAGCATGTACCTCGCATTAGATCAAATCAGAAAATATTTGTAAAAAGTACTTTTGCCTGACTCATAGTAGATATCAAATAAATGCTTATTCCCTTCCCTTCCTCTCCTCCATATCTTACCATTAATCCCTTTCTAGAATTTACAATTAACCTGATTTCAGGGTATAAAATGTCATGGGCTTGGTATATCAAGTACCTGAGTGACATGAAAATTAATTACCCTTAACAGCTAACTTAACAACTAACTTAACAACCATACAACCATGGATATGAGTCTACTGAATTGGATCCCAACATATTATAGGAAACCTAATATGCTTTTATTTACTTTCACTTGATAAGCATTTACTTATCTAGCTTTTTAATAGTTCCACAAATATGTATAATGTTCCCAACTGTGTCTTATATCTGTATTATCCTTTTTGGTTTTCAAAGTGCTTTCTTTTTTTTTTTTTCAAAGCAATTGGGGTTAAGTAACTTGCTCAAGGTTACACGGCCAGTTATTTCTGGGTGTGGTGCTAAGTATCTGAGCCTGGATTCGATCTCCCAGGTCATCCTGACACTGGGGCCAGTGCTCTTACTCACTGTGCCACCTGCCCGCCCCTCAAAGTGCTTTCAAAGAAGGACTTGGAAAAGATGACTCTCTAAGTACTTTCCACTCCCAAATCCTGTGGATTTCAGTTCTTATCCTTGAACATCTTGTAACTTAGTTAGGGAGATGCTCCTTTCTCCTGGGCCATGTCCTCCATAGCCTCCTCAAGAACCTCAGTGACCATAGCAGAGACCATGTCCTTGGAGAACTACTAGCCTCAGATCTCACTTTTCTGATTGGTTATTGCCCCTCATAGAACACTTTCAGAAAAGCTCCAGTCATGTCTGACTTTGTTCCCTCCACTATGGCTGTATCTTCCAAAGCCCCTTTACCACAGGACAAGATAACCTTCACTCCTCCCTAGTCCCCTTTCTGGAAATATCAACTACGATCAAATTAACTCCACCATTGCTTTCTGATAAGGAATGTCAAAACAATCCCTTTGAAATAATTTCTAATTTCTATATAATGAGGTCTGTGCATGTATAGAGTACTTCTCATGGAAGCTTCCCTTATGGAGATGTTGGCAAGCCTATTGCTTTCTTCTGTAAGACTTGTGATGACATGTGGTATAAGTACCTTGGAGAGACTTGGATAGTCTAGAACTTATTCTGGTCACTTAGCCATGTGGTAAAGAGGCTCTTTGGCTGGATTCAGAGGCACTGAAAAGTGCTTGTCAATTTAAACTCCTTCCTTTTTGCCTCAGCAATCTCAGGGGTACTTCACTATCAAGAACAGGTGGAAGGATTGCAGCCTTCACCTGATGAGTCAAAAAGGTTCAGTAAGCCGTAGGCATTCTGACAGTTCTTGTCAGTAGCTTCAGTGCCCTGAGGATCAAAAAAATTATCCCTGAGAAAAACCTGTAGGATTCCAACCCAGTGGGAACCGAGAGAAGGGCCTCTTTTGGCAATGGTGCCAACTTTGAATATGAGCTTGGTGGGATGGATGCTATGCAGAAACTGAGAAAAATTGAGCTCTCTCTCTGTGTAAACCAAGAGTAGACAGGAGAGAATATAACTCCAAGGTACAGAGGGAAATTATATATATATATATATTCCTTGCTATAACTTTAAAATGAATATTCAGTTGTCAAATCTAATCAAAGTTAATGGTTTAAATAGAACAGAGATGTTAGTCACTGGTGCTTAACCATGGGAGGAACATAACTGGTGGGATCTCAAGCTGATAGTAAGTAGTAGAGAAGAGAAACTATTCCTCCAAATACTATAGAACTCTAAGGGGGAGACTTAGTAGCCTGGTCCTGATAGAGTGGTGGTGTCAGATGGGTCAGAGAGCATGATCTCCAGCTGTAACTCTCCAGACTAAATGACCCTCTCTGGCCAGCACTGAGATGTGGGTGTTGTTTCCCCAATTGGAGAGTAAATTTCCCTAGGGCAAGGACTATCTTTGCTAGTATCTTTATCTCCAGTACTTAGTACTGTATTTGTCCCATAATAAGACCTTAAAAATGTTTTCATTTATTCATTCATTCACAAAGCAAATGTATGTAAACATACATACAGACAGATAGACATAGATGGAGATATAGCTATGGCATAAATGGAGAAAAATATCTACATTTCCTTATAATAACACAATTGTATTGATTTGTTGGAAGAATGAAAATAGTGGAGTAAATAATTCTTCAAAATATGTTTGCTATTTTTTTTTCCTTACTTTGGATCGAGATGTTTAAATAGAAAATTAGTCCAAAGGTATTAAACATCTCTGGAAAGTGAAAACTGTCTTAGCATCATAAATATTTGATCAGATTGTTCATATAAATTATACAAGATAAATATATGGTAAAACATTTTTAAAAAGTATGCTTCTTAATCCAGAAAGTCTGTATGATGTAGAAGATAAATTTCTGGGATTGGATTCGGGAGAGAACTGAGTCCACATCTCACCTTTGACACTAGAAGAGTGACATTGGGTAAGTCACTTAAATGCTCTGAGTCTGTTTCTTCAGTAGTAAAATGGAAATGATAATAGTAATAATAATGGTTAATAATTCTTTCATGTAAACTATCTCATTTTTATATCTCTGCTCACTCTCAAAGATCTGTAGTATGTCACAAAGGTCTCATAAGTTTTAAATAAGATGTATATAAAGTACTTTGCAAGCTTTAAAATGCAATAGTTGGGTATGATGACCTGTCTCAATTATGTTTCTGGCAATGAGCAGTTCATAGTAACTTAATAGGGGAAAGGGCTAGGGTTATACTCTGTGAGGTTAAATTGAAAAGATTAGGAATCCGTATATTTACTTCTAATCTAACTTCTAATCTAATCTAATAAATCCTTATTTAAATAAGGATAATTAGTTTACTATTCATAATGGAATGGATGCTTTAACTTGATGAATTATTTTTACAGCTTTGATAATATTATTGTGCTTTTTTCTGATTTCATTTTCACATCTTATGAATTTAGAGAGAGGAAAAATGTAGGATTTTAAAAGCTTCAGCTACATTAATAATCCACATTCTGTAGCTAACTCACACAATAAGGCTTCGTGCTTTATTGTATGGCTCATTGACATGGTCCAATGCACCATCTCATGTGGCGCCATTGTGGTCCCTCTTGTCAAAGGCAATTTCCTTATTTAAAAAATAATGCCTGGTATGTGGTAACTGGTCCACAGCACGTCAAAGAAAGATAGAACGCCATGGATCAATTCCAACTTTTATTCCATTATAATCATTAGAAAGTTCTTAATCTGCTGATTTCATTAGGATTCTGTAGTCCATAGTTGATACAGGTTGAAAATGATTGTTTAAAAAAAAAGTGTCTACAACCTAACAAACATACTTGTATGGTTAATAATATGCTAGGTAAACAGTTGGTGACCTGATGCTATTTGGCATGGAAAATTTTATCTGTAAAGTTATTAGAAAATTTTTAAAATAATACATTTTTCTATATTTTAATATTTGAACAGAGCTAAGAATTCTCTGAAAGTGAAAAATGACACAGTGGATAGAGAGTCATCCTTGCAGGCAGAAAGACCTTAGTTCAAATCATACCACTGATGCATATTAGCTGTGTGACTCTGTGCAAGTCAACCACTCAGTATCCTAAGCAGTTTTCTAATAGTTTAAATTACATATCAGTCTATGATAGAGGAAGCGTCCTCACTTTGAATTCCCAATGACATTGAAATAACAAATCCATTCTTCAATCAAAGAAGCCCCAAATAGGGCATATTAGTGTAGTGCTTTAAGGATTTGCAAAAGGACTTCCCATTTGAGCCTTTTGCCAACCTTGCAAGGTAGGAACTATTACCACCTTTAGATGCTTAAAAGCCATCTTTTCCCTACTATGATTTTTGCTCTTTATTCAGTCATATGCCCTCAATATGCTAGGAGTCATATAAAGCGTCCCCTTCATGAGCTGACAGCCCTGCTACCTTGCTACAAAGCTCGTAGACAATGAAGTATATATACAATTAGAATACATTCGAGTTAGTGTGAACAAAAAAATAGGCTTGGAGGCTAGTCCCATTGCAAAGGAAAGGGATGGTCATTGGGCAGATTGTCTCTTCCTTGTTTTACATGAAATTTACGCTGAGAGAATAGGAGGAAGGCTGCTCTCTCTTCAGGCAGATCTGTGGAAGATTTGTAGGAGGGCATGGACAAAATTTACTCAGGATGGGCAAGTATTTTTGGCAGGAGCACCCTAATCACTGAGATTTCAGGTCCATTTTATTATTGGGTCTAGAAGATTTTTGAGGATGAGAGTAAAATGGTGAGACCTTTGGACTTACAAAGAGTTTTATGACAACAGAGGACTGGAGAAGAGAAAGACTGGAAGCAGAGAGCCAAATTGGAGGCTTGATTGTCACAACGGTCCATGTGAGAGAGGTGGGAATCCTAAATGAGGATGGTGGCTGCACGAGGGATGTAAGAGGCATGGGTATTAAACTGATGTATATATTATGATGGCTTTATAGTTTTACATTTAAAAATAGGAGAAACCAGAGAATAGGAAGAGAATCCTAGGCACTCTAGAAAGCCCAAAGGAGAAGTTATTGTCAACAAAGTTGGCCCTTTAATTGCGCAAGATAAGTTACTGTGTTTACTTGTGCCAGTTTAAAGAATCTGTGAACCATGACCAGTCTATGGATTAATAATAATGCTGATAATAGGAGGTCTACACCCAGTTAAAGATTTTTTTCCCTCTCAATCTTAATTCAATATTTTTCTTGGATAAGCTAAACAGAATTAAATAGTTAACTTTAAAGAGAACTTTTTGGAGGGAATAGGAAAAAATAGAACATGCCACCATCACCACAGTCCTCCAGTCTCTCAAAATATCATCTTAGTAATTGCCAGAATTATAGTTTGTGGCTACCTGCTGCATTCCTGGGTGCTCAGCTCATGGTCACTGTGGTGTCACTGTTAAATATACTACCTCCAATCTGTTTTTGCAACTGGCACAATATTGAATCCTCACTGTATCCTGTTAAACCTAATAAAAACATCTTTTAGTAGAGAGAACTAAACTGGACCCATGCCATGAGGGAGATATGGAGATGTGGCTAAAACCCGTACTCTTGGGTGTCATTAAAAAACAAAAGCAGCAGCCAATCCCAGTGACTCTCAGCAATTTTCAGAAGGGACACTGTATAGTTTGGATTTTCAGGGAGATGAAAACAATTCTCAGTCATGATCAGACTCATAGACATAAACCAGGGTTGAGCAACACCATGCCCTTTCCAAAAATCTCACTAAGAAATATATTCTGGATGAGATCTAGCATTTTGTACCATATCCATCTGAATGCAGTATTGCCAGTTGCTGCTGAATGTACCATCAGAGATCCAATGGCATTCAGCAGATTTTCCCACAGTACAAAGAGGCCAACTATTTCAGTCAATAAGACAATAAAGTTCTTTTGGCTTTTCAGCAAAAGACCGACTCACAACGCCTGATCAGAAATTCAATGTTAATGTGGCGATTCCCTGGGAAAGTCTGACAGAGTAGTCAAAAGGCCAGTTGTGACTTTATGTGGGTATAGGCAAAGGAGATACTTTGAATTCTGTCTGGTGGAGGTGTAAGGAATCCCTTTGTTTTTGCACTTTTGTAAAAAGTGACTACATGGAACATTGAAGACAGATAAGTTGACTTCATTTGGCTTATCCTCCTAATGCTATTTAGAATCCCATGGTAAACAATACCTCTTGTTGTTCCCCAAACATGACCCATATTTTTCTGCTCTTGTATCTTTATTCACATTTAACCCTCTTTCTAGAATAACATTTTCTTCCATCTCCACCTAAGATTCGCCCATTTTCCAGAATCCAGATCAAAGGCCATCTCTTCCACAAAACCTTCTCTAATTCCTCAAATTCTATTTGGTATCTTTCTCCCTCTCTTCTTACCACTCTCCTCTCTCTCCTTCTTACTCTCCTTTTCTTCTTCCTTCTCCCCACCTCTTTCCCTCTGTCACTCTGTTTTTCCTCTCCTTCCCTCCCTCTCCTCCATACCTTATTCTCCATGGTGTAACAGAAAAAAAAAAATGTAACCAAATATGTCGGGTCATAGTCTTGTTTAGCAACTTGGTCTCATCAGGAGTTGGAAAAAATAATTTCTAATAATCATTTCCAGCTTTAGACTATATTATCTTCCTGTTACTTAATTCTAATATTCCTCAGAGTCCAGTACCTCATTCTTCTTTGTGCCCCCTAAAATAACTTGAGTAATTCTTTCTACCTGACACCTCGATCTTTTGGTTTCAACTTCATAATTTCTAAAATGGAAGTAAGTGGGTGAATTAGGAAATAATTAAGGTTCATTACAGTTTGAATATTCTATGACAAATTAACTGTTTATTGAATATATGAACACCCACATACTTTCTCTTAAGTTATATTTCTAAGATAAACTCTTATGAAGGGTGGTGGACCTATGTAAATATTTAGTCAGTACTGCATTCTCAAATATGTGTTTTCTAGAGCTCACAGAAACAATCTCAGTATCAAAATTTGGAATTAGAATCATCTGAATAATTGCTTTAACTTACTTCTTGGTATTATTGATGTTCATATGCTATTAGAGGTGCTAAATTTCTTTCCTTTAACTTGAAAACTAAAAGTTGAAGACTGCTTGCATTCTAATGATCTGCTTGGCTTAAAAATATTTTGTGATTTTAAAGGTACTTCCATAACCATCATCATCATCAAAATCATGCAAAAGCATTAGTAAGTGCATCCATGCATACAGTTCTGTACTAAATGCTGGAAAAGTTCCAGGCATTATAATATGGCTTCTATATACAACCCATTCAGGGTCATGATCCAAGGAGAACTAAATAAATTAATTAATTTCAGACTCAAGTGTGGTTTGTAAATATCATAAAACCAAGAATCAGGATACTGGGAATGTTTTGAATTCTTCTTGACCATTGTTAAGACAATTCAAAAGCTGCAAAAGTCAAAGTATTATAAGCCAAAGAGAATGTGAAAGCTCTGAGTCGCAATAGAAGCAGAGATATTTTTTTTGCAAGTGTATTTCAGCCCCCAAAATCTCTCATGGCTGAAACTGATGGTATTCCTTTACTATCCCAACAATTCCATTACACAGATGAAAAATAGATTTCACTCTTGAAGTCCCTGCATTTCAAGTGTGGAAATTTCCATCAAACATGTAGAGCCAACAGGCCAATGTAAGCATATTTGTCAGAGAGAGAATGAAATAGCTCTGTTCTGTGTTCAGACTCCCAGAATATAAATGGGAATGGGCCAGGGCATATCTTCTTGCTAGTGTGGATCTTGCCACAGTGGTCACAGATGCAAACACAGAGAGCAGTCAGGAGAGATAGATCTCTCTTTACCTTTATTTCCAACCCTGAATTTCCCATAAACAAAGCTCTTGAAAGACCCATTATTTGCCAAGCCACAGAGGTTTATGCTGCCTCAAAACAATAGACTTGGGAAAACACAGATGTGCTTTCATTTCCACCAAGGCTAAGAAAGTTTAAACTGTGTTTGTTGTTGTTGCTTAAAAAAAAATGTGTTTTTGCCAATTACATGTTCTCTTCATTTTTAACTCATGTAAATGTTAAAGGAAATGTACTGCATGTGTTTCTAATTCACTTCAATTTAACTAATCAAAACTTGTTTTGGCAGAGCCTAATTGACTTTCAAGAAGCTTAACAAAATCAGCTTTTCAGGCTTCTAAGAACAAGGAAATTACATTTTCCCAGATACAAATTGGATAGCCCCCAATCCATAACCCCTTTCTGTAAAACTTGTTGAAATAGACTACCAACATAAAAAATATACCCCTGTCTTACCTTGAAAATCTGGTTCTAGGCTAATTGCACATTGTTTCCCCTCATGCACACTGAGTTGCAGCAAAATTGAAATATTTGGCATTCTTGTAAATGGTATTCAATTTCCTGCCTTATAATTTTGCAGTGGTAGTCCCTTATGCCTAGAATGTAACACTTTTCTTCCTTACTTCCATTTCTTGGAACATCTTAGTTCTTTTTAAGGCTCAGATCAAAATCCATCTTCTTCAAAAGGCATTTTAATTGCTAGTTTATTTCTAACCTCCATCAATTTTAATATATGTATATATGCATACATTCAAATATTATATAATATATGTATATATTATATTTATATTGTGTATTTACTTATCTGGGTATATGGCACATACACCAAGTATGATGTAAGTTACTTGAGGATGGGGACTCGCAATAGATACTTAATAAATATTGATTTATTAATTATATGATTAATAAATAATACAGTTGATAACTTACACAATCTACCATTAATTATATTAATATAATATATAGTAAATTAATAAACATGTTTACTAAATATTGATTGACTAGGATAAAAGAAAAAACTAAATTTTCTTTTAAATTCTCACTCTATTGTAAGTTTTATGTAGCAGAATGGGCAGGGGAAAAGGAGAATTAATCCACAATATATGGAAATTTCAGAATAATAATGTTATGAAAATGAACTGAGATACTATATTTTTTTTCTGATAGTTACTTCATCAGAAAAGGCATGAAAATTCTGGGGCTTTCTCAGGTGCTTAGCAACTCTGGGTTTTATTTTTGGGTTTTTTTTTTTTGGAGGGCAATTGGGGTTAAGTGACTTGCCCAAAGTCACATGGCTAGTAAATGTGTGAAGTGTCTGAGGTCAGATTTGAACGCAGGTCCTCCTCACTCCAGGGCCGGTGCTCTATTCACTGCACCACCAAGCTGCCCCTACTCTGGGTTTTATTTACCATTACTCTCTGGATGGGAAGAAGGAGAGAAAAGATAGTTGTTTTTAAAAGTAACTCCATATATGTAATCTCAAACACACTACGAATAAAGATGATAATGACAACAATAGCTGACATTTATATAGTCCCTAGTATGTGCCAGATACTGTGCTACTCAGTATACAGATATGATCTCATTTAATCCTCACTGTCATGCTGGGAGATAGGTACTGTTATTATCCACAGTTTTATAGTCCAGAAAATTGAGGCAATGGTTAAATGACTTGACTAAGGTCCTGCCGATTTGAAGTCAGGTCTTCTTAACTCCAGACCCAGTGTTTCTACACATTTTGTCACGTAGTTGTTTTCAAAGACATGATACTATTTGAGCAGCTGAACTATGATCCATCTATACGTGTTTCCTTTGGCAAAGCAACTATACAATTCTTATTCTATACAGCCCTGCCTTATAAAGGCAATTACCGTGTTTCCCCAATAATAAGACACTGTCTTATTAATTTTTTTGGACAGAAAAACACCAGAGGGCTTATGTTCAGGGGAGGGCTTATTTTAATGAACATTGACAGCAATTTTAATAAACAGGTAAATGTGAACAAAAAAATGTACCTTTATTCAATAAGCAAATCACTGGGGAAGAACAGGATGACGCCCTCACTGCTGCAGCTCTGATTGGATGCAGCTCAGAGCGCGGCGTGCATTTCCCGGGGGGGGGGAGGTGCATACAGAGGGTACCATAATGTAGCGTGTAGCACAGGGGATCACCTTCACTACAGTAGCAATCTCAATAGGGCTTATTTTCGGGGGAGGGCTTATTTTAGAGGAATCTTACACAGTAAGGGGAGGGCTTATTTTCAGGATAGGTCTTATTATCGGGGAAACACGGTATGTATGATAATGTCTTTGAAGATAGATTAAACCTTTTCATAGAATGATGAATTTAGAGCTGAAACTTCTAAAATCACCTGAACCAAACCTCACATTTTCAAATGAGGAAACTGAGAGCCTAAGAGAAGATATCTGCTATTCTAAAACCCTAGTAGATAAACCAGAATTAAATTCGGATACTCTAACATCAAATCAAGTGTTTTTGCCACTGCAAGCTGTCTGTTCTCTAAACATATGCTGTGTCTATACAGAAGAAAGGCTTCTGCGAAGAGTCACTGTGGCATGATGGATAGATCCCTAGCTTTTTAATTCAGCAGATTTGGCTTCAATTTCTGTCTTTTACTCATACTTGTGTGATCATGGACAAGTGACTTAATTTTTGAAGGCCCCAGGCAGTGCTCTATCTAAGATTGTAGTGTAAAGATGAGTTACTCCAGTCTATGAGATCTTATTTCATTCGCTACTTCAATATAAAAAGAAGCGATATGTATACCAAATCAATTTAGTTGCCCTCAGTATCAGTGAATAAACACTGTGTCCTCTTCTCTCTCCTCCTTCTGCTATTCCTCCCCTTCTTCTTACTCTTTTCCTTCTCCTTCCTTTCTTCTCCCCTTCTCCCTCATTTTTCTTCTTTTCTCCTTCCTTTTCTTCTTTCTTCTTCTCAATCTTCTTTCTCATCTTCCTTCCCTTCCTCTTTCTTCTCTTCTTATTGAATCCTAGATTCTGTAGGAAAGAGAAGATTATGGAACAGGAATATTGCTCTGTGATTATCTTCATTTTATCTCTAGACATATTAGGGAAGCACATTTGTGGGAGACAGATGAGGCCTAGAATAGGTATAAGGAGGAAAAGTCAAGGTAAAGATCCCAAATCTGAAGCTTTATTTGAATGAGAAGGGTCAGAAAGTGGTATGGCATCCTTTAAACAATGAAATACCCTATACATTGTTATATTAATCAAATTTTACTGAGTTTGCCAACAGACAGACTGCCTTCTAAGAGGATGTTATTTCAAAAATTAATTTTTTTTAAAATCTGGTACTTTTCATACTCTTATCCAGGTTGATAGCCAAGTATTAGCAAATAATGGATCAAATGCTGGATTTAAATTTAAAAGACTTGTTTTTCACATTTTATACTTGACATTTATTAACTGCCACTGAGAAAATGACAACTTTTCAGTGTCTTAGGCAGCTGTAAATTGATATTCTAAAGCAAAAATTGATTGGATTGACAGAGATTCCCCATACCAGGAGCTCTTGCTTCTCAAATTGTCTCCATATCTACTACATAAACAAGATTGGAGAAAATATCAATGACTAATACCAAAGATCATTAAAATCTCCTTTCACAGAGTTATCTTAAAGTAGTGTTTTTAAGGAATTCCCCCCACTTATCACAGACTAACATATGATATCACCAAAACCTCATACCAACAGTGGGCTGAAGTCAATCTCACACAGAGAGTTGGCAGTGCTAATGCAGCCTTACTACATAATGTATTTCATCCAAACATCAGAAGAGAAAATCAGAACTTGTTTCTACCACTCCACTACATTGGCCTCATTTTGATATTGTCCCATGGTTAGTTGGGGGAAAAAAGTTTGAAAACCCCCAAATGACATGGAGAGTCTCTGCATTTGACAAATAAGACATAAACTATCAATCTGTCATTTAGGAATGCTTTCCTTCTATTTCTTAAAATTGAATGATATTAAGGATATAAATAGATATTGTGCAATAGAAAGAGTTTTGGGGTCAGAGTTAAGAGACCTGGCTTCCAATCCCAGTTAGGGCGACATTCAGCAAATTACTTAACTTCTCAGGGTCTCTTCTCATCTGCAAAATGAAGAAATTAAACTTTAATATCCTTTCCAGTTCCAAAATTATGACGCTATAATCCCAGGAGCACACACACTTCATTTATAACAAAGCACTTTCTTACTTTGCACTTATAAAATTTAGAGGATCTACACTAACACAACCAACTTTAACGGCCTAGCATTAGGACATTCATTGAACTTAACAGATAACAATCAACTCATCAGTAAGTATTTATGAAGAGCTTGTAATGTGCCAGGCACAGTGCAAAAAATTTCAGATGTTATAAGAGGTAAAAAAAAAAAAAAAAGAGTCCCTGCTATCAAGGAGCTTATATTTTATAGTACTTAGTGATGTCTACTCTTGCTCTCCCCAGCCCCCAAATAAAATTAAATTAAAAATCTAGTAAATTCTATTGGAATAAGGGGGAAAACCCAGATAATCTCTCCTCCTACCCCCCCAAACCCTTTTTTGTCAGTTACATGTTAAATTTTTAAAATATTTTTTAAAATTTTGAGTACCAAATTCTCTCCTCCATCCCTTTCTTACTTCATCCTCAAGAAGGCAAGCACATTGATATAAGTTACACACGTTAAGTCATACAAAACATTTCCATATGAGCCATGTTGCAAAAGAAAACAAAAATAAAAAAATATAGAATTAAAAAAAAGTATGCTTCATTGTGTATTCAAGCTGCATTAATTCTCTCTCTGGAGGTGAATGGAATTTTTCATCATAGATCCTTTGGTTTTGTCTTGAATTATTGTATTGCTCATAATAGCTAAGGTTGATCATGCCACTATGTTGTTGTTACTGTGTACACTGTTCTCTTTGTTCTACTTACTTCACTTTGTATCAGTTCATGTAAGTCTTTTCAGGTTTTTCTGAAAGCGGTCTGCTCATCATCTCCTATAATAATCTGTTAATAATATTCCATTACAGTCTTATTACACCAACTGGATCAGCAATTCCCCAATTAATGGGCATCCCCTCAATTTCTAATTTTTACTATCACAAAAGAACCACTGCAAAGGTGATGTCCCTTATCTCTTTGAGATAGAGACCTAGGAAGGCTATTGTTTGATCATAGCATATGTACAGATTCATAACCCTTTGGGTGTAGTTCCAAATTCCAATACACAATGATTGGGTCAGTTCACAAATCTACCAATTAGTGTCTCAATTTTCCCATATCCCATCCAATATTTGTCTTTTTTCCTTTTCTGTCACATTAGCCAATTTGATAGGTGGAGTTGGTGCCTCAGACTTATTTTAATTTGCATTTCTCTAATCAATAGTGATTTCAAGCATGTTTCATATGACTACATATAGCTTTAATATCTTCATCTGAAAACTGCTTGCTCATATCCTTTGATCATTTACCAATAAAGGAATAGCTCACATTCTTATAAATTTAACTCAATTTTTTAATATTTTGATTAGTGAGGCCTTTATCAGAGAAACTTGTAAAATTTTCCCATTTCCTACTTTCCTTCTAATCTTGATTACATTGATTTTATTTGTTAAATTTATTTATTTATTTATTTATTTGTTGAATTAAATTTTTAATTTAATCAAAATTATCTTTTTTACATCTTTTAGTGCTCTCTATCTTTTGTTGAGTTATATATGTATATTACACACACACACACACACATATATATATATATATATATATATAATATTTCTGCTTTTATTTATTTAGTTGTGAGATTTTTATGCCATTATGCATGGTCGATTTTTGTGATGGTATCATTTAAAGCTGAGAAAAATGTATACTCCTCTCTCTTCCCATTGCATTTTCTCTAGAGGTCTATCATATCTAAGATATCTAAAATTCTATTCATTCCCCCTTACTTCTTTCTTGTTGATTTTGTGGTTAGATTTATCTAGTTCTGAGAAGTAAAGCTGAGGTCTCCTCTCCCATATCTCATTTAAGTATTCTTTTACAAAATTTTGATGGTGTGCTATTTGGAGTCTTTTTTTAAGGAATTTTTCTCTTCAGTGGATTTTTGAGCCTCTTTTACCAAGCTATTAACTCTCTTTTCATGTTTTTCTTGCATCCCTCTCATTTTTTCTCCAATTTTTCTTCTTCTCTTATTTGATTAAAAAATATATCTATATAGATCTATATATTTTAGATAGATAGATAGGTAGATAGATAGATAAACGGATGGATAGGTGGATAGGTAGATCGGTAGGTAGATAAACAGATAATTTGGGTTTAACAAGAAATTCTTGTTGAGTTTGCATCCAATTCATATTTTTTCATTCATGCTTCACTTATAAATATTTTAAAAGAGTCATCTTCTACTGAGTTTGTCTCTGGATCTTTCCTGTCACCATAGTACATTTTTATGGTCAGCTTTTTAAATTTGTTTTTGTTTACTCATTTCTTTAGTCTATTTGTTGACTTTTAGCTTTATGTTAAAGTTCATCTCTGTTCCCAGGGTAGAGGTGGCTTGGCCTCAAACTTCAGGATTTTTTGCTTTTGTTTCCAGAGCTAGTTCTGGGGGTCTCTAAGTTTTCAGTTCTATGATCCAAAGTGCTAAGATCCCAAGAAAGGTATAGTCACTGCTTTCCTGGCCTGTGCTCTTATGTTTACCCAGGAAGAGACCTTGTTCCCCTGTAACTGCAAGTGCTAGAATTCCTCTAGGTCCTGGAATTATGACTAGATCTCCTGCTCTCCTGTATTCACAAGCATTAGTACTCCTTTCTGTCTTAGAACTGAGACCAGGTGCCCTGCTCCTTTGTGAGTTACCATAAGCTTTCTTCTCTGCCCTGTAACTCTGATCAGGATTTCTGGTGCCCTTTGGCCAGTAGTATTATTACTCCTTTCCTCTGGAAATGTGACTTGGTCTCCTGCCTTTCTGCAGTCCCAAGCACTGGTAAACTTCTTTGCCCTGGAACTGTAAGCCAATCCCTTCCTCCCCTAAAGCTGCAATAACTTGTTTTCCTCTTTGAGCTAGAATTGTAACCCAGAACTGCATGTGGGAAGTGCAACAGGGTCCTTTACACAGTGTCAGTAAAGGGTCCCCAGAAATCTACCACAAATAATTCTTAAGACCAATGCTACTTTACTTTTTCCTTGTATTAATTTCCCACATATTCAAAGCACTAAGGTTTTTGCTCCTTTGGATTCCTAACTTGACTTCCAGATCAGCTTGAGTTCATTCATGGTAGAAGACCCTTATAAAGATAATTGACTAGTGAGTTTTACCTCAAATGTAATGCATGGCTATCTTTATTCATATTCCTTCTAAGTTTGCTTCCATCTTACTAGAGAGAAAGTCTGCTTTTCCCCCCTACAGGTGTAGGGGAAACACAAAATTACCCACAGGAGAATTTCATATTCCCAATTTAGGATCTGGTTTGTCATTAACTGTATCCAGACCTCCCAGTAAATCGTCATGGATTTGGGCTCAACCCAGGAGGTCCAAGATTTCCTTTTTTTTCAGACATACTGTTGTTTTTTATTGTCTAAAATATTTGCCTTTCAGTGTGACCACACGTAAGAGCCAAAGCAATGAGCTCTGTAACCAGTAATTATTGAATAGCTCAAAAATCTGCACCATCTGAAGGCAGCTTGGTGCATCCAAGGTGTTTGAAGTCTGTGAGCTGCCTTTAATTGAAGATGTTTGCTTCTGTCTAAGTTTCCATTTCCCCTAATCATGATGAATCATTATAGCTCTTGTCACAGTGGGATACAGTCTTGACTCTGTCTACCTATTTCCTGGCCAGAGAATTAGATGAGCCAGAAAGCTCCAGGCTTGGATGAAACTAGAGGTCTGTGACACTTCTAAAGGCAAGGGGGAGGTTTCAAGGTAACTGTACTTCCACAGTGATTCATTCTGGTTACACAGTTAGAACATTTGTTCTGAGATCCCCATAAACCAATGCATAACAACTCCTAGCCAAACAAGACTGAGAACTGGAAACAGAAACCAGATGCTCAGACCCTGGAATACCTATCTTTTACTTCCTTCAGGAAAGAGAGTGGGAAGGGAGAGAGGGCCATTTATGAATGTAATCCTTTAATAGGGAAATCAAACAACATGTTTGAGCAGCTAATTGTGACAGTAGTTTTTTTTTTTAATTTTCCCTTTTCTCTCAAGCAGCAAATTGATTTGACACCATGCAGAAGGTTTCTATAGCATATGTCTAAAGGACTGAAAGGAATATCTGTGTTTCATTAGCCTCTGAAAACTTAGATGTCTGCTTAATGTGTCCATATCTGTAACCTTCTGGAAGGAAGAGATTCAGTGTTGACCTAACATCTGTCTAAGACATTAGCTACTTTATAAATTATGTGTTGTTCCAAATAGCAGAGGACATTAGGCTTTCCATAAAGAAGACCCAACCTTTCCTCTGGAAATTCAGATTGGTAGAAGAAGGATAGAATGGACATAGTGTTCACATTTACAGATGTGTTCCTCAGTGACCAGAAAGGAAACATGTAGTGGAAGATAGAAGGCAGGAGTGAAATGCAAGTTTTTAGAGAAAGTAATGGAGGCCTTGAAAATTTCCCCCATATCTATTTCCCTACTACATAAGGGATAGTCTGGGCTATTGACATTTTCCCCGATCCTCCCCCCCCCCCAAAAAAAAAGATGCAAGTTAAATATTCTCAAACATACTCAAAGGCTTCTATATTTAGAGCCAGAAGAAATATTAAGAGGTCACTTAGCCCAACCATCTTATTTTACAGATGAGGAAAGTGAGGGCTAGAAAGAAAGGTTAAGTGATTTTCCATGGTCATATAAGTAACAGATGAAAAAAAACAAACAGGATTTGAATCCAGGCTTGACTCTGAGTCTGAAACATTCTCTGCTCTACCACACTACCTCCAATTTGCTCAAAATGTATTTTCTTAATTACCCACCCATCTCAGTGCAAGATTAAGTGGGTAGACTCTACCAATCTTCCAACATTGTAGATGACTGGCAGGCCTAGCTCGGAAGGATGTTGGAAAGATACTTAGACATGTGATAGAATGTTGTCAGAAGGGGAGAAGAATCAACAAAAGAATTTAAGGAAGAAACATCTTCTGTTATAGTGAAAGGGGATATGAATTTGAAATCAAAGGACCTGAATTCAAATTCTAACTCTCTGCCCCTAATTGTATTTTCTTGGGCAAATACTTTACCTACTTTACCTGAATCTTGTTCTTTTCTTTGCAAAAAATAAAGATATTTGAAGTTCCTTCAAACTCAGCATCTATGATCCTAAGATCTACTTTGTTAGCCTAAATTTTGATACATGGAAAACATAAGAAAATATTTTGTAGCATCTAATTTTTTTGTTCTTTTTTCTTATGTCATGTAAAAACATCCTCTGTTTCCACTTTTACTTTGGTTGTGTCAAGATATACGTAGCTAGTTTCTTTACTCCTTGATCTTAAAAATAAGCTTTCTTTTCCCTTAACCTAAGGGCTTCCTTCGCCTCTGAATTTTGTGCCCCCAATTCCCTCTCAGAAGAGGGTGCTGATATTTGAACATAGCATTCCAGGGGTAGTCTCATCAGAAGACCATTAGGAGAAATGCAATAATACAGTGGTTATTTGTGCATAATCAAAATAGGTTTTTTGGCCTGAATCAAGGCAGGGACTAGAATTTTTGTTTTGTTTTGTTTTTGATGTACACCCCAAGTGCCCACCTATACTGGATACTTAACTGCCTTGCTGCAGGGCTGAATTGCAAATGCTCTTCAGAAATACTTCTAAATAAAGATCAGCAGCTATCAGATTACTAGACTATGAAATAAAGGGTCTGGAAGACAAGTTAAACTCTGCAATGAACTGGCCAAAGGATAGTTTTAGCAATTAGATGCACCCTACCTCAGTCAATCCTACTGATCCTCTCCCTGGGTAAGTAAATGAATAGAAAGTATCTATTCAAGGAATTCCTTCATCAAATATTTATTAAGCCCCTACCATGTGCAAAGCATTATTATTCACAAAGTTTGGAAATAAGGCAGTGCCTGGGGTGAAAATTGACAAAGTAGGGGAAAAAAGGCTGTCATAGATTAATTTAACTTAAATCCACAGTCTTCCCCAACCACTAGGCAACCGCAAGGATTTTGGACACATGAGTGTGGTTTTGTGTAGGACATTGGGAGGAGGAAGTAATTCTTGCAAATAGGAAAATAGCAAATGGCTTGCACTAGATTGGGTTCTTTTTGTTCTGTTTTGTTTTTCTTAAGTTTTTTATTCATCCTACATATTGTTCTTATTAAGAACCTTTAAGAATAAGTTTGTATTTCTGACTTCACAGAGCTCCACATCTCAGAGATATAATGGAACTAACCTAGTCCAGTCTACCTATGTACAGGGAACCCCTTGGCTCAGCTACTTTTTACCTAGAAAACCACAAGCAAGGCTTTACATTCTAGGGTTCAAGCTTTTTTTGTGTGTAAAATTATCTCCTTGAAATAACAGATCTTTATGTTTCTTTCCTAATGTAATGCTGTTGATGTATAAGGTTTGGAACTATAAAATGTTGAGGTATAGGGTTAGGGTTCCCTGGTGGTCTAGTGGTTAGGATTCGGTGCTCTCACTGCCACAGTGCAGGTTTGATTACCTGTCAGGGAACCCTAAAATGTTGAGGTATAAGGTTAGGAGTGCTCAAGATCCCCAAATACCAACACACTGGGTCCTGCCAAATGAATTTGACTCAAGTCTTCTCTCAGCCAAAGTAAAGTAAAGTTTATTAAAGGTTCACCATAATGGGTAGAGTCTTAAGGAGCCTCGGTATCTATGATGCTTGTATTGGACAAGTAGGCCAAAATAATCTGACACAGAGTGAGTCTGCAGTAGAAAATTCTCTGGCTCCTTCAGGGAGGGAAGATGGGTCTGATAAACAGAAAGGTTGTGGGAAGAATCTAGGGTGGTCTAGAGGAGGAGTTTGGGGAAGGTCTTCAGGAGGAGTCAGATGAGGTCAGACTCCAGTAGGGAGAGATTAAGGCTGGGAAATAGCTGGAGGACCCTGTAGAGGGTTAGTTTAAGGATATAGAGATATTTTGGGGGGATCAAGGATGGGAGCTAACTGGATAATGGAGGGCTAGGCTGGTAACAGATTTGGGCCAAGCTATAAAAGAAAGGTTGTATGGCCTCCGGCAAATGCCTCATCAAATGAGAAGATTCAAGGAGATTTCAAGGGGGTTCCCAGAGCTTGTACCTCATCAATACTATGATTCTATTTTAGTCAACATCTGCAAGCATTCAGTAATTAATTAACTACTACAAGGTATTAGATACAGGCAATATGAAGGCAAAATTAAGTACTCATAGTTAAACAATCTGGAGCCAAGCAAACAAAACAAAACAAAAAAACAACAAAGTCTAAATCCGCTTCCTTAAGTGGAACACTTAGTCCTGGTTCTCATTTGCCCTCCTGACTCTTCCCTTTATGAGTACAATCCCTGATTCCTTTAATTGGCTCCCTATGGCATGATTTTCTACCTTCACTTTCTTCTGAATGTACTCCATCTTATTAGGGACATTTCTAAAATGTTGGACATGATACTTGAGATATGGTCCTACCCTAGAAAAATGCTGTGGAACCAGTGATGTATTTTATCCTACCTTCAGTGAGGGTACCTCAGAAATTGCCAAATGCTACATATTCTCTGATTTGGACTAGAAGATCTCTCAAGGGTCTCCCATCTTTCCAAATCCTATGATCCTGGGAAGTCTTACCAGAGTGGTTTTTTTTTTTTTCCAAATTAATCCATTTTCAAATACGTATATTAAAGTGTAGGTGCTAGAACCTCACTATATTTGCTCTTTGCTTTTATTCATTGTTTTGTTGATTGTCTAGACTTAAGAATGTGATTGGGAAAATGTCAATCATGCAAATTAAACTTAAAAGTATGTCCTGTACATTTTTCCTCCAAAACCTGGTTAAAGATTAATCAGCATACCAGCAAGTGGAACTATCTCCTCCCCAATTCAATACTGTTTGTCTCTCATTGTTTTCTAAGCCTGAGTTATATTTTTAGCTTCTCTGTCATGTATTTAACTCATATTGATTTTTTAATGTTTAATGCACTCAAAGGGATCTTACACTAGTGTTCTGTCCTCGTGTCGGCCATCCTATTATTGCTAAATGCATCCCTTCTAAATTATAAGAATCTGTGATTCCAAAGGATAAGAGTCTTAGAGATATTCTCTTTCTATCCCCTCATTTTACAGAAAAAGAAACTGAGAACCACAGTGAAGTAGAAGGACCACACTTCAAATCTAGGATCTCTGCCCGTTAGTCTAGCAAACTTGACAATGAATCACAGCTGCTTCTTGTGGATCCAGGGTTGGTAAGTAGTCTGAAAAAAAGTGGTTATCCATTCAATTTAATGAACATCTAAAAATCCTAAAAAAAAAAAGTAGGGACAGAAAAAGGCCCTTTCCTTAACATGATCAAAAACATTATGTAAATCAATAACTAGTTTGGTTTGCAGTAAACACTGAAAGTTTTCCTAGGACAAACCAATCAATAAAGCACCTCTCCTTCTTATTATTTATTTGATGTAGTTAGAGGAATGAATGAATTAAGACAACTGTTGACCATGCCACAGAACAGAGTTGAAAATGCTAGCCTTAAGAAAAGAAACCAGGAGGGACATAAAGGGGTAATCTAAGGAAGATGAAATTGTTTCTGCCAGAGGGTAAAACAGAGATTAATGCATAGAAGTAGAAGGGGCACATATTTGGGGTAAGAATGATTGTAATAATAATAATTCCTAAAATTAGACTTATCCAGACATGGAATGAGTTGCCAGGAAAGGGAAGTTTCCCATCACCTGAAGTCTTGAAGTAAAATCTTGTGTGGGTTTATAGAAGAGATGCTTGATCACCTATTAGTTAGACTAGAAGACCTCCCGCATGCTTTTTGTTTTGCAATGTCTGTGATTCTGGGAAGTCCCATGAGACATTTTGTTTCAAATGAATCCATTTCTGTATATAACTTTAGTATTGGTGCTAAAGCCTCACCATATTTTTATCAGTCCAAATTCATTCTAAGGCTGACTTGTCTCCTGACTCATTAAAAATTTAATCATTGGAAAAGAACAAGGGCTTTCTTGTGAAGTTATCTCTATTATAATGTGATCCATGAAAAGGCCATTGAAGACAGTGGCCCTTGTGTGTATTTACAATAGTTTAAAACATTATGAATATCAAATTGTGACTATCTTTCCTAAATGTGATAAAAGCAAGAGAAGATCTAATAATCATAAATTAAGCATGGAGATCTCAGTGTAGTTAATTAATTTTTACCATTTTATTGTCATTTGCCAAATTCATGCTACAGATACAAAAAATGTTTGAAATTTGCCAGTAAAAATAAAAGATGTAAATAAAAGTCTAATAATGTATGAAAAGGGACAAGAAGCATAATTTCTTGCCAGTGTTCTATTTACAAATTGTGTACCACTCTGGTTTATCATTCTTTGAATCCCTTTTTTGAATACATTGAATCCAAAATAGTTTTTTCAGGTATTATTTTACTCCTGAGCAAGCAAATTCAGTGGTACTTCTTCTAAAAGGTTAAGTCTTCACCTGTTTATTAGAAAGGTCTTGATGTCTATAGCATTTCTAATTGACTGAGTTATTTTTTTGTCTGGTGGTGATGTATTGACAGCCTAATGCATTCAAAGGTTCCATAGATTTTCCTGCCCCGATACTCTTTCTTTTTTTGTCCATCCTGTTATGGATTTAGCTTTCATTGTGTTTTTTTTTTCCATTTCTGAAAGTGGAAAAATGATATACTTTACAGGGAAAAATCTCTCTTGATAAATATATCCATGTTTATAGGATCCTTGCCAGTGGAGACTGATTTTGTCTTACATGACTATTGTCTAGGAAAGTACTCAGAAAATAGTAAACATTTAATTGTTATTATTGTTTAACCATTTTAAAAGAGGACCAGTGGCTTCATGGAGTGATATTTTGACGTATGCATGAATTGGATCTAAGTAAAACATAGAGACACATAGTCACCAGCTTCCTTTTTTCTGAATTGTTAAGTCAGGATTTCTGGCAATAGTTTGGGTGCAGTGGATGACTGGTGTCTACAGTGTTTGATCAGGCTTTAAGAGCGTGATAGTACCTGTTTCAACTGTCTTCATGGCTATTGGAACAAATTAATCTCATCTACCCATTCCACTGGGAGAAGACTTCACATTCTGGGATAAACATCCTCTTAACTCAGTGAGAGGCATCGTTACCCTTGACCTGCTTTAGCCCATCCTCCAAGACGATTTTATTGGAGTGTCAGCGCTAAGCATACTGCAACTTCTCAGAGCCATAGGTGAGAGTTGGGTGAAAGGTGGACACTAACGAATGAGCAGCCCTGAAAAAAGGTCCATAAGCCCTCCAACCAGAGGTGCTAGTGCCCCTGAACACCTCATACATCCTTTAACAAATGCTTGTCAAATGAATGAAAGCCTACCTCTAATTTGTCTAAGATGGAGAGGAAAATGGAGAAGGAAGGTAAAAGTACTGCTTAAAGTAACCATCCAGTGCATTCATTTTTCTTCAATATGCACCATAATGAAAAGATTTCCCCAGAAGACCTTGTGCGAAGTTCATGTCTTGATATTCCTCTAACACTCTCTGTTGAAAATTCCTTCCTTAAATCCAGATTACATTTCTTGTGGTCAGTCAACATAAAATCACTTCTTCATTTATTCTTTTAGTATTCTGAATGCTGAATCTTGCATATTCTAACATCTTTAGCTTCCCCATAGCCTTTCTTTTCTTTAAATAAAATCATTTCTAATTCTTTAAATTCTCCTCCCCCTCCTTAGGTCCTATTCTTTCATATGATCCTATTGAGTTATAGAGCACAATTGGTCACAATAATAGGTCTGAGGTATCTGAAATCATTGTATATAATGGGGAAGTGAAGAAAAAATTATTTTATTTCTTGTATCTTCTGACACTTCTCTGTTTTGTTTGTGTCTGTAACAGCTGCTTTAAATGATTGACTTGTTTGTTTCTCTGCTCTGCTCCAGTAAGGCCTCATCCAATATAATCCTACAAAAGCAGTATTTACCCATCCTATGCACATGAACAATTCATTGCTGCTCCTTTATCAATAGCCTATCCTTTTATTTTTTTTTTAAGGCCCCCGCCTTTAAATTTACCCTTATAGAGAATTAATAGGTAAGAAAATCCCCTCTACCAATTCAAATGAGCAACCCCTCTGCAAATGATAATCAAAGAGAGATGACTAGGGAACTGGGAGGTTGAGTGACTCTGTCCTCTACTTTCTTCTGTCTCCTGCCTCCTCTCTCCATCTCCTTCCCTCTCTTTTTTCTTCCTTTTCCTCTCCCTCTCTGTTGAAATGGCAGCTTGATGATGTAATGGATTAAGTGTCGTAACTGGAGTTAGGAAGATTGATCTTCCTGAGTTTAAATCTGACCTCAAATACTTATTAGCTTTGTGACGCTAGACAAGTCACTTAACCCTGTTTGCCTCAGTTTTCTCATCTGTAGAATGAACTTCAGAAGGAAATGACAGACCACTCCAGTATCTTTGCCAAGAAAACCCCAAATGGATCATGAAGAGTTGAACAAAACTGAAAATGACTGACCAACAACAATCTTTAGTGGAGCGACATTTATTTATTTATTTGTTTGTTTGTTTGTTTGTTTATTTATTTATTCATTCATTCATTTATTTATTTATCTGTCTATCTATTTATTTTTGCTTTGTTGTGCTTTCATTTTTATTCAGTTAATTTTCTTTTTAGACACGGTGAGCAGAACATCTGTACCTATGATTCCAATAGTGTGGGAGTAGGAGAATCTCATTTTTGAGAATCCCACTGATGGAACATATTTGAAACTGCTGTGTTATAGAGTTTAGAGTCCTGGATGGTTTGTCCCAGGCGCTGAGCAATTCTTATCACATAGTATGTGTCAAAACTTGAACCCAGGTCTTTCTGACTCCGGAGTTCACCCTCCAACTCATTGGGGTTTTGTTGTTGTTGCTGTTTTGCTTTTATTACTTTGGTTATTATGTGCCCTTGTCAAAGTTCATCGGTTCAAGGTTCTCACATTCTAAAAAAAAAGTTCATTTGCATTGATACAGGTGCTTTATTGTATCTTTCTTCTGGTCTGCACCATTGGGCCTAAATTAGACTAAACTAATATTTCAAATGCTTAGCTGTTCTAAGGGGTTTTATGCTCTCTGGTGCCCAGCAGAAACTTCATTTACCATGTGATTATTCCTTTGTTGGAAGTATTACCTCTGAAACTTTCTAATTTGTATTTTTAAACTGTAGGAAACAAACTGATTTCTCTTGCTCTCTTTCAAATATAGTTTAGTACTACTTGGTCAGAGAACACTAGGGTGCTTCTATATGTAATATTCATTTCCTGAACTCATTTGCACCTCACTTGGATACTTTTAATTTTCCATTTTCTCTTAATGGATAAGTCAAAGGTGCTGTCTCAGACACTAACAAACAGAAGGCTCAGAAGACATCCCTTTGGGGAGACACTGGAAATGTGTAAGGAATGTGTTGCCAAGCTGTTTATGGTGACAAGTCCCTGTTTCCATCTGCAGTACTTGAATTTCTTTGTGAAAATGACAATGAGTGTAACAGTAATTATCATCAGTATGATCAATTAATGCTTACTGATATCCCAAAGGATGCAAGCCTCTCTTCCTCTCTGGGCACAATAGAGATGTATACTTAATAAAACCTCCAAGAGAGCAGAATGGTTAGTGGCTACATCTTTAAACTGGGAAGATCCGGCTTCCATTTCCACCAGTGACACATACTGCTTGTTTGTCCTTTGTCATATCACTTAACCTTTCAGTGCTTTAGGTAGTTCTCAATGACTACCAGTTTCAGAGGAAAGGCTGCTGGTCTGCGTTGGTAGAAAATTCTGGGAATTGGTAGAGAACACCTGGGAATTCCATACCCCAAGGAAATCAAAGTCAAAGCCTCTACATTTCTCCCCTAGGAAGACTCAAAAGAAGACAGCATGGATACTAGATAGAAGGCCAGACTTCAATTTAATAAGATTAAGGTTCAAATATTGCCTTTGAAATGAGACCATGAATGATCAGGGAAAGATACCAGGTCTAGAATTAGATAAACTGGGTTCAAATCCTAAGTCTAACACTACCTGATTCTTTCTGAATTGCAACTTTCTCATCTATAGAATAAAAATGATGGACTAAATGATTTCTCTGAGCCATTCTATCTCTAAATCTATGTTGCTAAGTGAACTTAACATCTCAAGGACACTAGACAACGAAGTCAGATGTCTTAAATGGGGATCAGTGAACTTTCATATATAGATAAGTAGAAAGTTGTATTTCAATATAATTAGTTTAATTTGTAATCCTGTACACATACATATATATGTGCACGTGTATTTGTAAATATATGTTATACATACATGCAACACACATATTTATATGCACATGTGTATACATGCACACATATATACATACTATATATCTGTATCTAGCTATCTCTTTGCATACCTCTATCTCTATCTATGAAATACATAGGAGTCCATAGGCTTCTGTAGACAATCAGTTGGATGCACAACACAAAAAAGGCTAAAAAACCACTATTCTAAGGCTGTAAATTTTTTTTTAATGTTGCCAATCTGCATTAATTGAAGAGTTTTTCATACTGGGAGTTTTATACATTGATGATATAACAATTCTATACCTTTCTACCAAAAAAAAGGAAAAAGAAAAAAAGGAAGCAAACAAAGGTGATGTGGAGACTGCAGAGAGGAACCATACTGGAATTCTTTATATGTGGCATTATGAATATTGATTATTTAAGTGTTTAAGCATGCTAGAAGGTCACTTATGTGAGCTGTAGCAAACATTTCTGGTAGGGATTTATATTTGAAGTGTTTATTAGCATGGTCTCTCAGTTTCTGACTTGTTTGACTTTTAATCAATTGAGAACTTAAACATTTACCCAGTATATAGAAACAACACATGAGATATTCATTTAATCTTGCAAGGTTACTTTGCCCTTCAACTAGGGAGACTCTATTTCCTCTCAAACTACCCTCATTCCAGTCATTGTCATAAGAAAGTTCCAATTCAGTATTAATAGGTGCTTATTGAGTAGTCCCCTGTGTTATCTTCTGTGCTTAGTGTATTTCATGTACACAATGGTTTCCTGGTTGATGACAACTCTATTAATATCCTTTGAGCATATCTAAGGATTTTAGTGGACTATGCAGTCAATCTAAATCAGCAATATGATTAATGTTATAGTCAAAAAAAGTTCCTGTGATAATGGACGGTATTAAAAGGTCATCATATCTAGAATTAGGGAGTTTATTCTGCTTTAATTCTGCCATATTAGACAGCTTCTGGAGATTATTTTATGTTGGGTACCATATTTTAGGATAGATGCTGACAAGCTGAAATATGTTAAAAACAAAGTGAAAGAGATGGTGAAAAGAATATTGACCATTATATATACAGAACTGGGAACATTTCGACTTGAGAAAATTTGGGAGGAGCAAGAAGCCATCACCATACATCGAAAAAGGTGACTGGAGTCAGAGAAACTGGGTTGAAATTACACCTCTATGTGATCTCAGGCAAATAGCTTTGCCTCCAAGGCCTGTTAGTCCTATCCAATGTTCAAAGAATATTTAACTCATTAGAAGAATCTGTTTTACATGTCTTAGAATCTTTTTTTAAGTGCCTTATGGAGTATGATCTGAGGGACAAAGGGAAGCTTAGGGAAGGATGGAGTCAAAGATGAAAAGAGTGTTCCAAGATAAATAAAAAATTTTGTCTATGGCTGGCTTTAGATGCAATAATAATTAAAAATGGTCTTTGCCACCTGTAGTAACCAGCTCCTTCCTTTTGTTGGGCCCAAACTCTGGGAGATATGTGTGCTATGACAAGAGCCCCAACCAATTCCTTCATGTTGGGCCATGTTGGCTTCCCCAGCTTACATTGTAAATGTGTGCCTTTGAAAGAACAGCGGCCTTGATAAGCCCCTGTCCTCTATGTTCTCACTTTTCAACTCCTTTATTCAAATTCATGTGCTATTGAACAGAGCTGGAAGAAATCAAGATACTGGTCTGATTGGGTCCACTACAAATGTGTTATCTAATCTCAGCTGGACTCTCATTCCATCTGTCTTAACATAGTTTCTATTCCAGATATTATATCTTTGCAAATCCCACCATACCTTCTGACCCACATCCCTCTCTCAGCTGATCATATTTGTTTCATATTTCACAGAAAAAAAAAACTGAGACAATCTGTAAGCATCATCTACTCTCCTTCTTCCCATACCATTTGGATATCTTTCTCTATTTTCTCCTCTTTTACTTGCTCTTTTCTTAAATGAAGAAATACCCCTTCTCTTAGCTAAGATTAACCCTTCTACATGAGCCCTTAATTCCACTTCCTCCTATCTTCACTAAGAGATTGCTCCCTTATCCACCTCACTGTTTCTCTAATTATCAACTTTCCCCTACTTATTGGTTGTTTCTTAGCTAAGTAAAAACAAAATAAAAATTAAACAAAAATTACATGTCCCCCTTCCTTAAAAATCCCTTACTTGATAAGACTGACCTATTTATGGGCTAGTTTAAGAATGGCAAACTCAACTAGAAATGATCCTTGAAGGCCTCACATTGACTAAGAAAACCACAAATTGACATTATGCATGTTGTATTATATTTTTGTTTCCTTTGTTAAATATTTCTGAATTACATTTTAATCTGGTTCAGGCTTTACCGTGGACTTCTGCCAGCTGATGAAGCCTGATAGTTGGACACTTTTGGTCTAGCTAACAACCTCTTTCTTTTGTTCCTTTTGTAACTATAATATTTGGTAAAGCCATGTACAGTCAGTGCATTCCTCTCTGGTTACTCTTTCCTAAATTCTAAACAATCTGGCTTTTGACTTCATTATTCAACTGAAAAGGCACTCTCCACATTTGTCTGTGTTCTCTGTATTGTCAAATCTAATAACTTTTTGCTAATTCTGATCCTCCTTGACCTCTCCAAAGAACCTGACACTGCCAAACACCTTGTGAATATTCTGGCATCTCAGTCAGTAAACATTTATTAAGCGCCTATTATGTGCCAAGCACTGTGCTGTGCACTGGGATTAGAAAGGACAAAGATAGTTTTTGTTCTTAGGATCTCTGCGTTTTCATGACACCATTCTAGCCAGACTTTCCTTCTAGTTGTGCAACTGTTTCCTTATCAATGTCACCTCCACTAATGTGGGTATCCCCAAGGCTTTCCCTGTCTCCTGTTCTCTTATCATTCTATACCAGAGGTGGAGAACCTGTGACCTTGAGACCACATGTGGCTTTCTAGGTCCTCGGGTGCGGCCTTTTGATTGAGTCCAAGTTTTACAGAACAAAGCCTTTTATGAAAGTAATTTGTTCTGTGAAGTTTGATTTCAGGCAAAGGGGCTATACTTGAGGACCTCGAGGGCTATGTGTGGCCTCAAGGCCACATGTTCTCCACCCCTGATTTTTCTTCTATCTTACTTGGTGATTTTATTAAGTTTTATGGGTTCAATAAGCATCTCAGCAAATGATTCACAAGTCTTTATATTCCTCCCTTCTCTCTGATGGATTAGAGTAGTGCAACCCCAAAACATGCCTGTACCTTTTGGATATCTCAAACCGAATGTCCCATAGGCAGCTCAAACCCAATATATCCAAAACAGAACTCATTATCTTCATCCCTCCCAAATTCTTCCCACTTCTGAATTTCCCTATCATTATTAATGGCCCTGCCATTATCCTGGTCTTCCAGGCTACCTCTTCACTCTCAGTCAGCATATATATACAGTCTATTGCCAAGTCATGTTGTTTCTATCTTCAAAACATCTCTGGAATTGTCTTCCTCCTCTCTACTCAAATAACCAAAATCCAAGTTTGTACCGTCATGGTAATGAGGTATGACAATAGCCATCTAACTGACTTCCCTGACTCAAGCCTCTCCAAACTTTAATCTATCTTCCACTGAGCCCTTAAGGTGATTTTTCCAAAGCCTAGATCTGACTCTGCTCAAGGTTCTCCTTGAATATCATGTGACATGATATTCCTGTTTTCCCCACAGGAACTCAATATACTTCCATATTTAATTTAATTCCTATATGCTTTCACATCATATTGTTAATAATGATACTTCCTCATTTCCAGAGTAACAAAATGAGAGCATAGATATGCAGTTCAAGTGAATCCTTGTTAAGTCCATTATCAAATATAAACTCTTCTGGTTAATGTTGAAAGTCTTTCACAAGCTTGCCCATTAAGGATCAAATCACAATATTTATAAAGCATAGAGTACAATGTTTAGTGTATATTACATACTTAAAAATAATTATTCCTTTTCCTCTTATCCTCCCTACCCATGCCTGTGTTTCCATTCTTCTTCTACTTTGGAACCCTCCAAAAACGCTACCACTGACCTACTTGCAGTTCCTCAAACACCACACTTTATCTCCATGCCTTTGCTCTCTAACATTCATGCACTGAATGCTATACCAGTTAACCTCTACCTCTCACTTTCCATGGCTTCCTTTAACTGAATTGAAATCCCACCTCATGCAAGAATCTTTTCTTCCCTTTCTCCCTCATCTGCTAATGTCTTCCCCTTTTTACATTAAATCCTGTATGTACCTAGATATTTAAAAACTTTTCTCTCCCATTAGAATTTACCTCTCTTAAGAGGATGGATTATTATGGTGGTGGTTGTGTCTTCAAATCTGCAGTGTTTAGAACTGAATGTGGCATGAAGTTAAGTATTCTATAGATGTTTGTTAATTAACTGTTGACTAAAAACAAACAAACAAACAAACAAAAAACACCCTTGATAACCATGATAATGAGCCAGTGGAAATCTTAGCTTTACTTTCTTAAACCTTTTAAGCCTCTATAATACATACTGAATACTTGTTGATAGAAAGAAAAAAAATCTTTCAATATCTATTTAATATCCTATTACCCAAACTAAACTGAGCTCACCTGTAAGAAGTGGTTGCCAGATCAATTTCACTTTGTTATCATGAAAGTGTTTCGCACAATCAGAAAGAATGAATTGGGTGTCTACTAGATTACAAATTTATGTAACCCACTCACACATTGCATTCCCTACAATTTCCTCTGTGCATAGCAAGCTTTTAACCTACTTACTTTTCAAGGAATATAAAAAATATTCAAAATCGGGAATGTTGTTATAACATCAGAATTTGGTACTGAGACATGAAATATGATTTGAGGATCTGAATAGTTTACAGTCAATAAGACCAACTACTGCAAAGGATTTGTGTTTAAGTTTTCCAAATGCTAACAGAAAAAATGCTCAAAAATATATCACAAAATAAGAAACAGCTATAATACATGATATATAAATATTCAGTTATAAGACACACAGAGAGAGAGAGAGAGAGAGAGGGAGAGAGCCCCAGGAATATAACTCTTATTGGATATTACTAAAATGATTCATTTATCTTTCCTTTTTATACATTCCCCAAACCACAAAATTTAATGAAATTGATACTTAATTTTTGAGGAGGATCAGTGATATCAGGGCTGATATCTTGACTTGCATGTAAATTGGATTTAAATGAGGCAGAGTTGAACAAAGTCATCAACCTCATTCTCCCCTCCTGAGTCATCAAAGTCTAGCAACAGGACAAAAGTCAAGATGATTGGTATGCATTGTATGACCTTGGCATTTTCCATGCCTGAACACACTCTGAGGGCTCCACAGTGCCTCCTTCAGCCAGATGTTGCTGAGGAAAGTCTTCACATGCTTAAGGTAGACATCCCCCTAACACACTGACAAGTTTGAGACCCATTGGTTACCCTCAATCTGTTTTAGCCAATGTACTGAGACAGTTTACCCGGGTATGGCCGCAGCACATGCTATAGCTTCTTAAAGTGACAGGTCAGAGTTAAGTGAATCGAGTGAACAGCAAAAGTGGATTAGCAGCCTTGAAAAGGACTGGTCTTCTTGAACACCACACAATTAAATGTAAACACTTATTAAAAGAATCATATAATAGTCCAGTTTTCCCCACGGGAGTTCAACATAATTTTACATTCAGTACTCATTTTTGTCATCAATAATGATACTTCATCACCACTCAAGCAACAATGTAGGATAACAAATATATGGTTCAAGTATACAGGAGTATCCATAAAATATCCACAGAACAATAGCTAGTTTAATGTAAGTATCTTATGAGTTGGGACTGTTTTACATTTG
>NW_027185777.1:28107317-28117773 GCF_028583685.1 Petaurus breviceps papuanus
GCTAGTTTAATGTAAGTATCTTATGAGTTGGGACTGTTTTACATTTGACTGTGTATTCTTAGTGTATGACACAGTGTTTACTACTTGGTAGGCACTTTGTAAATGCTTTCTAAATTGACTTGATCTGAGTCAGCAGAAGAGTCATAAAGTTTGGGCCAGATTTAGGGACTCTTTATAGAAAGACACGGTCAAGAATGAGTAAGGATTAGATGGAGTGAAAAAATTTCATTGAAAGGCTATTACTCAAGCTTTAAAATAACACACTGATTATATTCCTCCTTGTCTTTGGCCATCTCCATTTGAAGTTATTTCACTTGACTCTGGTTTGGAGGATGTGCCATGATCTAGTGTTCACCCATACTTGCTTCTTCCCACCTTCCTGTGGCTATCTCTAGTTAAATAACATGGTCTCTCTATAAATGGATCAAACCAAAGGGCCTGTTGTCTGCAACTTTACCTAAGCTAATCTTCTGTTAAGATTCACTTGAAAGTCCCAACAACAAATTCACTCATGGCATGATTTCTCTGTCACAAAAAATCCCTCCCTGCCCACAGACACAAACCTACCACCAAAAGGCCAGGATGTAGCCATGGTAGTTCAACACTGGAACCATGATTTCTTCCCAGTAAGTGCTGTTGATACATGACTTTTGAAGTCACTTTGTGAGGCTAATATATGTGAGGCTAATAATAGCACATATTTGACATGAGAGGCAAGTTCTATTTAATTGTGCTGTGGGTTTTATTTGCTACTGTGTGTTTTCTAGGCTATAAACTTTGATTATTCTATTTATTTAAGGAAAGGGCCTTGCCAGAAATTGTCACATCTCATCGAATGAGTCATTCTTTAACCTAGATAGTTTGACTATTTGAAAACATTTCCACTCAGAAAATTCTAATGGTAATAGATGAAGGTTGTTCATTTCAATATTACTTCATGACATAGATTCTTGCTGAGGGACAAAGGGAAAAGCAAACAGATGTTTGGGGAATTGTAATGGCAAAGTTGAGAGAGAACCATTCACAGATGGAATTTGAGGCAGAGGGAAAAAGGAAAAAAAATAAGACAAGAAGAATCGGATATGGGAAAGTGTTTACTGTAGATTGAAGAGGGAAATGGAGTAAACCTTCAGTCTCAGAAATCACTGTGGGAACATGACCATTTATTAAAAAATAAAACTGGATTGTAAACCTTCAACAATGTTGATAATAAGCTTTATGAATATTCATTCCAGATAAAGAAATAATCACAGAGAGTACCTTGTAGGGCACACATTCCTCTTTGCTTCCCTTTTGGTCTACCTAGTAATTCATTAGTTTCTTATTTCAAAAGATACATGCTTTCAATTTTGTAGGGCTACTTTCAATGGCATAGATGACTGCCATTGAGAATTAGAAGAAATCTTTGAGATCACCTAGTTCAAACCCTTCATCTTATAGAAGGTAAAATTAAGCCTCCACATTTCCCTTACTTCCAACCACAGGATCACTTATTTGCTCAACATTGCAAGTAGGATATAGAATCAACCATTCAAGGTAAGACCTGCTGACCACAATTCCATTGCTCTCTTCATCGTCTTTGTCATTATGAATTGCTGTGGCCTGCTCCACTCCGCCCCCCTCAAAAAAATTAAAAATTACAAACGTCAGTTTTTCTGGGAATAAACAACTATGTGCATGGCTAGACAGATCCCTCCATGACTGATACTCAGACTATTGCCTGGTCTTTAAAAGAAACATTTCCTACATCTTCTAGAAATGAACATTACCAGGCATATCTTTAAAAAAAGTTATTTTTGTGATGTAATGAGATAGGACAAGACTTTACTGGAATTAACTCAGAATAAAAAAAGAAACACAGAAATGATTAAGAAGTGCTTTGAAGGATATAGAAAAAAGAATAAAACAATATTTTTCTTCATGAACCATACAATCACCTAGAAGAGGGCAAAAAGTAGCTAGAATACAAGAAAAGTCAAAGAACAATATCTATTCAAAGTATAGTCTTGTGAAATGGAAAAGACTGTTTTTGACTGAATGGAGGGAACGGGGATAAAGCAAAATCTTCCTTTATGACATACCTTTCATGTGGGACCCAAAGGATGACAAAGAATTAGAAAATCAAAGCTGAGCAGGTATTATAGTCCAAATGAAATACAGAAAATAGAGATTATATAGGGAAAAAAAACCTCCCAATCATTCTCTTGGTTGCCCTGCCAACACCTCCTCTTAGGGATGTCTGGGACTTTAGAATATGGCTTCTACTTTTCCCTTCAGAGTTTAAAGGTAAACTTGAATTATCAGGAATTGTGTTTTCTTTATTGTCTCTATTTTCTATATTTCATATTGGCTACAATTCATGAGGCCCCAGTAATGTCTTCCCCTTACTCATTCTCTTACATTTAGGTTTAAATAATAATTCATCACATTTAGCTCTCTTTTGGAAAGGGATAATAAGGAATGTTGTTATTATTCAGTTCATTCATGTCCAAGTCTTCATGACCCCATGGACCATACATACTGTCCACTGCCTTGGCCAAAGCTACTGGAGTGATTTGCCATTTCTTTTTCCAGCAGATAAAGGCAAACAGAGGATAAGTGACCTACCCAGAATCACATGGCTACTAAGTATCTGAAACTGGGTTTGAACACAGGACTCCTTACTCCAGAATCAGTGCTATATTCACTGAGCCATCTAGTTGCCCACAGTTACTAGTAGTTCATAAACTCACAAAGTGTGTGACACAGTCTTCCACAAATACGTATATAGTCCAGGGAAAAGATGGTTCAGTATTTGAGAGCACATGTGTCAAAGGGGAAACTCACAGTTTCTAGTGGCTGGAAGATTTTTTCTTCTTTGTAGATTGTAAATGAAGTTCAACTTAAGTGCAGTGTAACTTTTCTGATGGGGTCTGTGTAAAGCACCTCATGCCTGAATAATTGAAAAATTCTTCTTGTTGTCCACCCTACCTAAAAAGTGCTTCAACAGTTCCCTTTCCTTTAAACTTACAAAACTATCTTCCTAAAGAGCATGATTGACTATCCCCCCAGCCCTGCAGACACAACATTTAGTAAACTTCAGAGACTCCTTATTACTTCCAGCATCAAATATAAAATCCTTTATTTGACTTTTAAAGCCTTTTATTTCATGGTCCCTTCCCACTCTTCTGGTTTTATATTTTACTCAACTCCATATATTTTGTGATCCAGTGAAAAAGTACTTCTTTCTGTTCATAGTGAAGGATGCTCCGTCTATTAACTCTTCCCTATATACTGTGTCAAGAATGCTTTCTCTCCTCTTACTTAGTCCCCAGTTCCTGACCTGTCTGACTTCCTTCAGGGCCTGATTCAATCTTTTCTTCTTCAAGAGGCATGTCCCACTCTTGACCCTTCCTTTGCTTTGAGATTATTTACCAGTTGCCCAATCAATAGTGTATATATATTCATATTTGTTCTCCTCCATTAAAATATTGAATGCTTGAGGGTAGGGACTGTATTTTTTTGAGGGGGGGGGTATGCTTACTGTTGTTATATGTAGCAAAGATAGAAAGTTGACCTAAGAACCAGGAAACTCTGGGTTTAGGTGTGGCCTGTGATGAACACTGGCTTTGTGAACCTGGGTAAGTCACCTGGTTCTTTAGATGACTGAGTAAAGCTGCAGACAAATTTCAGACCTGAATTGGCAGAGAAAATTCCATTTCCCCAGGAGCTCCCTACACCAGTAAAATTAATGATCTACTTCAGTTACATCAAACTCAAATAGAAACTAGGGCCATTGATCCATATATGAGGATCCCTGCTGACCCTGTATTGACTTATTTTTTAAGACGTGATATTATTTATGTTTTATTGCATTTTCATTTGTTTGTTAAATGTTTCCCAATTATATTGTAATCTGTTCCCAGCAACATTCTGGAATGCTGTCATGGTGGACACCTTTGGTCTAGTAAAAAGATACCCCTTAAAGAGGAGCTGGAAAGTAGGGTTCAATTTGAGGAGAAAAATAACCACTCCTCCCTAACTCCCCAAGACCAAATTACTAGGGAGCAAGTGGGAAAGTCAAGACTAAGATTAGGAGGTAAATAAACATGATTGGCCTGGGGACTTCATGAAATACTGGTCCCAGGTAGCAACTATCCTATCAGAGGAGTGTGTCACAACAATGAAAATATCTCCATGGAGAGAAGACTCCTCTCTAGGAGATGGAAAATACAATGTCTGTTGACCAAAGCAATCTGTGATGTTGTAACAAATTACTGTATGTTTGCTGATGGCCTTGGGGAGTTATGAGAAAAAGTCAACAAAAATTGGCCCTTTTGCCAACTTGTTGATGAGCTCTTTAGAACTTAGGCCAATTCTCTGCCAACAGATAGACATAACATCTATAACTGAGCCTTAACTGAACATTTTTGCACCTTAGTTTATATTTTCTTGACGTAGCCTTGGACAACTGAGGTCACTTCAATCCAACAAGGTGGCATGGTGGAATTATAGTGGAAACTTTGACTTAACTCATGGTTTGTTTTTTTGTTGTTGTTGTTTTGTGATTCTTTTTTAAGGGAAAAGAAAAGAAAGAAGTCCTGGTGACCATGGGTGGGGCATTTTTCTGTTACACTGTGACTTTTGACTATTATATACTAAAATTCAGTTTTTGGAAGACATGTGAGGAATGAATGGAATAGCAAATGCTAAGGGAACCATGTTCAGTGGGACATTTTTTTTCCTGCAAACACAAGGATTATCAAATCTTCCATTTCTAGAATGGTCACACCAGTGCATGGTTTGATATCACTCATTATTAGGATTACTATTTAAATTTGTATACTTTATCAGATTCATTTTTTGTAGCATCCCTTTTATTACCATAATAACAAAACCTCCATAGCTTAGATTTAAACAGTTAAAGCAAATTGCATTTAAAGAAATTTACTGAGAAAATATAGACATAGATGTTTAAATTTTGAATACACCTCCAGGAGAATAGTTCAGAATATAGCATTTGTAATTTCACTTGAATTTAGAAATACTGTTTGGCATTGTTAAATATTTATCATTTTATTAATTGAAACAATCCCCAGAAATAGACACACTGACTCCTGAGTTTTAGACAGAATGAGATTATTTCATTTGAGCTAATCATTGTTGCCCCCAGAAAATTGAAATGACATTTAAATGAAATTAAATAATTCACTACTCAAGTCATTATTTTGAAATAAGTTATATTTCATCATACTAAATGAAAAATGCTCCAAATTAATTTTTTCAATGAGTCCTCCATGAATTTATTGTTCTATGTCTCTGTGTGTTTAACACTGTTCAAGAACATTTAAAATATCTTACATTTGTGTAACTGATAATGAATGAGGTTATTAGACTGCTGATATAGATCAACCAATCAAAGCTAAATGTAAAAATTTGAAAGTCTGTGCAAGGAAAGAAAAAAAAATAGCTCAATGATATTCAGTAACTGAAAAGCTATTGTAACTTTCTGCAGGAAACATTGCTACTGACTGGCACATATGATTAGCAAAGATGTACTGTCCCTTAAGGTCTAATTAAGCTCTGTATGCTGTGAGACAGAGCTCGGTGCACCTAATTACCCATTGTGTACTAATCTTATCTATTTTGAATATTGCTTTTGTTGAATTTAATTATGCCTGAAAAATGAGGAATGTTATTTTATCTGTGTGATCTTATCAAGTGATCACCAGCCAAGAAATACCAACATTCTCATTCTCTACAGAAGAATGAGAATGTTGGGTATAAAATTAAATTTTGTCAGAAAATCTTATCTTTTGATGTCCCTGTGTTGTAAGTAGAGCTTTTCCCTACTGCCCCACCCCTTTACTAGGACCCCTGAGTGATTAAATCATGTGATTTGGCCATTTATTTTTGAGAGTTAGAGATTTCTACATGTGGCATGCCATGATCATAAACTAATGAAGAGAGAAGAAAAAAATGTAAACACATTGTCTAGTTAATGGTGACCCCTTCTGTGAGAAGAATAGTTAAACTCACTGTAACAAAAAAAAAAATTGAAAACAAGCAGAATGCCCTTATGTGCTGGTGGAGGCCCAATTTCTCCAGTGATGGAGAGTTAAATTTTCTAAAGCTCTTAGAAAATTTCTGATGAAATGTCTTTTTTATGATATTGCAAGCAATGAAAGAGGATTTTATTGCCTTTGAGTATCCTGGCAAATCTCTGAGCATCATCTGTTTAATAATAATTTTAAAATCTACAAAATTATTTTAAAATTATCTTTCTAATGTCCCTTCATAACTTGCTTTCAAAGGATTGTTCATTCTTTAGGTAAAAAAGAAATTGATTGCATCTGATTTTACCTACATAGTCAAAGGATTTCATACTTAATGTCTTTTAGAAATAAGTAATATAATGTTAAATGTAAATAAAATATTTCACCCCAGATACAATGGCACATAGTGGAATGAGTGTTGCCAGGAGAACCTGGAAGACTAGATTAAAGTCTTCCCTATGACACTTACTACTGAAGTGATTGTGGATAATTCACTTAAGCTCTCCAAGGCTGGTATGAATGATGACGCTTATAAAGTGGTCATGTTAATTCAAATATATAGTATTTGATGTTTTAATTGGATAAAACATGGTCATTGATTCCAGCCTCGTTGAAATATACAATACAGATGCAAATAATCTGATCACTTCAGGAGAATCATTATTTCCACTAATTGGGACCTAGGTATATAATGAGTTTCAAATCTCAAATTATTCATTTACAGTGACAGTTAAATAGTTTATTTTATTCAAGAAAAAAATGCTCAACTATACTGCCTTTGTCAGAAATGAGTTGGATACAAATACTGTTTTAGACCCTCAGGCTAAAAAAGTCAAAAGTATTTTAAAAGGTTCAATGAACATGTAGTTTTACTATAAACATCTCTGAATCTTGAATCAGGAAACTTGGGTTTGAACTTTGACTTTACCACAGACTTTCTAGCTAACTTAGGGCAAGTAATTTAACCATTCTTTGCCTTTGTTTCTCCATTTGAAAAATGGTGATAATAGAGATCATTCCTACCTTGCACTTTACTGTGTTGACTTTTTTACAATAGAAAGATGTGTAATTGGTCTGGATATTCAGTACAATGGATGATGTAATGGATTTGGATTTGGAAAACTTGAGTTTAAATCTCAGCTCTGCCATGTACGACATGCATAACTTTAGTCCAGACCCTTAATCTCTCCAGGCCTTAGTTTTTAGTTTTGTTTTTTCCCCAAAATGAGAAGGTTGGACTAGGTAATCTCCATCTTTTTCTCATCATAGGCCTCGTGACTTAGATCATGATGCCCCCAAAACCATCACCCTGAAGTCAGTTTGTTGAAGCTCCCTAAACTTAGCTAGACTTTCCCTCAATAATCTGATGTATGCTTTGTCACCAGAGTCTGACACAAAACACTTCCATAAGGCTAGATGTAAATATCAAATGAGATAGTTACTTCATAATTTATGAGCTGCTAACAGATATATGAGTTGCCTTTTTCCTTTTATTTCTCATAAATGTGAAATAATTTCATGTTATTCTGATTGGTTCTCTTTGGCATTAAAAACTCCTTTTACTTGCTGCCAACAAAATTAATTCTTCACAATTGTAGTCAGACTATAGAATTACAACATTGATGTTTTCTTTTTCTATGAGATCTTTGATACTTAGATGTTATCTTCATATGATATCTTAAAAATGCTTACGTTGTTTTTTTTCCTTCTGCATTTTTATATTTCAATTCACTCACTCTTTTTTGAAGATGCTGCAGTTATGATCTCTTTGTTGAAAATTCTTTAATTTCTTAATGAATTTACTGATATCTCCTTCAAAATTTCTAAATTCTGTCCATATTTGTTATTTTCTCCACTTAATTATTTTATTGTTCCTCTGAAAGATTCTGAGTGTTCAGGGAGTTCTTACATTATCATTTCAGTTGGTCTTGTAGGCACTGTTATAAAATACTTATCTTCCTCGAATGATTTTTCTTTAATTTCATTTGTTGTGAGTAATTATTCTATTGAGATTATTGTTTTTGCCAAATACTTGGTCATTTTGCCTCCTCAACTAACTTTTTACAAAGTCTTAATCATTGTGTAACTTCCAATAGTGTATTCTGTAGATGTGCTTATTGCTGCTAATTCCTCCTTTTCTTAATTCCCATAGCTGTTTTCCATTATCTTAGATCACCAAACTGATCAAGGTCTGTGCAGCTCCATAAATGTGGGTGACCACATAGGTCATTACTGTAGTTGAGACTGTAATCCTTCACTATCATTCTCATATTGCAACCTTCCTCACCAAGAGTAAGTTTCTTCAAGTTCCGATATTGACGTCAGGGGCTGGTTGAAAAGAGGTTGGGAAAAAGTATTATGAGACTAGTGTTGGTGTTACTGTTTTTTGGGAGGGGAGATTTTAAGTAGTTTTGCAATTTGGGTCACTTTTCTCATAATTTTCTCTCTTTTTGCCTGCTTCCCATTTCCTCTTGTGCAGTATAAACAATTGTAATTGTATTTCTGATCACTGCATCCCTTCTTAATCTTGTTCTCTCTACCTCCTACCCCTCCACAGCTGCCCCATTTCCTTTCCCTTGTTATTAAAATTTCATTTCCTATTAACTTAAAGATCATTAATGAAAGGAAACATTTCACTATAGAAAGAACAGTTTATGCAAGAAACTCAACCTTTGTCATATATAATTTAAAAAAATATATATGCACGTATGCATATATACATATACAAAGTAGTAACAAAATTGATTTATTTATGATCTCTTCAGATTTTGTTCTTTTGTTCATTTTAGTAGATTTGTTTGATTTATTTTTTACATTGCCTAGATTTTCTCTATATATCTCTTTCTGGTCTCCTCCTAGTCACCCATCTACTATAACCATTTTTATTTTATTTTTCATTTTTTTACTCTTTAAAATTTGATTAAATTTTGTTTTTATTTTTAGTTTACATCATTCGTTTCCACAAGATTCTGAGTTACAAATTTTCTCCCCGTCTTTCCCCTACCTACTGCTCCAAAACAGTGATCCTGCTGCATGCCCCCTCCCCCAATCTGCTTTCTCCTATATCCTCCCCCATCACCCTTCTGACTTTCCAGTAGGGCAAAATGGATCTCTATACCCCAGTGCCTGTATATCTTATTTCCCAGTTGCATGTAAAAAAAAAAATAATATTATAACAGTTTTTAAAAGAGAAAGAAAAGAAGAAAAAAATAATTCATAGAACTTGCCAATACATAACAAAAATTGGACATGATATGTTATGTTCTACACCCTATTTTTAAGAATTCTCTCTCCCTCCCCCATACACATATATGTATGTATATGTATAGCATATATGTGTATGACATATATAGAGTTTGAATTAGGGTTAGAGTTACCTAGTTAAATAGTGGATAGAACAGTGGGGCTACCATCAGGAAGATCTGAATTAAAATCTAGCCTCAGAAACTAACTAGCTTGGTGACCCTAACCAAGTCACTTAATCTCTATGTGCTTCAGTTTCCTCATCTGTAAAATAGCAATTATACTAGCGCCTACCTCCCAGGATTGTTGTGAGGTTCCAATGAGATAATAATTGTAAAGCACAGTGTCTGGAACATAGTAAGCACTATATGAATATCATCATCATCACTGTCATCACCATCATCATGTATATGGATGTCTATGTGTATATATTCCCCAATAACTTACTGTTGGCCCCTCTCTTATATTCCATTGTTTGTATTGTTGAGAGCTAAGAATGCAACAGCCCCAGGAGAACAAGAATGGTAACTTGAGTTTCATTTTTTCATGAAAAATTACTTTGTGGCAGGTTATTTCAGTTAATCTCTTCAAATTTGCCTCCTTTTTTTTAACAAGAGAAAATTGTAAGCCAAAGGGTTAAATGATTTGCTGAAGTTTAGGTGGCTAGTAAATAAAACCAGCATCCTCATTTATAATGCAAAGGTCCCCCACCCCTATTTTTGGGCCTATGTTCCTTTGGGAGACAAAGCTTTTATGTCATAGGATAATAGATTTATTTCTGGAAGGAATCTTAGAAGTCATCTAGTTAAACACCTTCATTTTTCATATCAGGAAACTGAGACATTGAGAAGTTAGTCTTCTTGCCATGCTCACATTGGTTTTAAAGTCTACAGGTATCTAAGAAACTCCATTAAGAACACAAAGAGGGTGGCTAGGTGTAATGGGAATGCAAATTTGGAAGATCTTCCCTGCCCCTAGGCTAAAGTGCACCTGAAGCCTGGGGTGGGAGGCTTGTTTTTCAGTAGATACTTCTTGATTGGCCAGTGAGTCAATAAGGTTGTTAAGTTCTCTGAGCCAGGAGAAGGCTATATAAGCCCTGATGTGTAGCTTTGTTTTGGGGGCTCACTTTGAGAAGTGTTCTGTGATTTGATCTGTATTCTGGGAAGCCGTTGTCCAGG
>NW_027185777.1:28117873-28147698 GCF_028583685.1 Petaurus breviceps papuanus
GGGGTGCTGACCTTTTCTCCTGAACAAGGTAAACGATATATGTTTGACTGATTAAAGTAAGCTTGTTAACCCATTTTGAGTTGCTTTCCTTTAACAAAGCAGATCCAAGAACCTGTATGGGCAGCCACCCTTAGGTCGCTTGAGGTGCTTGCTGCTACACTAGGTGGCACAGTGAATAGAGCACCAGCCCTGGAGTCAGGAGGACCTGAGTTCAGATCTGGCCTCAGACACTTGTTCACTTACTAGCTGTGTGACCTTGGGCAAGTCACTTAACCCCAATTGCCCTGCCTTCCCCCTCCAAAAAAGCAAACACACACACACACAAACACAAACATAAAGAATTCTCTAAATTTGTTGGGGAATCAAGTTCCAAGGGAAATTAGTCTTTTTTAATGAAATAAATGAATAATTTATTCATGTTGTTATTGTCATTGCTGATTTCTTTCCCTTTTGAATTTCAATTGCCTCCCTTTTTATATATTACATAAATTGCATATTTACAGCTATGCCTCTGGCAGCCTCCTCCACATTGACCCCACTACAAGTAGTATCTGTAAATCAAAATATTTCTTAGATAAATGGTCTGTGCCAGATTTTATCTCAGGGGCATAGATTGCATTGAGATGGATCTTCTAAAAACCTGGTAGACAGGAAACAGAAGTTGATGTCAGTGAACAATTCAGTGCTTCAGAAATAGCCAAATGTTATGCTTGTTCAGGGCTGGATGGAAGAGCTTGGGCATGCTCTCAATGCCCCTCAGTGAAGTCATAATAGCTGCTTTTGTTGTTTCTTATTTTAGTGATTTACAGTCCTGACACTCAGCTTCCTTTCACACTGAGAAAATGACTAATTTTAAAACAGAAAAGAATTTATAAAGCACAAAAGTTGATCTCATTGTAAACTTGGTAACTTTCAGTTCCTTAACCTAATGGCCTTTTATGTTAAGTCTTGCTTTTTCTTGCTGCCTTAAAAAGATTCTCTTTTTTAGTAGGGAAACTTCCAAAACATACCTCCTCCCTTTCACTTTCTTCCTCCCCATATCTATTTTGAAAACCAAGTACATGCATTTTCTTTCAGTCACCTAAACAGACAGAATGTAAATTATTTGACTCCCCCCATCACCAATTAATATTTTAATTCTGCTTCAAAATCCAACCCAGACCCATAACAATATTAAATGCTTTCTACTTTGAAAATCCTGTTTTTTCTTTATTATTTTTAATTAAATAATATCCTGGGATAGAATAAAAATATAATTAGGCACTAGGCAGAATTCTTGAATCATTGCACTGGTCTAGGACAGGGTTTTCTTAAACTTTTTCCACTCAGGACCCCTTTTCCCATTTTGGCAGTATGAAATCTTTGGCCTTGTGGGGCCTCAGGGCATTCACCTGCAAAATGCCCATGCTTTGTGTTTACAATGAAGACAGAGGTGAAGTTGTGTGATGCAATACAGGCAGACTCTGCCAGAAACACCTTGGATTTATTGTGCATTTGATTTTTAATTAATTTTTGTTCTTTGAGTGTTCAGAAACTTTTTTACTGTTGCTACAATGAGATCTCGACCCACAAATTAAATAGTGCTGTAGGACACCAACAAGATCTCCCACATTGTTGTAATTAGTCTGAATCAATAGGGCTTTAGGACCTAGGTAGAGCTGCATTTCTTCTTTGACCATGACTTCTTGCCATCTCTGTATCCTTCCCTGTAGTAATCACTGACTGGGTATTGCCTCAGTCAAATTGAGACCTTTCCAAGATCTTAGCTTAAAAGGGCCAAGGTGTCGCACTGCATCCAAGGCCATCTCCAGTCATCCTGATCTATATCTTGCCACTGGACCCAGATGGCTCAGGAGGAGACATTGAGGCAGATGACCTTTGACAGTCCTCCCTCACTTAAATCCGTTTGCTTGTATGTCATGGCATTACCTCCCTGATGTCATGAGTCCTCTTCAAGCATGAAGGACAAACAACAATTCCAGAAGTCGGGGCCACGATGCCCTATTGAATGCTTTGAGGTTCCCTCCACAGTGACTTCACCCACAATACAGAATGGTTTTGTTTTTTTTTTGTTATTGTCTCACTCCCTCCATAAACTCAACTCTACCCAGGCCCAGCTCCATTTTTTCAGCACTGTTTTTATGTCAGTAGAGTCACAAGTGGATAATTGCAAAGTCCTAGGTGGCATGGGGCTAGAGCTTAGACAACAATCCCTTACATACTGTAGACATCAGATAAATATTTGTCACGTGTAATGAATAATACAAAGTTACTCACATTGAATTTAGGGGAGGAAAGAACCTTACAGATCACCTAATACCTCATGAGCGTGGAACTGCTGGGACCAATGAAGAAACTGAGCCCCCCCAAAAAATTTAAGTGACTTGTCTATGGTCCAATAGTTATAAAATAATAGAGGCAGACTTATGTACTGGTTCCTCTGGCTCTAAATGTAATGCCCTATCCATGACAGAACATTCTTTTTTTTTTTTTAAAGCAATCGGGGTTAAGTAACTTGCTCAAGTTTACATGGCCAGTTATTTCTGGGTATGTATCGGAGCCCAGGATTTGATCCCCACATCATCCCGACACTGGAGCCGGTGCTCTTACTCGCTGTGCTACCTGGCCGCCCCAATGACAGAACATTCTTTCCTAAGATTCAGACTGGGAAGGAATTATAGACATTGTCTAACCTGGGTCACTCATTTTCTAAATGAAGGTGATGAGCAGAATGATTATTACAAACCACAAATCAAACAGCAAGTATTCTTAGAGGTGGGGTTTTAAGGAAACTAAAAGATACTATCATTTTCAAGAAGAACCTCCTTTCTCCACTGCTTGTTTTATTCAATCAATTGAATTTCTGCCAGACTGCTTTCCATTTTCTGCAGATATTTTTCCCCAAAATCTTCTCACCATCAAATCAGCACTACCATTAACACTTTCTATCAGGCAGAAGGCATGACAGTCTATTGTACTATGATTTCTATTATTATTTCCTGCACTTCCCAAAGCAAAATTTGGTAGGACCAGAGAGGGAGGGAGAAACTATAGGTTTTTCAAGGTCATCTGCTGTAGGAGAGATCTAGTTGGAGAAAAACCTACAACATGAACTTACTATCTGCTTTGGGAAAGAATAATAATAGTGATGAAGCAATGAAGAAAGCATCTGATGGTGCTAAATCCCGTGGTATGAACAATAAACATTGTTCATAAATAAATATCAGAGATAACAGAAATCGGCAGGAATTTGGAGTAGCTACAGATGTTTTCCTCAAGGGTTTAGGGTTTAAGCTAAACCTTGAAAAGTGAATGAATAATATATAAGTAATAACTGTAATGAAGAACTCTAACCAAGTTCACGTTAGATGCCCCCCCAGCGAGATCTTAAAAATCATATTTTCTAATAGTCTTGATTTTTCACCTTTTACTTTCTAATATTGTTCTTAAACACTGCAAGATGTGGAAACTTTCGCCTAAAGATATATAACGCCCTTTTGTAAAATATAGAAACCAGATATTTTTTATGCTTGTTTGTTTTTTTGTTTTGTTTTATGTCAGAGGAGAAAAACAAAAATAAACAAGCTTGCTACTCCTTACCACTTTTTGTAGCTTGCCACAGACAACTCTATAATGAGTAATTTGGTGACTTATAAAGTGAAAAATCACCTTGGTGAGGAATGACTTAATCACTGGGAATGACTGAATTTCCTCATTGTCTCAAATTTGCGCTGAAAAGTTTCATTGGTTAATTTTTTTTCATGGTGGTTGTAACTTGATAACTGCTTCCTCCATTCCTCTCTCTCTTTGTTCCCAAAGGATTTTGGGATAGGGATTTCCTGGAGAGGAACAAGCATACCTTAGCAATATTCACAGTTCACTTTTTAGCTTCACAGTTGTGTAAGTTTGGGTTTCTCTGTAGAATGCTGAAAATGAAACACTGATGACTTTCTCCTATTTCAAGCAGGGTCTGGTAGAGTCTCAGCCTACACATCCTTCTTTCAGTGAACTTAGGGGATAAATAAAAGACACATATACACAACAGAGAAATTTGTCATGGGAAAACAAGTAAATGGAGTTAAAATTATCAGTTTGCTTTCTTTGCTTTTTTTTTTAAATAAGCAGAAACTATCATTAGGTTTTTTTTTTTGTTTTGTTTTGTTTTTTGCCTTTTGGAGGGCAATTGGGATTAAGTAACTTGTGCAAGGTTACCCGGCTAGTTTTTTTGTGTGGGTGTTAAGTGTCTGAGGTCGGAACCGAACTCGGGTCCTCCTGATTCTGGGGCCAGCGCTTTATTCATTTCGCCACCTAGCTGCCCCTATCATTAGTTTTTAATAATTCTGAAGGAAAAGTTAAGGGAAAAAACATTTTCTCAGATTTTCTCCTGAATGGACAAACTTTTGAAGCAAGAGGTTAAAAATGTCCACTATGATATTTAAATAATTTCATTTTTAGATATACTAAGAATGTTCCAAAGGCAGTGGATTATAGCTTCTCTTGTTCCCCAACTACTGACCAGGGCTCTGAAGGCCAGGAAAGTGGGCTCCAGATGATACTAATGATACAGAATATGGGAATAGAAGTAAGAATGTTCATTGGAAACCCACCCAGCCTACGCAAAGTAAATACTCTAATTAACACAGCACAAAATTAGGGAGAGGTGGGGTGAACAAAATTCTTTAGTGTAAAGGATCTCTGTACTCTAGATTGAATCCAGAATTCCTAGAAGCTTACTAACGCAGAACAAAATGTTTTGAAGAAATTTTAAAAAGTTCAGGGTGAGAGCTAATTCTAATTTGAAGTCAGCTTTTCTCATATATCTAGGACCATCCTATGGTGTATTCTAGGGAGCTCCTGAAAACTTATGATAAGAAAATAACTAACATTTAACATATAGTTTCTGTCTTGACCAGAAACCCTGAGGGTCTCCATCACCCATCTATTTTTTTTTTTAGAGACCATACTTTGCCTCATTTCTTTTTAAGCCTTCAGAGCTGAATGGGATTTGCCTCAATCAAACTGAGACCTGTTAAAGACCTAAACCTGAAAAGGCCAAGATCCCCCTGGGCTATATCCAGTTTTCCTGACCCATATTTGGCCACTGGACCCAGATGACTCTGAAGGAGAAAGTAAGGCTAGTGACTTTGCACAGCCTTCCCTTGCTTAAATCCAATTCCTTCCCATTTCATGGAATCACCCCTCTGATATCATTGGTCTTCATCTAGAATGAAAGACAATCTATATCAGGAAGATTCGTTTTATTCCAGAGTTCAAATGTAACCTCAGGGACTTATTAATTAACTCTGTGACCCTCATCAAGTCCCTTAATCCTGTTTGTCTCAGTTTCCTTATTGTGAAAGAGATCTGGAGAAAGAAATGTCAAACTACTCCCATATCTTTGCCAAGAAAAGATTAAATGGAGTCACAAAGTGTTTGACAGACTAAAAAAAGACTGAACAACAGAAGTCATTGAACTCTTCCAAAAACCTTCCTTTATAGAAGTTTCATAATCTTCCAGGTAGTTCTATTGTGCATCAGCATTTCTGCTCTGCTTTGGTTAAGCTGATCACCTGAAATCTCATCACTGGGCAGAATGACTCAGGTTTTGATATTCAAACTTCTCATCTCACTCTCTGTTATGTCCCCTCTGATTAGATGGATGTAATGTAATGCCAAGGAAAGGCAACTTCCCAAGGTTCAAAATACCAGCATAGGTGCTCTCCATTTTATTCAGTGACAAACCAAGAACAGAGAAGGTCAAAACATGACATCATTCAAAATACAGCATTTACTAAGTGTGATTAAATAATCTCCAAGTACTACCCCACCCCAGGACCTTCCAATCATTCAATCAATTACAAAGTCCCTGTTCTAAATACTACTCCCCCCCCTAGGCTGTACCTTCATTTAGTCCACCACAAAGCCCCTCTTCTCAAATGGAGATTAGTTTCCAATCTAAGTAAAGTACATTCATTTGTTCAACCATAGAACACAAAAAGGTCAAAAGTTCCCCACCCCTGGATCACAATTGAATCTACCCCAGAGTTACATCAAGTTTAAGCACAGCACTTAATACCCAAATGGAGGTCTTTTCTTCATCTTGACACAAGGCAAGTTCTCAGCAATCTTAGTTCCTGGGGAGACAAGGCTTAGCAAGGCCACAAGATACATTGCCAGTCCCTTCATTAATTCATCCTCTGCCTGTAGAACAGTCCTAGAACCCCTGAAAACATTAGCAAAACCCTCTCCCAGGATTTCTGTAAACATCCAACAAGAAAATCCTTCTTCAGGGCTTCCGAACCGACAGAAAGGTTCCCAGACCCCTGCAAACAACAGCACTGCCCTTCACCAGTGGACAGCATTCACTGTGTCTGCAGGACAGTCTCCAGACCCCTGCAACAACAGCACTGTCCTTCACCAGTGGACAGTATTCACTCTCTGTCTGCAGGACAGTCTCAGGGCTTCTTAACCAAAAGCCAGGTTCCAGGACTTCTTCAACAAAAGGACTGTCTTTCACCAGTGGACAAATCTGGCAAAAGAACATCAAAACAGACAGACAAAGTACCAGCAAAACAGCCATGTCTCCTCAGTCCTTGGCAGCTCAGGGGGCAGGTCTCAAAAGTCCAGGGCAATTCAAGGTGGCCCCCCAGCAATTCTCTCAGTCTCTCTCTCTGCCTCCACAAGGTACTGCTTCCAATAAGTTCTTCTGCTTCTCTCTTGTCTCTCTAAATCTACGTCACCAGCTCCTCCCAGTTCAGGACTTTCTTTTCACATCAACAAGTCCATCCCACAGGTGGGATTAACAAGCTCTGGGTTTTAACACAATCAGTTTGAAAACCAAGCCAATACAGGGGAATCTTTATGTTCCATTACTATCACAATGGAAGGAGGATAGAACATAAAACTCTTCCCAAAGCCTTCTTTTGTTTTTTGGTTGTTTTGTTTTGTTTTGCCTTTTGGAGGGGGGAGGGCATGGCAATTGGGGTTAAGTGACTAGCCCAAGGTCACATGACTAGTAAGTGTTAGGTGTCTGAGGCCTGGATTTAAAGTCAGGTCTTCCTGACTCCAGGGCCAGTGCTCTATTCACTGTGCCCCCAAGCCGCCCCCCAAAGCCTTCTTCTAGGCAACTCCATTTTCTCTCAGCAATTCTGCTGGTTTAACTTCATAGAACACCACGCCTAATGCCCCCTTCCGGCTGCTCCTGCCTCTTGAGTTTCCCTTTGTGGTATCTTTGCCCATAGATTAAAAGCTCCTCGAAAGTATGACCTGTCTTTTCTTATTGGTATCCTCAGAGTTTAGCATGGTGCCTGACACATAGTGAGCAAATAATTAAATTATTAAATTAAATTATTAAGCAAATAAAAGTTTAATGAATTAGCCTCAGCATCAGGAAGAACTGGATTCCCATATTACATGCCCTACACACTGATCTTATGAATCTGATCAAGTCAAGTAACTTCTCAGTACTCCAGTCAGCTCTCAGAGTCTACAAGTGGCAGAGCAGGTCCTAATCTCCATTTCTTTATTAGTAGCTTCTTATGAAGCAATGCCATAAATTAAGATTTAAAAAAATCTAAAACATTTGACAGCCAACTACTACTAGTTGAGGAGACTCACGCTGACAACCTATGACAGTCTCTGGCCTCTACTTGACCTCTTGGTTTGTTTTGGGTTCATTGTTCTTACATTGCTTCTACCCTCTATAGGGGACAATCTTCCAAAGCTTTAATTCTACCCCTCACAGATCCCTAAAGAACAAATTTATTTTCATCTCTAATCTAAGGGATCTTCCCCAACCAATGGGTTGGGGGGTGGGGAAGAAGTAAAAACTATTCAAAATACAAACATGAATTAGATATATAATAAAAATAACTATACGATGATAATTATTTTTTCCCATAAACCATATTTATTAGATTTTTTGTGTTTGTGTTCCCAGAATTGTGCCTTGTACATAATAGGAACTTAATAGTTGCTTGTTGAGTTAAGTTGACTGTGCATGGAACTCTTTTAGTAGCTCTCCAGAGTGTGATTGAGGAAGATCACTTTATTGGGAGGAGTGGAAAACATGGGACAGCATATGAGCGCATATTTTCCTCCTGATAATTGTGCCTTTAGGTAGCTGTCATGGACAACTGTATACCTGAGTAAGTTGGTATCTCATAATGTGAAACATCACTTCAGGAGAAGATAAGAAAGGAAACAACTTGGAAGTGAATGACTTAATTTTCCTTTTGTTTTGAGGTTTGATTGAAAAGGTCGATTGGTTCTCTGAAAGGGCCACATCCTGAACTAATTGATTTCAGAAAACTTCATCTGTCTAGCTGCTTGATATGGGGATGATTAATTTTAATTTAAGGTTTCTTTTCTTTCATTTCATATGATTTATGGTCTAAGAGAAAGTGAGAAGATAATAGAGTGATTATGGTTAGGGCTGAACTAATTTACCTTACAAGTTCCCATATCAACATTTCCAAATTCACTCATCAAGGACAAGATCCTGGTCTCATTTTCAAGTCTTTGTATATTTGAGTCTATTAGCACAGACATGTTTTATTCTATCTCTTTATTTAGAGACAATGGCTTAGACAAGTAGGTAATCTGACCTGATCTTAAATATATTGTTATAAGGTCAGGGTCAACATGGTTACATGGTTCACATTATTACAGCACAAATACTATTCGAAAACCAGGTAACCTGAAAAAATACACCATTAATTAGAAAGATTGTGGTTATGAATAGAGAATGAATTCTATGGTGCCAGATTGCTATTATTAACAAGCCTCCCAAGTAATGAATAACTGTTGAAATTACCTTTTTCCCAATAGATAAGTGGTCAAAATATATGAACAAGAAGTTCCCAAAAGAACTGTAAACCGTTAATAAATATATGAAAGAATGCTATAAGTTACTTAAAGGCATACAAGCCAAGGATTTAATTTTAAAAAATAAAGATGTCATGAATTCTAAAGTATTCATAGTTAAACTACATTTATGATGGACAGCTAGTTGGCATAGTGAATAGAGGGCAAAGCCTAGAGTCAGGAAGACCTGGGGATTTGAACTCAGGTCATTTACTAGTTGTATGACCCTGATCAAGTCACTTAACTCTGTTTGCCTCAGTTTCTTCATCTGTAAAATAACTTGTAGAAGGAAATTGCATGCTTTTCCATTATCTTTGGCAAGGAAACTTATAGAGACCCAAATAGGGTCACAGAGAGTTACACATGATTAAAATGAATGAACAATAATAACATCATATTTGTTAAAGGAATGATCAGGTAACAAAACAGATACTCATTAGAGAATGACTAAAGGATGTGGTACATGAATGTGAAGAAATATTATTGTGGTATAAGAAATAAGTGATGAATACAGAGAAGTATAAAAACATTTAAAAGACCTGACCTGATGTAAAATGATGTGGGCAGAGACAAGAAAAAAAAAATGTACATAGTAACTATATCAATGTAAATGGTAAGAACAATAGCAACAGATTGGTTCCAAAGAAGAAATTTGAAAGAACATATGCTTCTGGTTCCTTACAAAGGTAAGGTGGGGTGATCCACAAGCATGTGTGCATACGCATATATGTATATACACATACATGCACACACGTGTGTATGTGTGTAAAAATTGTTACAAGGGCTGCCTTCCCCTAACCCCTGGGAGATACACAGACAAGGGGAGACAGGGAAAGAATAGCTCAAGGAAGGAAAGAATGAAGGAGTAAGAAAGTAAGAAAAAGCTGGTCATTGAAATACCTTTTTCTATTTTTTAATGAACATAGAGCAAAGAACAGAACAAAAGCAAAAGAGGACAGGGGAAAAACAAATAGGAGAGCACCTGAAATTATAGGTTAAAGTAAAATCAAGATAGAAACGTATATGTATACACACATACATACACAAATATACATTATTTATATATCCCAAAATATATGTATTGGAAATTATATACAATCTCTATAATCATACATACATACATTCCCTTTATGTAGTACAAATGTGCAGGAAATACAGATTTTATTTGATGTCCATAGAGATGAAAATAAAAATAGAGAAAAAATACGAAAGGTATTTCAGGACTAAAGAAGGAAGTATGGCTCAATTTTCAAAAAGGGCAGAATCTTCAAACTCTATTCCTATGAGCTTTCATTTGTTTCCTAACAAAATTGTAAATTATATGATGAAGTGATGGTTTGGTGAAAATAGTGATCACTAAAAGCCAGAATAGCATTTCAAGAATAACTCTTACCAGACTCTCTCTTTTTTTCTTTGACTTGAGATGAGTACAATAGGTATCATCCAGAGGCAGAGTATATAGTGGTTCTGTATGACATTTGACAAAGTCTCTCACTAACTTTATGAATAAACTGGAATGTTGTGGACTAGATGAGAGTAAACATAGGTGAATTTGGAATAATTAAGGACTTACATGAAGAATACCAATCCATGGATTGACATCTAGTTTCCATCAGGGAAAAGTTTATTTATCATCTTCTCTTTGTATCATTAGCACACAGCACAGTGAATTATCCTCTTCTTAAGATATTTTGGTTGCTAAGATAGAGGCAATCCTTAGAAATTTCTTCATGGCCTTCTTAAGAAAAAAAAATATATATATATATGACAACATTCAGTTCCACAAGCTTTTGAGTTTCAAATTTTCTCCCCCTTCCCTCTCCTCTCCCTTACCCTTCTACAGCAGCATGCAATCTAATATAAGTTCTACAAATACCTTCATCATTAAACATTAGTCAAGTTGTAAAGATTATAACCAATAGAATAAACAGTGAGAAAGAAGGAACAAAATAAAACAAAAAAGAGAGCAAGAAAGTAGTTTGCTTCAATCTGCATTCAGACTCTGTAAATCTTTCTCTGGATGTGGATAGTTTTTCTCCTTAATGAGTCCTTTGGAATTATTTTATAACCTTGCATTGCCAAGATGAGCCCAGTCTATCAAAGTTAGTCATCATAGATACAATGTATCTGTAATTGTATACAATTATCATGGTTCTGCTCCTCTCATTCAGCATCAATTTATATGTCTCTTGAGCTTATTATGAAGTTTGTCTGCTCTTCATTTCTTATAGCACAATAGTATTCCATTACATTCATATACCACAACTTGTTTAGTCATTCCCCAAATGAAGGGTATTCCCTTAATTTTCAATTCTTTGCCACCACAAAAGAGCTACTATAAATATTTTTGTACATACAGGTCCTTTTCCCACTTGTATGATCTCTTTGGGATACAGCCCTAGAAGTTATATTGCTGGGTTAAAGGTTATACACGTTTCCATAGCCCCTTGGGCATAATTCCAAATTGCTTTCCAGAATGGTTGGATAACTTTACAACTCCACCAACAATGCATTAGTGTTTTAATTTTTCCACATCGCTAGCATTTATCATTTTATGTTTTTGTCATGTTAGCCAATCTGATCAGTGAGATGTGGTACCTCACAGTTGTTTTGATTTGCATTTCTCTAATCAATAGTGATTTAGAGCATTTTTTCATATGATTATGGATATCTTTAATTTCTTCCTCTGAAAGCTTCCTGTTCATATCCTTTGATCACTATCACTAATTGATCACTAATCAATTGGGGAATGACTTGTATTCTTATAGATTTGACTCAGTTCTCTATGTTTTAGAAATGAGGTCTTTATCAGAGACACTGGTTGTAAAAATTCTTTCCCAATTTTCTGCTTCCCTTCTAATCTTGGTTACATTGCCTTTGTGAGTAGAAAAAAAAACTTTTCAATTTAATATAATCAAAATTATCCATTTTGCATTTTGTAATGCTCTATGTCTTTTGTTTGGTCACAAATTCTTCCCTTCTCCAAAAATCTGACAGGTAAAAAAGTCTTTGTTCTCACAGATTGCTTACATTATCAACGTTTGTATCTATATCGTACCCATTTAGACTTTATTTTGGAGTACAGTATAAGATAGTGGTCTATGCCCAGTTTCTGCCTTGCTGTTTTCCAGTTTTCCCAGCAGTTTTTGTCAAATACTGAGTTCTTACCCCAGAAAATGGAGTCTTGGGGGTTTATCAAGTGGTAGATTACTATAGTCACTGACTACTGTCTTATATATCTTGTTTATCTATTCCACTGATCCATTACTCTATTCTTCAGCCAGTACCAAGTAGTTTTGGTGACTGTTGTTTTATAATATAGAATTTAAAATCTGGTATGGCTAGGTCTCCTTGCCTATCATTTCTTTTCATTAATTCCCTTGATATTCTGGACCTTTTGTTCTAACAGATTAATTTTGTTTCTATTTATATTCCAGCTCTATCAAGTATTTTGTTGTTGTTGTTGTTAAATTGTAAATTGGTCTATAATTTTCTTTCTCTGTTTTGGTCTTCTGAATGTATTAGAAACATGTTTATATTATAAAAAAATTTTGTAGGACTCCTCCAGTTTCCCCAAATAATCTATAAAGTATTGGAAATAATTGTTCTTTAAATGTTTGATAGAATGCATTTGTAAATCCATCTGGCCCTGGAGATTTTTTCCTAGGGAGTTCATTGATGTATTGTTCCGTTTCTTTTTCTAAGATGGGGTTATTTAAGTATTTTACTTCCTCTTCAGGTAATCTGGGCAATTTATGTTTTTGTAAATATTCATACATTTCACAAATATTGTCAAATTTATGGGCATCCAATTGTGCAAAGTAATTTCTAATTATTGTTTTTATTCCTTCTTCATTGGAGATAAATCGATCCTTTTCATTTTTGATACTGTTAATTTGGTTTTCTTATTTTTTTTATAATCAAATTGACTAAAGGTTTATCCATTTTAATTTTCCCCCCATGAAACCAGCTCTTACTTTTATTTATTAGTTTGTTTTCTTACTTTCAATTTTATTGATCTCACCTTTGGTTATCAGTTGTTTTTTTTTTAAGCAATTGGGGTTAAGTAACTTGCTCAAGGTTACACGGCCAGTTATTTCTGGGTGTGGTGCTAAGTATCAGAGCCCGGATTCGATCCTCAGGTCATCCCAACTCTGGGGCCAGTGCTCTTACTCACTGAGCCACCTGGCCACCCCAGTTTTCAGTATTTCTAATTAAGTATTTAAATGGAGATTTTCAATTTGTTGTTTTTCTAGCTTTTTCAGTTGTATGTCCATTTCGTTGATCTCCTTTTTCTCTGTTTTATTAAAGTAAACATTCAGAGATATAAAACTTTCCATAAGAACTGCTTTCTCTATATCCCATAAGTTTTGGTAGGTTGTCTCATTATTGTCATTTTCTTGAATGAAGTTGCTGACTGTTTCTATGACCTGTTCATTCTTTTTCTTTTTAGATTGGAAGTTTTTTTAAAAAATAAATTTATTTATTTTTTAGTTGTCAGCATCATTTCCACAAGATATGGAGCTATGGGGTGGCTAGGTGGTGCAGTGAGTAAAGCGCTGTCCCTGAAGTCAGGAGGACCCGAGTTCGGTTCTGGCCTCAGACACTTAACACACTCACACACACACACACACACACACACACACACACACACACACACACAAACTAGCTGTTTAACCTCGGGCAAGTTACTTAACTCCAATTGCCCTCCAAAAGCAAAAAAAGAATAATCCTGAAAGGAAAAAAGGGGCGGCTAGGTAGCACAGTGAGTAAGAACACCAGCCCCAGAGTCAGGATAACCTGGGATCGAATCTGGGCTCAGACACTTAGCACCACCCAGAAACACCTGGCCGTTTAACCTTGAGCAAGTTACTTAAACCCAATTGCTAAGGGGTGGCCATGTGGTGCAGTGAGTAAAAGCACCAGCCCCAGAGTCATGATGACCTGGGATGGAATCCGGGCTCAGATACTTAGCACCACACCCAGAAATAACTGTCTTGTAACCTTGAGCAAGTTACTTAACCCCAATTGTTTAAAAAAAAAAAAAGATATTAAGCTACAAATTTTCTGCCCATCTGTACCCTATCCCCCACCCCAAGATAGCAAGCATACTGAATATCCCTTCCCCCAGTCTGTTCTCTCTTATGTCCTCCCCTGTTACCCCCTCACTTTCTTGTAGGGCAAGTTGGATTTCTGTACCCCACTGCCTGTATATCTTTTTTCCTGGTTGCATGTAAAAAATAATTTTTAACATTTCTTTTTAAAACTTTGATTTCTAGATTTTTTCTCTTCTCTCCTCACCCACCCCCACTGGAAAGATTGACAATTCAATGTAGGTTGTACATGTGTAGTTACGCAAAACATTTTCATAGTGGTTATATTGTGAAAGACTAACTATATTTCTCTGCATCCTGTCATGCCCCCTGTTTATTCTATTTTTTCCTTTGACCCTGTTCCTTTTCAAAAGTGGTTGCTTCTAACTGCCCTCTCCCCCAATCTGCCCTCCCTTCCATCATCCCCACTCTTATCCCCTTCCCACCTATTTTCCTGTAGGATAAAATACCCAATTGAGTGTGTATGTTATTCCCTCCTTAAGCCAAATCCAATGAGAGTAAGGTTGACTCATTCCCTTTCACCTTTCTGCTCTTCCCCTCCATTGTAAGTTTTCTCTTGCCTCTTTTATGTGAGATAATTTGCCCTATTCTTTCTATGCCTTTCTCCTCTCAATATATTCCTCTCTCACCTCTTAATTTCATTTTAAGATATTATTTATATATATATATATTCTATATATTCAACTTATCCTGTGTCCTCTGTTTATACATGTACACACATATACACAAACACACACACACATACCCACACACATACATATATATTCCCTTCAACTATCTTCATACTGAGAAAAGTCTCATGAGTTACAATTTTCCATGTAGGAATGTAAATAGTTCATCTTTAATAAGTTCCTTTTGATTTCATTTTCCTGTTTGCCTTCTCATGCTTCTCTTGCTTCTTGTATTTTAAAGTCACATTTTTTGTTCATTTCTGGTCTTTATATCAAGAATATTGGAAAGTCCTTCATTTAACTGAATGTTCATATTTTCCCCTGAAGTATTGTATTCATTTTTGCTGTATAGGTGCTTCTAGGTTTTAATCCTAGCTCCTTTGACCTCTGGAATATCATATTCCAAGTCCTTTGATACCTTAATATAGAAGCTTCTAGATCTTGTGTTATCCTGTTTGTGTTTCCACAATATTCAAATTGTTTCTTCCTGACTGCTTGTAATAATTTCTCCTTCACCTGGGAACTCTGGAATTTGTCTATAATATTCCTTGGAGTTTTCTTTTGGGGATTGTTTTCAAGAGGAGATTGGGGAATTCTTTCAATTTCTATTTTGACCTTTGGTTCTAGAATATCAGGACAGTTTTCCTTGAGAATTTATTAAAATATGATGTCTGAGCTCTTTTTTTATTATTAATTTCAGGTAGTTTTAAAATTATCTGTACTGAATCTGTTTTCCAGGTCTAGTTTTTTCAATGACTTATTTTACATTGCCTTCTATTTTTTCAATTGTTTGCATCTGTTTTATAGTATCTTGATTTTTCATACAGGCTTTAACTTCCATTGGCTCCAATCTAATTTAGAAGGAATGATTCTCTTCAGTGAGTTTTTGAAATTCCTTTTGCATCCGGCCAAATTAACTTTTTTAGGCATTCTTCTCATCATTGGCTTTTTGGACCTCTTTTGCCATTTGAATGAGTCTAATTTTTAAAATGTTATTTTCTTTAGTTGGGCTGTTGACTCATTTTTCAAGATTTTCTTGCATCCTCATTTCTCTTCCCAGTTTTTCTTCCACTTCTCTTACTTGGTTTGCCAAATCATTTTGAGCTCCTCCATGGCCTACATATTTTTCTTAGAAGCTTTTGATGCAGGAGTTTTGACTTTATTGTCTTCTGATTCCATGTTTTGATCCTCTTTGTCCCCAGAAAAGGATCCTATAGTCTGATTATGCTTCCTCTGTTTGCTCATCCTGCCAGTAAATTGCTTGACTTTTTAACTTTTTACCATGGTACAACTCTGCTTCCAGAGTGGAGAGTGCTATGTCCCAATTTTCTTCAGTTTTGCACAGCTGTTATCAGAGTTTTTCCAGGCACCTGCCTTATAACTGTGAGGAGGACTTTCTCTCCATGACCTCAACAAGCTCCGCCACACCAGTGCTTCTCACCCCAGCACCACCATCTAAGACTGTGACCTACATCCAAGTAAGGCAAAGGAAGAGAATCCTGCCTCAGTGCCTCATAGAGATTCCTCCACATGTCTGCTGGACAGTCACTTGGTCCCCCTACAATCTGTAGACATGGAACTAGAAGGAGCAGCAGCAGTTGTGGCTGCTGTCACCTCCACCATCCTGGGGGAGGAACTGGACCATGCTCTTCTCCTGCCCAGATCAACAGGGTTCCCTACTGACATTTTACTTTCTATTTGGTGTTCATGCTTTGAGAAGTCTGGAAACCACTATAGTTGCCAATGATTCACCCTACTGAAGTCTGCTGCATCTGGTCTGGGCCTGTGTACCTCATGTGGCACTTGCTCAACTCCCATCCAGGTGCAATCAACCCTTCCTGTTGGCTTGCCATGTTGCCTTCAGCTGGAGATTTGTTTCCCCCTGTTACTTTGTGGGACTGTAACTCTAGCATTTGTATAGAGTCATATTTTACAGGTATTGGATGTGGTTGGAGTAGGAGTTCAAGCAAGTTACTGCTTTTACTCTGCCATCTTGGCTCTGCCCCCCGACCTACTCTTTCTTTAGGATTAGATTATTTGGTTTCCAATTAGTTTTTAGTCTATCTTTCCATGGCACTTTGTTACATATAATTATTATTGAATCATTATCTGAAAAGGATGCATACAATATTTCTGCCTTTCTGCCCTGGATTGTGAGGTTTTTATGCCCTAGTACATGGTCAATTTTTGTGTATGTGCCATGTACCACTGAGAAGAAAGTGTATTCCTTTTTATATCCATTCAGTTTTCTCCAGAGGTCTATCTAGCTTCTCAAAATTCTATTTTCCTCCTTAACTTTTTCATTTATTTTGAGGTTAGATTTGTAAGTTCAGAGAGGGGCAGTTTGAGGTCCCCTACTAGAAAATTTTGCTATTTCTTCCTCTAACTCCCTTAACTTTTCCTCTAAGAATATGGATGCTGTACAACTTGGTGCATGTATGTTTAGTAATGATATTGCTTTATTGTCAGTGGTGCCTTTTAGCAGGATATAGTTTCCTTCCTTATCTCTTTTAATTAGATCTATTTTTACTTTTGTTTTGTCTGAGATTAGAATTGCTACCCCTGCTTTTATTTTTTTTTACTTTAGCTGAAGCATAACATATTCTACTCTAGCCTTTTGCCTTTACCCTTTGTATATCCCCCCTTTTCAAATGCTTTTCTTTTATATTGTGGCATTGTGGTTTTTAATCCATTCTGCTACCTGCCTTTGTTTTATGGGAGAATTTATCCCACTCACATCCACAGTTGTGATTGCTATATGTCATTCTCTCCATCCTATTCCCTCGTTTTTGCTTTTATTTCTCCCTTCTCCCTCCCCTTCCTTAAGAGTTTTCCTTTTGACCAATACCTTCCTCAATATCCCCTCCCTATCACCCCCTCCTTTTTCCTATTCTTTCCCCTTACTACTTCTTCTCTTCCTTCTAACCTTCCCCTCTTTTTCCCCTTTCCCCTCTTACTACCTGAAAGGCACATTAGATTTTTATACTCAACAAAGTATGCTATTCCCTCCTTGAACCAAATCCAATGATAGTAAATGTCAAACAATGCTTCTCTCCCTCCTTTCTTTCACTCTAGTATAATAAATTTTCATGTTTCTTCACATTAGATCCTTAGACCTGAGTATGTCATTCTCTCTTTGAACTAAAACCAATGAGAGTAAAACTCTTACAATGTTCATCTTCCTCTTTTTTTTTTTTTTTAAGCAATTGGGCTTAAGTAACTTGCTCAAGGCTACATGGCCAGTTATTTCTGGGTGTGGTGCTAAGTATCTGAGCCGGATTCGATCCCCCAGGTCATCCAGACACTGGGGCTGGTGCTCTTACTCGCGGAGCCACCTGGCCACCCCTAAGCAATTGGGATTAAGTAACTTGCTCAAGGTTAAACTGCCAGGTGTTTCTGGATGGATGCTAAGTGTCTGAGCCCGGCCAGATTCGATCCCCCAGGTCATCCTGACACTGGGGCTGGTGCTCTTACTCACTGTGCTACCTGGCCGCCCCAGAAGTGGATTTTTTGTTTTTGCATTTTGGAGGGGAGAAGGTCGGACAGTTTGGGTTAAGTGACTTGCCCAAGGTCACACAGCTAGTTTTTGTCTTAAGAGTCTGAGGTCAAATTTGAACTCAGGTCCTCCAGACTCCAGGGCTGGTGCTCTATTCATTGCGCCACCTAGCTGCCCCCTTCTTTCCCTTTTTTTAATATGTTTTTATGCTTCTTCATGTTGCGTAATTTACCCTTTTCTGCCTCTTCCTTTCCTCTTCTCCCACTACAATCCTAATAAATTTTGTACCCCTTAGTAAGTTTTTCTTTATCATCACATTAGTTAATTTATACCCACACTCTCTTTATATATATGTATATATAAAAACATATATATATATATATATTTCATTTTAAATATCATGACAATTATACAGTTCACAATATTGACAAGTATCCTCCCATATAGGGATATAAACAATTTGCTCTTATTGAATAACAAGTTGTATGTGTGTGTGTGTGTGTGTTTTCCCTATTTACCTTTTTATGTCTCTTAAATCTCATATTTGGAGATCAGATTTTCCATTAAACTCTGGTCTTTTCTTTTTTTCTTTTTTTTTTTTATTAAGCAATCAGGGTTAAGTAACTTGCTCAAGGTTGCACGGCCAGTTATTTCTGGGTGTGGTGCTGAGTGTCTGAGCCTGGGATTCAATCTCCAGGTCGTCCCAACACTGGAGCCGGTGCTCTTACTCGCTGAGTCACCTGGCCGCCCCTAAGCAATTGGGGTTAAGTAACTTGCTCAAGGTTACATGGCCAGTTATTTCTGGGTGTGGTGCTAAGTATCTGAGCGGGATTCGATCCCCCAGGTCGTCCAGACACTGGGGCTGGTGCTCTTACTCGCAGAGCCACCTGGCCACCCCTAAGCAATTGGGGTTAAGTAACTTGCTCAAGGTTAAACTGCCAGGTGTTTCTGAGTGGATGCTAAGTGTCTGAGCCCGGCTGGATTCGATCCCCCAGGTCATCCCGACACTGGGGCTGGTGCTATTACTCACTGTGCTACCTGGCCGCCCCAGAAGTGGATTTTTTGTTTTTGCATTTTGGAGGGGAGAAGGTCGGGCAGTTTGGGTTAAGTGACTTGCCCAAGGTCACACAGCTAGTTTTTGTCTTAAGAGTCTGAGGTCAAATTTGAACTCAGGTCCTCCAGACTCCAGGGCTGGTGCTCTATTCATTGCTCCACCTAGCTGCCCCCTTCTTTCCCTTTTCTTAATATGTTTTTATGCTTCTTCATGTTGCGTAATTAACCTTTTCTGCCTCTTCCTTTCCTCTTCTCCCACTACAATCCTAATAAGTTTTGTACCCCTTAGTAAGTTTTTCTTTATCATCACATTAGTTCATTTATACCCACACTCTCTTTATATATATGTATATATAAAAACATATATATATTTCATTTTAAATGTCATGACAATTATACATTTCACAATATTGACAAGTATCCTCCCATATAGGGATATAAACAATTTGCTCTTATTGAATAACAAGTTGTATGTGTGTGTGTATGTGTTTTCCCTATTTACCTTTTTATGTCTATTAAATCTCATATTTGGAGATCAGATTTTCCATTAAACTCTGGTCTTTTCTTTTTTTCTTTTTTTTTTTATTAAGCAATCAGGGTTAAGTAACTTGCTCAAGGTTACACGGCCAGGTGTTTCTGAGTGGGTGCTAAGTGTCTGAGCCCGGGATTCGATCTCCAGGTCTATCTCAACACTGGAGCCGGTGCTCTTACTCGCTGTGCTACCTGGCTGCCCCAAACTCTGGTCTTTTCATTAGGAGGATCTGGAAGTCTTTTATTTCATTGAATGACCACCTGAAAGATTATGGTCATATTTGCTAGATAGTTGATCCTTGGTTGTAGTCCAAACTCTTTTGCTTTACAAAATATAATATTCCAATCCCTCCAATCTTTTAATGTAGAAGCTGCTAGGTCCTGTATGATCCTGACTGTAATTCCATGATATTTGTATTGTTTCTTTCTGGCTGCTTGCAGTATTTTCTCCTTGACCTGATAATTCTGGAATTTGGCTACAATATTCCTTGGAGTTTTCAATTTGGGATCTCTTTTAGGAGGTGTTTGGTAGATTCTTTAAATAACCATTTTACTTTCTGGTTCTAAGACCTCAGGGTAGTTTTCCTTCATGATTTCTTAGAAGATGATGTCAAAGCTCTTTTTTTCATCATGGCTTTCTGGCAGACCAATAATTCTTAGATTATCTCTGCTGCATCTGTTATCCAGGTTAGTTGATTTTCCAATGAGATATTTTACATTTTCTTCTATTTTTTTATTCTTTAGATTTTATTTGGTTCCTGATGTCTCATAGGGTCATTAGCTTCGATTTATCTTGTTCTAATTTTTAGTGAATTCTTTTCTTCAGTTAGATTTTGAACCTCCTTTTCCAATTGACAAATTTTACTTTTTAAGTGTTTTCTTCAGTGATTTTTTTCCTTTTTGCCAATTATATTTTTAAAATAGTCAGTTTATCTCCTACCTCTCTAATTTGCCTTATAAAATCCTCTTTGAGCTCTTCCAAGAATGCTTCTGGGCTTGAGAACAGTTCATATTCCCTTTTGAGGTTTCAGATTTGGGTATAGCGTCAATGCTGCCCTCTTCTGAATTTAATTCTTTTTCACTCACCTTTATAGGATTCTAAAGTTTTTGTTTTTCCAATTTGCTTTTTTGCCCATTGTAATTGCGTATTTCTTGGCTTTTAAAATGGATCTCTGCTTCTGGGGTACAGATGGCTCTCACCCATGCTTCTTATGCGGGGAGTTAGGGGCCTGGTTATTGGCTTTGTGTGCTGTGGTCTCTGGGTGCCTAGACTGAGGCCAAGGCCAGGACCTTCGATGTTTCCCTGTGGTTACACTGAAGTTTACAGTGTGAGGTGTGGGTAAGGGGTGTTCTTCACCTTAGCATTCTACCTCTTTACCATTGGGCTAGAGATCAGGCAGGCTCAGCTGTTAGTGGCTGGGGCAGATTCCCCTGGTTGTGTGGAGGCACACTTGGCATTCTGGTGTTAGTGCTAGCTGATTTCACCCCTCTAATGTTCAGGATCTCCCACTGGTCACCTGTGATGGGGCTTGTTGGGTTGCCTCCCATTCCACACTTTAGCCTCAGCACAGCCAAAGCCATACCTTTCCTCTAGGACTTTCACACCTCCAGCTGGTTCTGCTATTTCAGAATTTTACACCAGGGCAATATTCCCTGGGTTTTTCAGGGTCAGAGAGGGAGATGAGAGCAGCTATGTTTTACTCCACCATCTTGCCTCCTGGAAGTTCAAGTAGGTGATTTTTAAACTTCCATTCTGTGATCTGATAGCTCCAGAGTAGCTATTTCCACTGCCACAGGCCTTGTGCTTGTCTCTCACCCAGTACCAGCAGTGAGAGGTTTGGGAATTGCCCCTGGGCTAGGTGACAGTTCACTGTGGGTAACTCTGGCTCTGCTATGGTTGGGTCTGTACTGGTGAAGCCCATGTGATTCATGTTTCCCCTGCCTAGTGTAACAAATCCTATGCTTCTGCACTTTCCTGGACTGGAAATTTGCCACACTGTCTTCCAGTGGATTCTTCCACTCTAAAAACTGTTCAGATTAATGTTTTAGAGATTATTGAAGGAATTCATATGAATTCTTGCTTTCACTCTACCATCTTGGCTCCACCCCTAGGATGACTCCATGGTCTTCTGTTATGCATTCAATTTTATCAGTGATTGGAATGAAGTTACAGGTAATGCATTTGACAATGAAACAAAGCTTCCTAGTTAAGAAAAAGGAAGAGAATTGGAATCCAAAACATATTTCGACAGGCTAGACCAATGCGTCAAAACTACTAAAGAGATATTTCATAGAAATGAATGTGCATTCTAAACTTGTGTTAAAAATAACGAAATTACAGGATTTGGGAATGTATAGCTTGATAATAGTATGTGTGAAGATTTAAGGGTTTGAGAAATGCAAATCCAACATGAGTCACCAGTGTGGTATGTCATCAACCTCAAATAAGACCTTAACACTGTATTAAGGGAAAGATAATGTTCAAAATGAGGGAGGGGATGGATCCAGGTGCCACAGTTTAGGTAGGAAATTGACAAATTAGAGCATGTGCAGAGGAGGTCAACTCATATTGTCAGGGGATATTTGAGGTTGTATGGTATAATGGAAAGAGTATTTTATTTGACATGAGAGGATCTGATTTCAAATCTTAGTTCTTTTACTTTCTAGCTATGTGATCTTAGACAAAGTTGCTTACCCTGTCTGCATCTCTGATTCCTCTGATACTGCTCCTAGGTGTTGCATTCACTTAATAGCAATCATAGTGCTTCAAAAAATTTCATTGGCAGTACAGGGAAAAATCTCTATGACTTTCACTTATGTAAGTTGTGTGATTGAGTAGTTTTTTAGGTATACATATATATGTATATATTCTAGGTCAAATAGGAAATGGAAAGGTGTGAACATTTTTCATCCTTTGTGAGGAAAAAGAAGCTTTTTTTACTATCAGACTCTTGATTTTTCTCTCTTCTGTAATATGAGTCCCTCAATGATGTCTCCAAATCCTCAATCCCTTCAAGACTGAAGTTTCTAGCATGGCAACATAGCACACTCCCTAAGGGAGACAGCTAAGCCATCAATGGAATCTTTTTGTACAGAGAAGAAACAAAGAAATGTATGTATAAGATATGAAAGGTCTCTGAACATGTTCACAAATTCACATATTGGCTCAGTATTTAGTATTATATTAGGATGAGAACTATAGATTCTTTTCATAGGGTTGTATGTACTTGAAATTTTCTCTCACTCCTTCCTTCTTTGTTCTATTTCTATTTTTACTTGTGTCACTTTCTGTGCATTTCTGCTAAGCCTTTATTTCCTATCAGTATGCTTGCAAGAATATTTCAGATGTCTAAAGGAAGAGAAGGAAAAATCTGCTACTTTGAAACCACCAGAATAGATTTTATTTCTGCCTTGTTACCTTTCTTTTATTAATTGTTAACATTCGAATGCTATGGGATTTTCATGTGTATAAATTCTTGCATGGTAAATTAATCCAATTAAAAACAAATATAGAGTTTTCAAAGTAACATTTATTTTCTCCTCCTCTCCAACCCAAATAGAAGGAAATATTGAATGTAAATTAAGGTCACATAAGATCATAGTATGCCAATCTAATGACCATTTTGCTCTAAAGATCTATTTTAATTGATTTTAAAGGGAAAATAGTGATTTAATTTTTTTTTCATAGAATCATAGCTATGGGGATAGGAAATACATCAAGATTCACGTATTCCAGGGTTGGTGTCTTTTTAAACATATTGTGTGTGTCTATGTATTGTATGTGTGTGTGTGTCTGCATGTGAGATCAACCTCTACCAGTTTAGTGAAGCCTACAGATCACTTTTCTGAAGTATTTTAAATGTGAAAAATAGGATACATACCATTGCAAAGAAAACCAATTATATTAAAATTCAGTTATCAATTTTATTAAAAGTTCATGCATCAAAGTTTAAGAATACTTGATCTGCTCCAACCCTCAGTTTTTTCCCAAAATAGAAACTGACACCTATGGAAGTTAAAATGACTTTGCCCAAGGTCACCTTGGGTAGGCCTTTTCTTGTTGGAAGATTTGTTAATTGCATCTAGCCCTGAATATTAAGGAACATCATAAATAATATCCATCATTCTCCCAAAGAACTTAACTATTTGCACAGGAAAAAAATTAATGGATGAAGAATATTTATTGTACAGACTACAATATATGTTTCGATTCACAATCAATGGGGCCTCTCCATTAGTATATATGCTTTTGAATAGATGCTACAAATGTACAATAATCCATACCCTCTATTTGAATGAAAGAGGAAGAATATCATGGACTGGATTACCTTTGGAATTAAAAAAAAAATAATCCTCTTCAATTTAACTCTGAAATAGAGACTAAACCAGTAGGAAAATTAGTTATAATGGTTTCATCAAAGAAATATATGGTAAAAAATGAAGACAGGCCAACCATATAGCAAGATGAAGGAATAACTTATGTGCAACCTCTCTGTGCCATTCATAGTTTCATTGCATCAAGGGAATGTGAGTAGTGTTCCCAGAGCTTAGCTGAGTCCCCTTTGATGAACTTATGGGAAGATTTGAGGAAGAATTCCAGTGAATGGTTAGGCATGTATGATTTCTAACTTTCAGTCTTAGCAGGGATATCCACCTCCACAAGATCACCTATTCATTGGAGTAGTGTTCCCTTAAGAAATGTGAGTAGGAATTTGGTGAGCATAAATCACAGGCAGGTACCACCAGTTTTATTTATGGAAGCTCTGGCTTAAAATGAACATTATAGAAAAAAAATATTAGAAATTCTTCAAAAACTGCTTCTGTCATGCATTTTCCCATTTGAAAACTTCCAAGTTTCCCAAAGGATGAAGCCCAACCTGCTGTCTGCCATTTGTACTGCCTTTTCCCTGTATTTTTGTTAGGATTTGGATAAATGGGTGATGAACCCCATGTTGGTGATTCCAGTGATGTCTTATGTTCATCTGGTAAGAAAACTCCCTCTAATAATGTAGCCTAGCTCTAAAACCTATAGTCAAAGAGAGTTTCCTTAGAAATTGAGGAGATAAGTAACTTGGCCAGGTCACACTAGGTGAGTGTCCTAGGTATGTATTAGGATTAGAATGGAGAGCTTCAAAACTCAGAGGACATGGCACCTGTGGTATTGTTATGAATGTTGTGAAGCTCAAATGAGAAAACAGATCTAAAGCATTTTGCAAAACTTAAAGCACTGTATAAATGGCAATTAGTAGTGTTATTAGCCTACAGTCATCAGGACTCCAAACTTATAATGACTTCATTCATTGAACCCTCTAATGTGCTTCTCCTGAACCCAAGTAATATTCACAGAGCAATACAGGGGTATGCTAGTAAATGTTTAACAATGGGGCTCTCCAGAAAAAAAATGCATATACATGTGTACATGTACACACACATATAATATATATAATATAATACACACATATACATATATAAATCTATATATCTATATATATGCATGCATCTTAATCTTAATAATGTATATTAAGCTTATTCTCCTTCATTTTCCTATGTAAAGACAATGAAAACACAATAAATCAGTTCCTCTTTGTAGTGATTACTAATTTCTGAATTGTTAAGTATTAACACTGAAAATTGAACAGTTAACACTTCCAGACTCTTAGAGCTAGGTCCAGAACACCCCTGGGTGTAGTGAAAAGGATTCTGGACTAGAGCTTAGGATACCTGCACTTTAATGTCTGTGCTACACATACCTCCAAAGGGACTATGTTCCCCATCTGTTATTGGATTAGATGCCACCTGAGATTCCTTCCAGCTTTAAAATCGTTCATTTTCCCTTTGAGACAGCTCATGTTCTGCCTCTCTTTATAATTCAGACTCATTCTAATTGTTCCTTTTTCTGACTACCCATAGATTTGATTTCTATCACATATTTTAGCCGTTGTTCATATAGCAGGTTGTTGTTAAACCATTTCATCTATGAATGTTCTGTTTTCATTAGGACACAGAGCTTATTGAAGAAAGACATCCAATTTTAAACATCACTCTCTCTTTCACCACTCCACAAACAATGTGCCAAAGAGCAGGAACTCAATAAATTCTTCTTGACTTTTGTATTTCCTGATGGAATTTTGCATTTCTGATATGAATGAATGTAGTGTTCTTTTCCATAATATAAAGGCCATGGTAATTCACGTGTTGAAAAGCTGGTGAAGGGAGCAGTGGTAAAAGTCATATCAAATTTTTGGATCCTATCTTTCTTCACCTGAATTTAGCAAATGAAAGGGCTCCAGTGATACCAATTTCCTCTGGCAGTTTTCCTAAAGGAACTATTCTATTGTATTTAAGCATCTCTGACTGATGACATTAACATCCTGAGCCTCTCAAGAAAGTTAATCATAACACACTACAGGAAGGTTATGCTACAAAAAAAAGGCCAAGAGTAACACTGCTTTGCATGTGTGTTGCCTTTCATATTTTGAGGGTGGAGGTTGTGTCCAGAGCCATTAATATATATCATATTTTTTTCCTCTGAGATATTGTAAACCATGTGAAGCATAAGTTATTTTATGTATCATCAACATCCTCAAACTTTTTTTCTTATTGTCTAATTTCTGCTTAACAAATTGTAATTTAAATATATCTGAGAAACCATCTATTTTATTTTACTTTTTGTAAGACTCACCTTAGGTGCCACCCTCTAAGGGATTCCTTGTATCAATAGTTTGTGCTCTGCCCTAGTCCAAGGATCTGTTCCCATATTGATTCCCTCAGGGGTTTATGTAACCTCCTTGAGGGCAAGAATTGGTTTTTTTTCCATCTTTTGTCCTTATCCTCCACTTGTAGCACAGTGTTGAAACTTTATAGACTTTAATGAATATCTATGGAATTAAAATTAAGTAGAGAATTCCCATCACAAACTATTTTGTAAACTGAAAGTATCTTTAATGAAATGAATAACCTGTGTCCATCTTCAGTTAATCAGCATGTTAAGTCTGGCTTCCAGGTTTGCTAAAAGTGAGGTATAACTCTGAGTACAGTACATAAGAAAGGATTAAAGTATATCACTGCTGCTATAGCTACTATTTTTATTTGGAAGAAATTTCTGGTTTTAAAATTGTAGGCATTTATCTTCTTACTAAAAACCATAAACAACTTTTAAAATTAAGTTTGAAAAGGAATACATAAGCTATATTCCAAACTGTTAAAAAGTGAAAGAAAAATCAGTCTTTGGAGGATTCCAATGCTTGAAAAAGATTTGAAGAATATTTGATTCTTAGATGAAACTTAAAAGAAACGTTTATCTATTTTTCTTTGCTCTGGCCACATACTGGGCAGACTTGCAAACTGTTTACTTAAGAGTGTTGATTTGTAATTTTATGGGGGGAAAAGCAAAGTAGCCCTTAAATGTCCAAAAAATTGTTAAGACTGTTGCCTGGGGGGAGGAAGCATGCTAAAAGATGCAGAAGACACTCTTTAAGGACAGTAGAAAGCCACCAAAATCTGCTTAATGGAATAGTTTTTACTGGATTTTTTCTTTCTCCCCCTTACCAAAGTGGAATGTTTTCATTTCCTGCTAACAACTTTCCAAAAGTGGAATTTGTTCATGTATCTTTTGCAAATTTGAAAATATAAACATAAAAATACTTCAAGAAAAATAATCTCAAATCTGAGTAGAGGCATTATCTAAGTATTAACACCTTGGTGTCTGTGACTTTATTCAAATTGAATAAGACATTATTTCAATTAGCAGCGACTCTCGCCTTGTGAGGGGAGGAAGGAACAAGCATATATATTATTTTTATCTTGTTGAAATTCTTCAGGAAATAGGAACAGTGCATAAGTTATACCAGAAAGCAATTCCCTATAGAATATGCTCTCCAGGTTGAGGGAGATATTCCAGAGGAGGGGGACTATATTTCCAGAGGTGCCTGTGAATGGGTATTCTAGTAGGAAATTGTGCTATGGAAAGGCATTAGTTTCTTAGTGATGACAGCCCGGAATTGAGTATGTTCTGGGGTGGAGGAAATAAAGAATAGAGAACAAGGAAGGAAAGAGAAGCAGGAAGGGGGAGTAGGAAGAAATATAAGGGGCCTTTAAGATACTAGCACTTAGTAGGTGCTTAAGAAATGTTTACTGATTGGTTGATTGTCTATACCCCTCTCACTTTACAATTGTGTAAAATGAGGTCTAGGGATTTTTAGTGATTTTCCCCAAATCAGATAGTAAAGCAGCTGAACCACTGTTTGAACCTGGGTTTGCTGACACCAGATCTGGTATTTGGGAAAACCATAATGATAAATAACAAGATAGTGACTTTTCCTCTAACAATTTTTATCTGAAAATGATAATAAAGGCAAAAAAACTCCAATATCATCATCATCATTGTCAACATAAATCCTTCTTTGAACATTATACACTAGAGTGCAGTCAACATTACATATTGATAAAGGAGGTTATTAAGGTTTTTGTTATATAGATTTGATAGTAGAAATGGAAGTCCTTATGATAGGGACTTAAGGTAAGTCATTGCCACTTGAAAGTAGATTAAGTTTATGCCTGAAGAGTCTGGATTTCTAAAAGTCTATGTAAATAATTGGTAGAAATAGTACAGCATGTCATTGTAGGTTATAGCATTTGTTAGATGCCCAGAATGACATCATCAGGTGGGTAGAATTATACAAAAAAATAAAAAGCTTATTGTTTTTCATAAACTAAAAGAATGGCAAAACCCTAATCATAAAAAAGGGAAATTCTAAAATACCCATGAGAATTCAATATGGAAACTTTGAGTGCCATAAAAAAATTCAGCAAAGGAGATTATGGTGATTAATAACAATGACTCTGATGATGATGCTGATGGTGATAATATGTAAAGAAACAGTAAAAATTGTGTGACACTCCAGTACTGGCTACAAAAATGATCCCCAAGTGAATACCCAAACTAAACATGATCTGTTGGATAGAATTGCTCATAAAGAGAATGGAAGGTAGCAAACTTTCAAACTCAAAGTGCAAACCTCAAAAACATCTGGAGAAGTCAACCCATACACTATGATTGAACTAGGCCATTATTCCATGATTGCAGACAGAACAATTGCCCACAATTTCATGGACTCTGTTTTGATTCATAGAAATTTTAGAAATATGTTTTTATAGATGTATATCAAATATCTCTAACTTCTAAGTTATTTGAAATAAAAAAATCAATATATATGAAAACTAACAGAAGAAATTAAGATCATGCAAGAACAGGATGTGGTATGTATCAAACACATTATCTTACCTGCCACTGGAGTTTTCCTGAGGATGCTTGCAATGACCTCCAAGAAGATAATGTTACATCCTAATACTTTCATTCAATTACAAAAAAAAATAATACAACTATAGCTCCCTGTAGTGCATAGTAACAAAATTCTTAAAAGTCCCAAGAGAGTCATATGTTGTCTTCAGAGAGCACAATAAGAAAAAGAAATTTGAATGTTTAAGGTGAAGAAGAAAAGACACTGAGGTTGCATAGTAACTTTCTTCAAGTGTTTGAAAAACTCAAATAGAAGAGAAATTAGACATTTTCTACATGGCATAAGAGTCTAGTAGCAAGAGTCAAAACAATTTTACTTGTGATGTAAGGTTAAAAAATAACAATTTCCCTTCAACTTTCTTTTTAAGTTATGTTGTTCAGTCATTTTCAGTTCTAACTCCTCATGACCCCATTTAGGTTTTTCTTGATGAAGATACTGGAGTGATTTACCATTTCCTTCTCAAGCTCATTTTACATATGAGGAAACTGAGACAAATCAGGTTAACTGATTTGTCAAGGGTCACACAGCTAATAAGTGTCTGAGGTTGGATTTGAACTTTAGCAAGATGTATCTTCTTGACTACAAGCCTGGCATTCTAACCACTGTGCCACCTAGATACCTCTTAACATTTACAGCTATCTGAAAATAGAATAAACTAACTTGATAACTAGTGTGTTTCCCCTCATTTAAGGTCATTATATAAAGGCTGGAAGAATATTTGTTGAATATGTTGTACAGAAGATTTACAGACACACACACACACACACACACACACACACACACACACACACACACA
>NW_027185777.1:28147708-28159646 GCF_028583685.1 Petaurus breviceps papuanus
ACACACACACACACACACACACACACACACACACACACACACACACACTGGTTTGTACCAATGCAGAGATTCTATGACTCGTTAAAATGTCCATGTGTAAAGCTCATTGGGAACCATGGTCAAAGGAAGTAGTAGGAAAGAATTTAATAGGAAGAGCAATGGGCAAATCCTTGGATTATTGGTAGGAACAGAGTTTAGTTGCTGACATGTAGTAAATCCATAGCTGACAGACATTTAACTTTATCATACATGGAAATCTAGCTCTATTGATCTAAACATATGTGAGTATATCTAGATAAATAGACAGATATGAATTTAAATTTGAAAAGTCCTCTTTTTTTTGGAGAGGGGAAGGTAGGGCAATGGGGGTTAAGTGACTTGCCCAAATTCACACGGCTAGTTTTGTGTTATGTGTCTCAGGTTGGATTTGAACCCAGGTCCTCCTGACTCCAGGGTTGGTGCTTTTTTCACTGCACCACCTAGATGCCCCCAAAAGTAATTCTTAAGCTAGAAAAAAATAAGATACAGTTTTAAGGTATATTTATAGCAACCTGTTCTTTTAAAAAAACCATTGATCAGTTTAAAATAGTGGTTATGAATAACAAGTCCCTGTATTATGCTTTCTAACCCAAATTGTCACATAACCTACTATCTCTGCAGGCTAATAGCTACCCATCACCCCACATGGTCTGTATTATTCATTGTTTTTAATTTCAATGATGTTTGCTTAATTTTTTTGCCTTCCAAATCCCCTGAGATTTTATATCAGTTTTCTCCCTTTTCCCCTTTGCCACCATGATAATTGATTACTAAATACAATAAGCTCATTTTCAAAATCCCCTCCCCCCCCCGAAGATTCAGACGTCTTGTGGTGAATTGAGTTTAATGGAGATGATGGTTAGCTACTTAAATAGAGATAGGGCAACCTGGTGAAATAAAGATAAATCTGTATAAAGAACAATGATGCATACTTTTTAAAAAGATTTCCAGGGTCAAAAGGGGAGTATTTCTTGGCTTGCTCAATTCCCTGACTCATTTATTACTTTTGACAGTACCCCCCCTCAAATAACAGTCCACATTCTGTTTATCACTGAGACGACTTCCAAATAAATACCCCATGGCCTTTGAGTTTTTTCCTAAGTAAGCACTAACTAACTGCTAAGGCCGAAAAGATGTCATATATTTTCGTGATTTGTTTGTATTTGAGAAGTCATTTTTCTTCGCTTTCTTCAGCTTACAAACCCATGACCTTTCTTTCTCCCTCACAGTGCTTCCTCATCATGATAGACATAGCAAATGGGACCATAAGCTAAGAACAGAAAGGACAGGGAGACGTTTTAAAAGGTCATCACTTCTTCCCTCTGTGTTTTAAAGAACTCAACATTAAATGCTGAATTAAATAACAAAAGAAGAGCTACATTGCTTTTTAAAATGTTTAGAATATTTGGTGTGTAATTCATTCTTTTCTTCTCTAATTTTCTACAGTCAACTGGCAGGATGTCATTGCTGCTGTTTATAGTACATGTTAGTAATCATTTTCAAAAAGCTAAAAATGCAAGAAAATGTCGCAATTATAAGTTTCCTTAAATTTTCAAATCATAGATAAACCTGGGGATGAATTTTCTATTATTGAGAATACTGTTCCAGGTCTCACAGAAATTTCAAGACTAACCAAAGACCTATAGTCAGTAATTTAAAAAATGCAAATATGTTAATTTTTGCTTCTTCTTTACCAGCTGTAGGACTTGACTAGGCAAATTTCTTTTTCTATTATATTAGAATAAATATTCAAAATTTTTTAAAACTGGCAGTAACATGCAGAAGCTAAGGAAGATTTTTTTAAAATTTGTTTGTTTTTTGGAAGTTTAACAATCTTCAAGAGAAAGGAAATTCCTAATATACAAAGAGCCAAAAAAAAATTGTAGTTTGTGAAATTGTGAACTTACATACATTTTTTTCATCTACAAGTTAGATGTAACATAGTAGTGACAAAATTAACCCTGTTGAATGCTTTTTTTTTATAATCAGTATGGAAAAGCTAGACTGAATTTCTTATAGTGCATGGAAATTCAATTAAATTCAAGGAATATTAATAGAGTGTCTCCTATGCAGCTAAATGGCACAGTGGGTAAAGTATTAGACCTGACTTAGAGTTGGGAAAACAGGCAATCAGGCCATTGCTACATGATCCTGGGTAAGTCCCTTAACTTGTCTGCCTGCCAGTGGTAGTATAAGACTTTAATATGTGACTGGGGAGAGCTACGACACCTGTGAAAACAGATTTGTAAGTTATTGACATAGTCATGGTTTCTGTATATTTGGAAAAAAGTGTACAGTTAGAGCAAGCATCTAAGTTATTCTAACAAAATAAAAAGTCTGTAGAAAGCAAAACAATAAAATAATGGGTGTTGGAAGCTGGGATTATTGAGATACCCTGATTTCATTTACTGGAAAATCATCTCCCTTACAGAGAAGGTTTTCCCCTGCAGGTTTATACTCAAGTTCCTAATAGAAGCATTCCCACGACCATAATAAAAATAGAAATTTAAGTATGTAAGAGAAAAAGGAAAGAAAGTAATTGTATTATGAAGTACCAGTGTTTTATTATGAATGGATGTGGTTTGATTATAGTGTCGGCTGAATAGGGCACTTTAAAACCATGGAGGGATATGAAAGTACTTAGCTTCTAAACTTATTTATTGAAATATAATCTAAGGAGAACAAAAGAAAAAGTGGAGGTATTGAAAAATTGTTGATTGAGAAAAAGCAGGTATCCAATTTGAGAAAGGCTGAATATGTACGAAATGATCACAATGATTTGTACCCTAGAAACATTTTCTTTGGAAATGTTAAGAGGAATAGTTGGGAAAAAATAAAATACTATTTAAAACTTCAAAATAAGAATGAATAGTAAACTTGTAAATTACTGTCTTGCACATCTGACATCAATACTTTGTGAAATAATGGAAAGCACATTATGCAAAAAAAAAAAAATCTGTAAACATCCAGAGAACAATGGAGTCCCTAAGAGTGAGCAGCATGGTTTTATAAAGAACTCAGCTTGTAAAAAAGAAAACAATAAGCTACTACTTGGGGAAAGGGAAGTAGGGGGTCATGGAGAGGGATAACCTGGAGAAAAGCAATCATTTAATGGTTAAGACAAACAGTCAAGCGATTCTACAACAGCTTTTACAAAGTACCTCTCTCCTCAAAACCTAACATTCTAGAATGTGTGATTAAATGAAAGGGTGCTGCTTATTTGTGATTTAGAGGGAAAAAAAATAGTCTCAGGGGATGAAGGACTTAGAATTCCAAACATATTATTCATCCCCCAAATAGCAAGGAACACTGTTGTTTCAAAAGTTTAAAAAGAATGCTTATCCTGCCTTTTTTTTTAATTAGACTTTTTTGTGTGTCTCCTGTTTAAGAGGTGTAATGGAATAAGAGATAGAAAAAATGACCTAAGAGTCAAAAAGATCTGGGCTTGAGTCTTGTTTCAAAAATATAGTTCCTGTGTTCAGGACTATGTTGGTAAATGTTTAACAACTGACCTTTCAAAATGAAAGGCATTAATAACATTTTTCTCCATCACGGTCTTGAGCGTAGACCATGGGTTGACAAAAAACAGCCAGTGGTTGTTATAACAGAGCCAATGGGTCAAATCTGCCAGTCACACATTTTTATAAAATCTACAAGCAAAGTTACTACATTTTAAATGGTTAAAAAAATAAAAAGAATGTTATTTACAAGTCAAAATTATATGAAATTCAAATTTCAGTTTACAAAGCACAGTTTTTCAGAACATTTTCAAACTGGTTCATGTACTTAATGTGTACTAGAGCTTTTGTGTCAAAATAGCAGAGACTGTGTTTCTCTTATTGCTTGGCTATTTGGTCCGGCACTGGTGCTTGTGGCATCACAAATCACAGTGACTACAATTTGGCAACACTTTGAGTTTTTCCTGTATCTCCACATCATGTGATTACCAGTGCATGCCCATCAAATTGAAATGAGAAAATAGGGGTGAAAAGGGTTTTCCCCCCAATTTTTTGAGGTAAGGGCAGAGATTTAAGTTTTTCAGTATAAAAAGAACCATCCTTAACCAGTATTATCTAACCCTGAATGGCTTTGAGAATTAGTTTTAGCTACAGACTTTATGTTTCTTAATGAATTCAGCCTAAAATTACAAGGCAAAACAGCATTTATATTTGAAATTTATACTGTGGTAGAGTCAATTCTATGAAAGTAATATTGAATCACAAATAATGTCAAGTTATTTTATATTTATAGTCTATGCATGCTGGGAAAACTAAACAAAACAAAAAGCAGGATCTCCATTTGTTGTGGATATATTTTTTCAAGTTATAACTATATTTCCAGAAGAATTTTTTAGACTCAGTGCAAATGCAAAATAAATTTCCATATTTCAAAATCCATTGAACTATACAATTGAAGAATTTCTCCTAAGTCCCAATTGGAAGTCATTAATCTTCACTTTAATGATTTGCTAAAAAAACAAACATCAAGAGAAGAATCTAATAGAATTCTATAAATGCCTTCCATGTGATGAGTATGCTCAGTTAAAAATCATATGTTTGAGGATAATATCAATATATGGAAGTACCTATCTCTGTGAAAAGGCATTTTCAAAGATCAAATACATAAAATCTCATTGCATATCGGGACTAACAGATCAACTGTTGCAAATTATTTTGATAGTAGAAAAAACTAACTTTGAACTTTAATTAACAAAAATGTTATCTATTCTCCAAAAATAGTACTATTCTTCTCATTTTTGGCTTGTATTACGCCCCATTCCCCCAAGTACTCATATATTACTTAGTTTTAATTTCATCAATCCAATATTTTGGGGGGGGGATTCTCTCTTATTATTTTATAAGTACCTATATGATATTGTCAATTTTGCCCCTTGGCCTGCAAAACCTCAAATATTTACTATCTTGCCATTTACAGAAAAAAAAAAAGATTGTTGACCTTTGGTCTAAACAGAAAGCAAAACAATAAATCAAGCCCTGATGTGCAGTATTTGGTAATGTCAAAAGTACAAATGCTCACACTGAACATTTAACAATTGGCTGAGCAAGCCCAAGCTTTCTTTCTGGCATACTTAACTGTGTCATCTTGAGCAGATCATTTAACCTCTCACTTTCACCAGATAACTCTAAGACTATAGCCTGTACAGTAGGTATTGATCTACCCTGGTAAAGGGAATTTCCTCCCTCAGTGTTTCCTTTACCAATAATATCACAGTTTTGATCCAAGTTGATGGGGAAAATAAAAAGTCACTGCCTCTGACCCCATTGAAAGTTAATATCTATGGGTGGCTAGGTGTTGCAGTGAATAGAATACCAGCCCTGGAGTCAGGAGGACCTGAGTTCAAATCTGGCCTCAGACACTTGACACACTTACTATCTATGTGACTTTGGGCAACACACTTAATCCCAACTGCCCTCCAAAAAGCAAAAACAAACAAACAAACAATGTCTAGTTGGGGAGACCATTAAAATATAACTTTAAATGCAAGAAAATGTAGGCCAAGTGGCCAGGAAGAGGCACAAATAGATATTAGAATTTGGATAAAAGAGATATTATATGGGGCCTAGTCATAGGCAGCTTTTATTTGGGAGGAGACAGGATTAGAATACTGGAGTGGTTTGCCATTTCCTTCTCCAACTCATTTCAGAGATGAAGAACTGAGGTGAAACAAGATTAAGTCATTTGCCCAGGATCATGCCACTAGAAAGTGTTTGAAGCCTGATTTGAACTCATAGGGATGACTTCCTGATTCCAGGCCTAGTGTGCTACCCACTGTGCCAACTAGCAGCTCACCTCCATTGCTTACTGTTCATATAAAACTCTGGTAAAAAACACTCAGATTTTATATGATGGCAGTCTCTGACTGGTAGAGTTAGACCAAAAGAAAAGCTTATTTTTTCTAGTTTTGACTTTTAGGATTCTATAAAAAACATATTTCATTTGTTTTTCTTTGTTATTTAAGAAAAAGTAATTACAAAAAAAGTCCCCATTTCTGGCAAGCAAAAAGAAACAAAAAAAGGTTGTTTTTGGCTGAAGGTGAGGTTCTTTCAATAATTTAATTTGAACCAAACCTTTAGCTGCAATCTATACTCCTTTGATTCTATTTAACTCTTGAATACCATATTCATTTTTCTTTCTGAAAAGATAATATATTTCAGGAAGCAGACAGTCTTTTTTTTTTTTTAAGCAATCGGGGTTAAGTAACTTGCTCAAGGTTACACGGCCAGTTATTTCTGGGTGTGGTGCTAAGTATCTGAGCCCAGATTCGATCCAGGTCATCCCGACACTGGAGTTGGTGCTCTTACTCGCTGAGCCACCTGGCCAGCCCTGAGCAGACAGTCTTTCAAATGAAATTGTTTCTTAGCAAATTTTACCAAATTAAGGTGAGAACTTGAGTTTTCACACTTCAACATAGAAGACAATTATGAGAATGGTGATTGATGGTCTTTGTCTACCCAGGCAAAATGAAGAACTGAATGTAATTATAGGAAAACTTTGCTCACCCTACATGTCTGATAATGGATTATCATGATTTTAGCAAAGGTAATATTTTCTTAGTTAGAGGTTTTTATCATTTGGCTTTCATATAATTACTTCTGTTCTCCATTTTCTTTTTCTCCTGTGTTGACTGAATGTGGAGAGGATGTAAGGCATGAATGATTTACTTATTGACTAGTCATTTCAAGCTATATCTGTGAAAGATTTTATTTAAATATACAGAAAATGAGATTGATAGTTGGACACATCCACTGACTATTAATGAAAGAGGGAAAAAATGAAATCAAGAAGTCAGCTCTTGTTATATGATGCCAGGTAACCCTGTGAAGATGCTTTGCCTTGTTTCTTAGGCACAATATTCATATGCAAAATATGTGCCAATATATGTGAGTTCTGAGCCACATAAATGGAAGCTGCCCAGGGAATAAAAAGGAGAGGAAGTGGCACTTCAGGAAATTGAAATCTTGTCATTGCCTCTTCATTCCAATTCACCCTAATATTGTATGCCTAAACATTTTGACTAGTATTATACATGGCATCTACTATTTCCTGATACAAATAAAGCAGTGATTTTCTTCATTGACTCTTGAAAATTAATCCATTGTATGTTTTTTTTTCTAGCCCTACTGTAACCAAATAATTTTTGCTACTATAATTTGTAAGCATTATCTAGAACCTTCAATATTAGAAACATCTTCATGTTTATTAGTTCATTTGATAAATTGTTATTATATTGTTATTAAAGGTGGCACAGTAGAGAGGATGCCTAGAGTCCAGAAGATTCTTTTTCCTGAGTTCAAATTTGTCCTCAGACCTAGGGCAAGTCAGTTAGCCCTCATCTATAAAATAAGCTGGAGAAGGAAATGGCACACCACCCTAGTAGCTTTGCCAAGAATACCCAAAATGGGGTCACAAAGAGTCAGACACAACTAAAATTGCTCAACAACGTATTATGTTTAATTATAACATTCTAGATTTTGATAAATTTAAATTCATTAAGTTAAAGAGAGAACTCCTGAGACAAGTCAGCTTAACAAACATTGTTTAAATTCCTACAATTGTGAAAGGCATTGAACTAGACATAGGGATACTTTCTCTTTCCTAAGTACCTTAGGGTGTTGATATCAGAGTACAGTATAAGGTTTACCAGGTTTGGAGTCAGAAGAACTGGATTCCATTCTTAGCACTACTACCTATCATTTGGGTGATCTTGGCCTAGACATTTAACTTTACTGGGACTAAATTTCCTCATCTCTAAAATGAAGGAGTTAAACTCTGAGACCCCTCCTGACTTAAAAGTACAGAATTTTGAAATGAAGTTTCCCTCTCATGAAATCACTTTGTGTTTATTCATCTATGTAAAAGTGCAAGATATCTATAAAGCCTTCATGTTAGATATGGCATATGACACGATCATTGGAAAAAAGCTGGAGATAATAAGTGGACAAGGGGAGTGATACAAAAATACTCAAGATTTACCATGTTACCATGCCCTGGCCATCTTCATTATGAAATCTTTGTTATGACAATCATTCCTGTTCCCCCCTCAGTGCTTTCATATATATATATATATATATATATATATATGTATATGTATGTAAGTAAGTATGTACGTATGTATGTATGCACGCATGCATGCTGGACCTTGGATTCTGCCTCAGTGACAACAGATTCTAATAGGGAATATTTGTTTTTTCTTTAATAGAACCTGGCCTTCATGTAACTTCTTGATTATCTCTACACTATTTTAGCAAGTGTACTCCCATATGTCCCTTTTAGCTCCCTTTATGTCTTGTCTTTCCTGAAAATAAGAATAAAAGCTCCTTGAGGGAAGGAATTGCCATACCTGTTTATATTTTATTCCCTAGAGTCTAACACAAAGTAAGTGCTTAATAAATAAATATTCACTATCTCTCTCTCCTCCCTCCTTCCCTCTTTCTTTCTTTCTCTCTCTTCCTTTCTTCTTCTCCCTCTCTTCCCTTCTCACTTTCCCTACCTCTCCTATCTAAACGGGCTTGTTTGAGGTATAGAGGGGTTCCAACTAATGAAGAACAGAACATATAGGATAGCCAAGAATTGTAGTTAAGAAATCATTATCAGAGTAGAATTCTGAACTCTGAAATATAGAGTTTGAGTTGTTTCTCTGACCTCTATACATTTCAAATCAGTTGGGTCTAATTTTTTGTTGTGGTCTTGGGTATTTACCTAGATTCTCCTGCATTAAAAATATCAGGTCATTCTTTCTATTGAATGCCTTTCTGACAATTCCTGGGATATTTCTTAATTTTTAATCCTCCTGTCCTCATGCAAGCTAAATCTATATTTTATAAGCCAAGAACCCAATAAGTAGGTGATGTTAAGTTTTCATCAGGTAGGTGGAGCCAACAGGCAGCAGCTCAGCTGAATTGTCCCAACATTACATTTCTAACAACTTGAAATAAGATTTTAAAATGAATTCTGGATTTGCCAGTCAACAAAATGTCAGGGTGAAACATTTTTCCTACCCAAGATAATTTAGGAGTTTGTCAGGAGGAGTCAGACACAGGGGTGATGGTTGACCCAGAGCTCAACTCATGTTGTTGCAACACCACCAGGCCTTAGAGGTGACCCCAGTAGTATAAGCAGCAGCTTCAAGAGATCCAGCCCACAGAGACTAACGTTGTTGCTCAGTTGATCAGAAAGAGATTACAGAGAATGAGGTGCTGACACTGGATGTAAGACCCTGTTGAAATTGTCTATATGTACTTATTGGTCACAGTTCTAGGGTGGAGAAGAGTTCTGGGGGTCATTCACAAGGGAGTAGAGGTGCTGGTCTCAGTTCCAAGGCAGAAAAGAATACTAGTGCTTACAGTTGCAGAAAGTAAGGGAACCTGGTCACAATTTCAGGGACAAGAGGAGCACTAGCACTTTTGGCTGCAGGGGAGCAAGGTCCATTCCTGGGTAAAGACCAGAGTATAGGTCAGAGCATCAGCTACACATCTCCTTGGATGATAGCACCTTAGAAATATAGAGAAATCAAAGACCTCTGAAACAAGCTCTGAAAACAGCAACATAATAAAACTTGAAATTTGAGAAAGTGTCTTCTCCACCCTGGTAGTGGAATTCAACTTTAACATAAAGTTAAAAGTCAACAAATAGGCTGGAGAAATGAGGAAACCAAAGGAAAGAACCTGAAAATAACAAAAAATACTCACTATGCTGACAAGGAAGATCAAGACAAACTCATAAGAAGAACACAATGTCAAAGCATCAACAGGTAAAGCCTCAAAGGAAAAAAAAATGAATTGGACACAAGTTCAATAAGAATTTCTGGGAGAGTTCAAGCAGGATTTTCAAAATCACATAAGAGAGATAGAGGAAAAACTGAGAAAAGAAATGAAAACCATACAATAATATTATGAAAATAGTCAACACATTGGTAAAAGGGGCACAAAAAATACTAAAGAAAATAGTACCTTAAAAAACAATGAAAAAATGGAAAAAGAGGTGCACAAATTCACTGATGAAAAGAACTCCTTGAAAGATAGAATTGGCCAGATGGAAGAGTCACAAAAACTCACTGAAGAAAATAATTCTTAAAAAAAATTAAAATGAAGGCAGGGAGGTTAAGTGGTGCACTGGATAAAGCACCAGCCTAGAGTCAGGAGGACCTGAGTTCAAATCTAGCCACCAACACTTAATAGTTGTATGACCCTGGGTAAGTTATTTAACCCCAATGGCCTCTATAAAATTTAAAACAGGGCAAATGGAAGCTAATGACTCCATGAGACCTTAAGAAGCAATAAAACAAAGTTAAAATGATGGAAAAAAAATAGAAGAAAATGTGAGATATCTCATTGGAAAAACAACTGACCAGGAAAATCAATCAAGAATAGATAAAGCCATGCTTAAAAAAAAGCCCAGATAACATTTAATTAAATTAAAGAAAATTACTTTCAATTTTGTTTATCTCTCCTTTGATTTTCAGGATTTCCAATATGATGTTTATTTTGAAAATTTTAATGTGTTGTTTTTCTATTTTTTAAAATTGCACTCCCAATTCTTGATCTGTTCTTATACTCTCTCTCCCCCCCGCCCCTCTCTCAATCTAAGCATTTAGAAAAAAATAAATTTTCCCTACTCCTTTGTCTGCATCCTCTAAATGTTGGTATGTTGTCACATTGTTATTCTCTTTAATGGAATTATTTATTGCTTCTATGATTTGTTCTTTGACCCACTCATGCTTAATAGTTAGATTACTTGGGGGTGGCTAGGTGGCACAGTGAATAGAGCACTGACCCTGGAGTCAGGAGGACCTGAGTTCAAATCTGATCTCAGACACTTAACATTGACAAGCTGTGTGACCTTGGACAAGTCACTTAACCTCAATTGCCCTGCCCTCTTCCCTCCAAAAAAAGCAGAGAGCACTTAGGCTCCAATTAATTTTAAATCCATCCTTCTTAAATGTAATTTTATTGTTTCAGGATCTGAAAGGGATACATTTAATATGTCCATCTTTCTGTATTTGATTATGGGGTTTTTATGCCCTAAAATATGTGCAGTTTTTGCAAAAGTGTTATATATAGCTGATAAAAGGGATATTATATATTCATTCAGTTTTCTTTCAGAGATCTATTGTATCTAATTTTTCTAAAATTCTGAACTTTGCCTCAATTTCTTATTTATTTTATGTCTAGATTTGTCTAGTTCTGAGGGGGTAAAGTTGAGGTTTCCCCATTTAATAAAACTTTATTTGTGTTTCCTCTTGTAACTCATTTAACATTTCCTTTAAGGATTTGCATGTTATGCCATTTAGTATACATGTATTTAAAATTGCTATCACTTCATTTCTGTCATACCTTGCCTATCTCTTTTAATTGTGCCTATTTTTTTACTTTTGCTTCATCTAAGATCATGATTGCTACTGCTGTTTTTCTTTTACCTCAACTGAAGCATAACTGATTCTGTTCTAGCTCCTTATTTTTACTCTGTGTCTCTGTTTCAAATATGTTTCTTATAAACAACATATTGTTGGATTCTGGTTTCTAATCCATTCTGCTATCCACTTCCATTTAATGGGTGAGTTCATCCCATTCACATTTACAATTTTGATTACTAACTGTGTATTCCACCTCAACCTGTTTTTCTCAGGTATCCTTCTATTTCTCTCTCTTTTTACCCTGTCCCTCCTTATATGTTTGTTTTGCTACTGAACCCTGCATCCCTTAAATACCCTCCCTTCTATCAGCGCCCCCCCCCCCCCCCCCTTCTCTTAAACCCATCCCCTCCTGCATTCCAGTCAGGTAACATAGATTTCTATACCCAAATGAATATAGATAGTTAGATAGATAGATAGATAGATAGATAGATAGATAGATAGATAGATAGATAGATAGATAGATAG
>NW_027185777.1:28159656-28233781 GCF_028583685.1 Petaurus breviceps papuanus
TAGATAGATAGATAGATAGATAGATAGATAGATAGATAGATAGATAGGCATAGATATAGATGTTATTTTCTCTTTGAGACAATTCTGATGAGCAAGGTTCCAGTACTGCCTACCACAACCCCATTTCCCCCTTCACTCTAAAAGCTTTTCCTTGCATGAATCTTTTATGTGAGAAAATTTCCCCTACTCTTCCTCTCTACTCTCCCTTTCTCTAGTGATTCCCTCTTTCTCATCCCCTAATTTTTTGAGAACATCCCATCACAGTGAACTCATATCTCTGTGCTGTCTGTATGTGTATATTCCTTCTAAAGGCCCTAATAATGATAAAATTACTAGGAGTCACAAGTATCATCTTCATGTATAGAAATATAAACAGTTTAACTTTATTAAATCCCTTATGTTTTCTCTTTCATATTTACCATTATATGCCTCTCCTGAGTTATTTATTTGAAAGTAGTACATTCTATTCAGGTCTAGTCTTTTAATCAGGAATGCTTGAAAGTCCTCTATTACCTTAAATATGCATTTCTCCTCTTCCCCACCCCCTCCAAGAATTGCACTCAGTTTTACTGGGTGGGTTATTCTTGGTTGAATCACAGACTCCTTTGCCTTCCAGAAGACTAGATTCAAAGCCTTTCCTCTCTTTTTTTTTAAATGTGGAAGCTGATAAATCTTTTGTGATCCTGACTGTGCCTTCATGATAATCATTTTTTTCTTTCTGGGCACTAGATATATTTTCTCCTTAAACTTCAAGCTCTAGAATTTAGCAATAATATTTTTGGGGGAGTTGTTTCATTTTGGGATCCCCTTTAGGAGGTAATCAGTGGATTTTTCAGTTTCAATTTTACCCTATGGTGTTTGGAAATCAGGATATTTTTTCCTAGATAATTTCTTGAAATATGATATGTAGGCTTAATTTCTTTGGTCATGGCTTTCAGATAGTCCAATAATTCTTAAAGTATCTGTCTATTCCAAGTGAATTTTTTTTCCAGTGGGATATTTCACATTTTTTTCTGTTTTCATTCTTTTGATTTTATTTTATTATTATTTCATGGCTCATGTTGTCATTACCTTCCAACTGTCCAATTCTAATTTTTAAGGAATTATTTTCTTCAGGGAGATTTTTGATCCTTTTTTTGCACCATTTGGCCAATTATAATTTTTTTTTCTGCTTTTTGGAGGGCAATTGGGGTTAAGTAACTTGCCCAAGGTTGCATGGCTATTTATTTTGTGTGAGTGTTAAGTATCTGAAGCAGGAACTGAACTCAGGTCTTCCTGACTCCAGGGCCAGCAGAATTACTACTTTTTAAGGCGTTCTTTATTTCATTGAATTTTTGTACCTCTTTTCCCATTTGTCCAATTCTGCTTTTTAAGAAATTCTTTTCTTTATTATAATTTTTTTCTGCTCTTTCATTGTTTGTCCTATTCTGTTTTTTAAGGTGTTATTTTCTCCAGGATTTTGTGTGTGTGTCTCTTGTACCATGCTATCAACTCTTTTTTCATGATTTTCTTGCACCATTCTCATTTCTCTTTCCAGTTTTTTCTCTACAACTCTTACATGAGTTTTAAAATCTTTAAAATCTCTTCTAGCAATTCTTTTTTGGTCCTGAGAACAATTCATATTTTTCTTTGAGGCTTTGGATGTAACTATTTTGACTTTGTTGTCTTCTTCTGAGTTTGAATTTTGATCTTCCCTGTCACCATAGTATCTTTCTGTGGTCATTTTCTTTGTTGTTATTTGGTTATTTTTTCATGTTATTTATTGACTTTTAACTTTATGTTAAAGTTTGGCTCTATTCCTGTGACAGAGAGTGCACTGTCCAAAACTTTAGGGTTTTTTTTGGGGAGGGGGCTAGTTCTAGGGGTCTCTAAGTTATCAGTACTTCCAAGGTGCTATAATATAAGGAAAGTTGTATTTACTACTGTGCTCTGGTCTGTGAATGATCAGAAACACACTTTTCCACCCTGGTATTAGAACCTGGGTCCTGAAATCCCTGTGCTGCATGCTCTATTGTGATGATACTACTTTCCCCCTGGGACTGGGACCCAAAATTTGATGTCAACAATGCAACAGAGTTCCAGTCCCAGTCCAGCAAAATATCACTTATAATCTCCTTCTAAGAAGTTGTATGATCACTTTACTACTTGTAGGCTGAAAAATCTGGAAGGTCATGTTGCAGATTCAGTCACCCCCAAAGCCTGCTGCTTATTTGCCAAGTGTGGCCTGCACTAGACTGTGCTCCTCTCTCACCATACTGAGACAAACCTTTCATGCTGATATTCTAAGGTGTATTACGAAGGAAAATTGTTTCATTCCATACTTTTGTCCAGACTTTGTTCTGAGGTGTTATTTTTCAGTACTTTGGAGGGTAATTTGGGGGAACTAAAGCACTACTGCCTTTATTCTAACTTCTTGTCTCTATCCCACATATTAGGATTATAAGGCTGGTTAAATATTAAGAAAACTGTCAGCATAATTGAATATATCAATAATACAAAGAATAAAAATATGTATCTCACTAGATACAGAAAAAAAAACTTTTGAAAAATGCAACTGTCATTCCTATTAAAAACACTAGAAAGCAAAGGGGTAAATTGAATTGCCCTCAAAAAGATATGCAGTATCTATCTAAAACCAAAAGTGAGCAATATCTGAACTGGGGTCAAACTCAAAGCCTTCCAATAAGATCAGGAGTGAAGGCAGCATTCCCATTAGCACAGCTATTTTTCAATATCGTACTAGAAATGCTAGCTTATAACAATGAGACAAGAAAAAAAGAAAACGAAAGAATTAGAATAAACAAAGAGGAATCAAAGCTATAACTTTTTAGACAATATCATGGTATTTCTTGCCTTTACAATGGATGGGGAAGAGTTTGATGGGAGGGAACTTGAAGTGCCATTTTAAAAAAAGAATGTTAAAAATAAACTTTAAAAAACACACAATCATGAAAGTTTAAAAATGAAAGAGAAAACATATGATTTAAAAATTCCAAGAAAAATATTGTTCATTTTGTTAAAAAGTAGTAAACTTTTAATATTATTTATAAACATTTAAACATTTTTTTAAATTATTATTTTTTTATTTTTAGTTTTCAACATTCATTTCCATGAGATTTTGAGTTGCAAATTTTTCCCCATCTTTCCCCTACCATCCACCCCAAGATAGTGAGCCTACTGAATACCCCTTTCCCCATTATGTTCTCTATTATATCTCCCCCCCCCCACAACTTTCTAGTAGGACAAGAGGGATTTCTATACCCCAAAGCCTGTATATCTTATTTCCCAGTTGCATGTAAAAAAATTTGTTTTTAACATTAATTTTTAAAACTTTGATTCCTAGATTCTTTCCCTTCTTTCCTCCTCACCCACCCCCACTGGAAAGACAAGCAATTCAGTATAGGTTGTGCATGTGTAGTTACACAAAATGTTTTCATAGTAGTTATATTGTGAAAGACTAACTATATTTCCCTCCATCCTATCCTGCCTCCCACTTATTCTATTTTCTCCTTTGACCCTGTCCCTTTTCAAGTGATTGCTTCTAATTAACCTCTCCCCCAATCTACCCTCCCTTCTGTCATCCCCCTTTTATTCCCTCTCCCCCCCCCACTTTCCTATATGGTAAAATACTAAATTGAGTGTGTATGTTATTCCCTCCTTAAGCCAAATTCAATAAGAGTAAGGTTGACCCATTCCCTTTTACCTTCCTGGTCTTCCCCTCCATTATAACAGTTTTCTCTTGCCTCTTTTATATGAGATAATTTACCCTATTCTTCCCCCTCCTTTCCTTCTCCCAACATATTCCTCTCTCACCTCTTAATTTTATTTTTTAGATACCATCCCTTCATATTCATCTGATCCTGTGCCCTCTGTCTATGTATACATATATACATACCCACATATATACATGTATATATTTATACATACATATATCCTCATACACATACACATAAATGTATTTATACATACATACACATACACACATGGATATACATATATGTGTACACATACATATATATTCCCTTCAACTATCCTCATACTGACAAAAGTCTTATGAGTTACAATTATAGTTTTTCCATGTAGGAATGTAAATAGTTTCGGATACTAAGTACCACACCCAGAAATAACTGGCCGTGTAACCTTGAGCAAGTTACTTAACCCCAGTTGCTTAATTTTTTTATGTAAATAGTTCAACTTTAAAAAGTTCCTTTTGATTTCTTTCTCCTGTTGATCTTCTCATGCTTCTCTTGCTTCTTGTATTTGAAAGTCAGATTTTCTGTTCAGCTCTGCTCTTTTCATCACAAATACTTGAAAGTCCTCTATTTCTGAATGACCATATTTTCCCCTGAAGCATTATGCTCAATTTTTCTGGGTAGGTGATTCTTGGTTTTAATTCTAGCTTCTTTGACCTCCAGAATATCATATTCCAAGTCCTTCGATCTCTTAGTGTAGAAGCTGCTAGATCTTGTGTTATCCTGATTGTATTTCCAAAATACTCAAATTGTTTCTTCCTGACTGCTCTCAGTATTTTCTCCTTGACCTGGGAACCAGTGAAATTTGGCTATAATATTCCTAGGAGTTTTCTTTTTGGGACCTTTTTCAAGAGGTAATCAGTGAATTCTTTCAATTTTTATTTTGCCCTCTGGTTCTAGGATATCAGGGCATTTTTCCATCATAAATTCTTTGAAAGATGATGTCTAGGCTCTTTTTTTTATCATGGTTTTCAAGTAGTCCAATAATTTTTAAATTAACTCGCCTGGATATATTTTCCAGGTCAGTGGTTTTTCCAAAGAGATATTTCACATTGCTTTCTATTTTTTCATTTGTTTGGATTTGTTTTACAGCATCATGATTTCTCATAAATTCATTATCTTTCATTTTCTCCAATCTAATTTTGAAGGAATTAATTTCTTCAGTGAGCTTTTGAAATTCCTTTTCCATCTGACCAATTCAACTTTAGAAGGCATTCTTCTCCTCATTGGCTTTTTGGACCTCTTTTGCCATTTTAGTTAGTCTATTTTTTTTTTTTTTGGCTTTTGGAGGGCAATTGGGGTTAAGTAACTTGCTCAAGGTTACATGGCTAGTTTGTTTGTGTTAATTGTCTCAGGCTGGATTCTAACTCGGGTCCTCCTGACTCCAGGGTGGTGCTTTACTCACTGAGCCACCTAGCTGCCCGTTAATCTATTTTTTAAGGTCTTATTTTCTTCAGTCAGGCTGTTGACTCATTTTTTATAATTTTCTTGCATCATTCTCACTTTTCTTCCCAATTTTCTTCCACTTCTCTTATTTGATTTTCAGAATCCTCCTTAAGCTTCTCCATGGCTTACAACCAGTTCATATTTTTCTTGGAAGCTTTTGATGCAGGAGTTTTGACTTTGTTGTCTTATTCTGGTTCCATGTTCTGATCCTTTTTGTCTCCAAAAAAGGATTCTGTAGTCTAATTACACTTGCTAGTTTCCTCATCTTGCAAGTCAATTACTTGGCTTTTGAGGTCTTTGCCATGGTAGAACTCTGCTTCAAGAGGGGAGAGAGCTGTCCCAAATTGTTGGGGTTTTCGCAGTTGTTGACAGAGCTGTTGTTAGAGTTATGAGGAGGGTGCCCCTTCTACAGGTACCATACACCTTGGCACATTAGTGTTCTCACCCTAGGACCACCACCCAAGACTGGGTCACCACTGTGACCCAGATTCAAGCAGGTCAAAGCAAGAGCAATTACCCTCTGAATGGTTGCTTGGTACCCCTACAGTCTCCAGGCCAGGAACTCTGGAGACATCCGTGCAGCAGCAGTTGCAGCCATCATGCCACAGGCCATCTCTGCTGCCCCAGGTATAGGGGTCAGACTGCACTCTTCTCTTCCTCTGGTTGCAACAGAGTTCCCTACTGACCTTTTACTTTCTCTTTGGTGCTTATGGATTGGGAAGTCTGGAAACTACCAAAGATTCACAGTCTGCTCTGACTGTTCTGTGAGGCCCTGGGTCTTGGCCTGCAAGGCTCATGCAGGATTGTGCTTGACTCCCAGTTCGGTGTGATTGACCCTTCCCATTGGCCTGCTAGGCTGCCTTCAGCAAGAGATTTGTTTCTCTCTTTCACTTTGTGGGTTCTATAGCTCTAAAATTTGTTTAGAGTCATTTTTTCACAGGTATTGGAGGTGGTTGAAGCGGAGCTTAAGTAAGTTCTTGCTTTTACCCTGCTATCTTGGCTCCACCCATTTAAACAGTTTTGAAACAGGTGTTATAATTTTGCTGACCACAGGAAATTAAAATAATTTTTATAGCATGTTATCAAACTCATGTCTGATGATAAATCTATTAAAAATAGATATATAAAGGAACCTTTGGTACCATGTCAGTAAAGTTCAGTTTATATATTTTAAAAGCACAAAGACACTTCCATGAATGCTGGAAATATAATAGAGATATCAAAACTTTTTTATAGTATTTATTGTTGAAAAGAAGAGTAACATAAATCTGGCATTTGTGTTTTAAAAAGAGCCATTAGTTATTTTATGCTGCTTGTAGGGAAAAAGTGAACAGAAAATGTAGAAAAGTAAAATTCAAAATAAGAAAGAAAAGTATGTAAATCTCTTAACTATATTGATTCAATAATTCAAGGTAATGTAGAAAAATCATGTTTATGATTTAATTTTCTTAAGTAGACACTAGAACATTATATGTGAAAATACAATGTAGTTTAGAAAGCACATTATGTACTTTTATTATTTTAATTATTATCCAAGTGCAATGTGTTGATAATTAGAGAATAATTTAAACCAGTATACAAAAACATTTAGAATAAATGTGTATCATCTCACAAAGTAGTTAATATTGAGTTAGGAAACAAATGTTTAACTCTGTGTTAAATGCTAAGCATACAAAGAAAGGGAAAAGCCGTACCTGCCTTCAGTGAACTGACATTCTAATGTGGTAGACCACATGTGAAACTAGGTATGTTAAAGAAATAGTCCAGAGTAGATGGCAGGTTTTCTCAGAGAAAAAGGCACTAGGACCTTGTGAGACTAGGAAAGGCCTATAGCAGAAGGCGGGGCTGGAGCTGAGTTTTTGATGAACACCATGGAAATTTAGAGGTGGAGGGGAAGGAGAGCATTCCAGACAAGGTGTACCAGCAACACAATATTCACAGCCCCTATAGTGGTTATGAATATACTGGTGTAGTTGTGAATCACAAAACGTAACAGGCTCTCCACATGCTTGTGCTTGGCTTTACACAAGGGTAGCTGCTAGGAGTTTCCTGGTAAATTTTCACCACCCACTCTCTCAGGAGAAAGAAAAAAAAAAAGTGCACATGGAAAATTTTAAAGTTTAATAATCAGTATTAACCATTTTTTTTCAAGCATTTTCTTAAATTTAGACAATCAACAAAATGACAAATCAGGTCATAATATGTAGCATTTAACAATTTCTGTGATTAAATGCTTACACTGAAAAGTGAATGATCACCCCATCTGTGTCTATATGTGGGTGTATCTATATGTGTGTGTATATATAATTGGAAAATGGAGTTGCTATAACTTTGTACGAACTCAAATGATGTAAAGCTTACACTATTACAATTATTCTGAGACATATACTGAGAAAATAAGGAACGAATTTATTTTTGTGTATTTTTTCCCCTCCTGAAGAAAATGTAGGTCAGACTACTAGATTGGAATTATGGACTCCATTTTACAGTGAGGGATAGGGTCACTCTGGGGTGACATGATAGGTACTTTGTCACGCATGAATTTATTGTACTCTAGTATTCCCTTCAAAGGTTTTGTTTTGTTTTGTTTTTACTATAGCATATGACAAGTTTTGTGGGGGAAGGTAACGAAGAAAAAATCAGAAATGATTTTCATTTCCTTTCATTTTCCACACACTTCCTTTACTTACATAAATACTCTAAAAATAAAGATCACTTTATGTTTTAAGGGAAACACTACCAGCCCCCCATATACATTGTCTGGGCTTGAATACTTCTGCAGCTCTGATAACCAGCTAGCAGATTTATGGTGGGTGCTGCCAAAATGCTAAATCACCCCTTAAATAGAAGCTAATCAGTCAGAATCATAAATCAGTTTTGAGGGGAAGAGTTTGTAGTAGGTGAAGTCTAGGAGGACTGGGATTGGCATGGTTGGCTTCTGGAAGTATTTTCTTTATCTCCCAGGGCAGTCAAGGCCAGTGCAAACATGCCTGCTAAAGACTATTGTCATCATTATGACAGTTCCAGCTAGAGGTGGACTGTCATTTTAAGTGACATATATCTTTTGTTTTAAGGAAATTCAGCTCAGACAACCCTGGAATGAAATAAATCATAGAGCAGAGGACACACCCAAGCTTAAATTGAACATAATAAACTTCCAAAAAAAAATTCAGTGATATTTTTATTCAGTGGTTAATGTTTCATTTACTCTTTTGATGGTACCCAATGGAGCAACAGAGAAATATTTCTTTTGATTTATTATTTTCTGAATAGAGTATATCTATCTTCTGTATTTCTCTAAAACATTAGTGATTACATAATTAGTGCACTACTGGCTTAGTTCCTTTTTTTTTGCCTTTTCGTGACAAAGTAAACTTTATTTAAATAAATCAAAGGGACAGCCTTGATTAGAAAATCCTTTAGGACCAATGTTTCTTTAATGAACTCAGCATTAAGAATTGTGGGGTACCCAGTATGATGGCAAGATGGTAAATTCTAGAGAAGTATAGCTGGGTACAAAATTAAAAGGTAGCTGGCCAGAGCTGCCTCTTTAAAGAGAAATTCTTGGAGGAGCTCTCTTTCACTACCCTTCCCAACAAGAGGGAGGGACCCCAATGACATGGGATCCTAATGAGGTATGATTTCCAGGGCTGAGGTGATCTTGCAGGGTGATGAGTTTCCTGGAGCATGATGGTGAAGACTGGAATAGGACTAAGTGGAAAATTAACTTATAATTCATTAATTTCTATTTATCACATTTGCTAAACAGAAGTTAATGAAAGCCAGTTTTCCAAACCCCATATAACTATGGAACTTAAACCTAAATAATATTAATAAGCCTTTACATAGTAATCTGGATTTCTACAAAGTGATGTATACACATTATATAATTTGAGTTGGACAATAACCTTTTAAAGGAAATATTAGATATTGTCATCATTGTATTAGATGAAACTGAACCACACAAAGTTTAAGTGACTTGCCCATGTCCCAGAGTAGGTTTGGGACCCAGGTTCACAAGTTTAATCCCTCTTTGTTGTTAGGTTAGCCCCTAAGGTAGGGGAGTTGCACAAAATTTGGAGCATAGTTCTTTTGTGTCAATATTTTATTTTTATTTTCTTGCCTTTTTTGAAGAGGGGGAGGCAGGGAAATTGGGGTTAAGTGACTTGCCCAAGATCACATGGCTTGTAAGTGTTAAGTATCTGAGGCTGGATTTGAAGTCAGGTCCTCCTGACTCCAGGGCTGGTGCTCCATTCTCTGTGCCGCATAGCTGCCTCTTTTGTGGCAATATTTGAGAGGATACAGGGCAACATTTATATGGTTTGTCACTCGAGGGCTGACTATATCCCATCCACTCCTCATTCAGTGCAATTTTTGTCTATGAGTCCCAGTAAATACTTAATAGTAGTGCTAACTAATGGAAAGAAAGATTTTCTCTAATTCTTTTAAGATTTTGTGGGTAATCAGCACCACAGATTTTCTGACATTGTCTGTTTCCAGAACAGTAACATTCATAACACATTTTGCATGTGTTATTGTTGATGGTATTCTGCAACTGAGTTATATCCCCTGTGAATCACTTCATTGACCTTTGAATCACCTGCACTTCAGATTCTTTGAAGATGGCATTCCACCATTCAGACATGCAGAACTTCTACCATGAAAACATAAATCTGAAGGCAGTTCTTTGAGACTAATGCTTGCCCGAACCCACAGTCTCAGCATATCATCGATCTAAATCATAGCAAAGCTAATGGGAAATGACTTGAGGAAAGCAAGCTTTGATCACACAGATGAAATCACAACTCTTTGCAGTGATCACTGAAACTGAACTCCTCTGAATGTAGCAAAGCCAGCAGTGTGAAAATTGCTATTTCATTGACTGAAGTCAGTAAGTCTAGGATAAATATAAAAAAGAAACTATTGGCCCTGTCCCATGAAATTGCCTTGGAATCGTTGGTGAAAGTGAAAAGAATGTTGGCAAAACCAACATCTGAATCATTCCCCACAAAATCTGATTTCTTCTTCTATGAAAAGTCTCCTCTCAGGCTCTACTGGGCTTTTTCTCAGCAGGGCAAGAGATCCAATATCACACCCTGTCAACCTCTATTGATACTGTTGAGGTGAAGGATGTGGATGTGGTATGGTTAAGAATGTGTCTTGCCATCTTTATAAACAGAGACAAGTCCACCACTACCAGAAAATAAAAATGAGGGAAGAATACTTTCTCAGGAAAGGAAAACTCTTTATACATGGAGCTGTGGGAAGCACAAAATATTTTATTCTTTTGGTTTCTGGGAAACAAATGAGTAAACCTCTTTTCTTCATTTTAGTAGCTATGGTAATGTCAGAAATTAACTTTTTTTTTCCTTTCTTGAAATTAAAATAAGAGATATAGGAGAGCCAGGCACTGGAATCGTAAACAAGAAGACTATTTCCTTGAATAACAATAAAGTGACTTGAAGATATAGTTACTATTTTTTCAGAAACTTTAATTTGACAGTGGGCCAGTCACAAAACAGGACTTCTTACTCTTTTGGATCAGTGCACTCACACAGACCATCTGACCCCAAGTCCTCTTACAATCATCTCATTAACAAGCCTCCAACAATGAACAGGATCACTTACAGGTTAGATTATACAAATAAGTCTTATACTAGTAGTGACCACAATATATGAATACAGCTTTCAGAGAAACACTCCTAAGGGACCCATTGAATGTTTATCACATATAATAGTTTTGGTTAAGATTATGGCAGAGATGCCCTGTGTTGCTCCTCCATGAGAGATTTATTTACTGTTTGATCTCATAAAGTTTACTTCCCCTCTCTAGACCTCAGTTTCTCTAAATTGTAGAAGTGATTGCACTAGATTATCTTTAAGATTCAGGACCTTCCAGTTCTAACCTTCTCAGCAGCACTACTCTGCTTTTGCCTCATGCCTTCTGCTTCAACATTTGGCCCACTATCATTTTTTTTTTCCACCAGATATTGTCCCTTGCATTATTCTGCCACTAACCCTCTGAGGCGACCTTGCAACAACACCAGATGTCTTGGTTTAGAGTTCTGTACTACATGGCAATTAATCTGCAGGGTTTTTTTTTTTTTTTGCTTTTTGGAGGGCAATTGGGGTAAAGTAACTTGACCAAGGTCACAGGGCTAGTTTTTGTGTATGTGAGTGTTAAATGTCTGACGGCAGATCTGAACTCAAGTCCTCCTGACTCACTGCGACACCTAGCTGCCCCTATCTGCAGGGTTTTTTAAGCACCCAGAAGGCAGCATAAGTTATACCCTTTCCTAGGAATTTTCTAAACTTTCTCTGTAAGGGTACATATTAGAGTAGCATTCCAGAGTCCTTGGATAAAAAAAATGCTATTGCCTTTTTTTTTATGTCTTTCCCTTTTTAGCCCTCCTTTTGGGTTTACAATCCCAACCCCCATTTCCACTGATGGGCCTTGTCCTCAGATGGTGTCTGACCATGTTTCCTGTCAAATTTCTATAATTTAACCTTGAGGGGCTGGGGGCCTAGTACTAAAGTACTACGACTACTAGTCATGAGTCCTCACTGGTGTGCCCCCAGCAACAATCAACTTGTTGACCCCATTAGTTTTTAGCAATATTAGTACTGAAGGTATGATATTAACACATGGCACAAAACAGTCACACCAAACAAATGAGGTATTCTAACTTCAAGCAAATAAGGTCGCTGGGGAGAATGATCTCAAACTTAAAGTATCTTGTTAATAAGGCATAAATTTCAAGAATGAATGGAAAGGGGGGACTTCTAGCTCTTGCTTCTGGTAGTCCCCTTATTTCCTTCACAGACTCCTCATAAAGGACCACAGGGCATGAGTGAAAATATACTCCACTGTTTACCTGAATTAATTTCTTAAAGGATATAACACCTCTGCTGGACAGTCTGAGCCGATTCTGAGTTATGTCTCTTTGCTTCTGGGCCAGACAACTCCTCTTCTGGGAAGGACTGCTTCTCCATTGAGCCAGGTCAGGATGTTCTGCTGCCATTAGCTGCTAACTCCCATGGCTATTGCTACAGTCACCACTAAGCTCTGATAGAAAATGGAACCTCTGATGGGATATCTCAGTCTCCTAAATTCATAAGGTCACCTGGGTATCTTCTTCTTAAAGACTTGCTTGCTTAAGATCAGGAAAGAATAAACACAAAGGTACAAAGGTGATGACATGCACAAAACAGCTATAGCCTGTGGAAGACAGACATCCCACCATTCTCCCACTGAGTTTTCAGGATTACCTGAAAGTAGTATCTTTTATTTAAAATCTCCAAGGAAAAACAGGAACAAGAAGATTTTTCATCATTCCACATCAGAAACCCTCAGGTCACCCATAAGGTTAATTGGGACTTTAACCAGGTAGAAGATAGCAATGTATCCTTTGAGGAAAGGTATCCTGGGCAAGTCACTTAACATTGACTGCATTAAAAAAATGGGGAAGGAAATGGTAAATCACTTCAGTATCTTTGCCAAAAGAATGCCATAGACATTGGTCCATGGGGTCACAAAGAGTTGAACATTACTGAACAATAATCAATGCACAGATATTCTTTTTATTATGTTTTCATTCATGTGGGATTAAGGTAATGCTTTGGAACTAATTTAATACTTGGCACTAAGGTAAATACTTTATCTTATAACCTATATATTTATCTCCCTCTCCAATACTGATATGACTCACAGTGTAAAATCTTCTCTCCACCAGCACTTAGAAGTAGACTTTACTACCATGAGGATCTCCTGCTTTGTCATCATGTCTCATGGGTTTAGAAAATCAGAAGAGTTCTTAACTCCCTCCTTAATTGTCTCTTGGTACCTTGAGTATTACCCCTGGGGAAGATGGGTGGAGTTTTTTAATTACACTAACCTTCTTCATAGGCTTTTAGGGGATGGATTCTGTGTATTACTCCAGTGTAGTATAATGCTAGACATAATAAAAATAATGAGAGAGAAAGAGAAGAAGGAGGAGGAGGAGGAGGAGGAGGGGGAACAAAGAAGAGAGGGAGGTGAAAAAACCTAGACAGAGTTTTATGAAAAAAAAATTTTCATTTACTTTGAAAACACTTCGAATTTATTTTTGGCAACTTTTTGATAATTTAAATAATAAAGATAAGTGATGGAATCAAATGGAACTGGTGAAGACAGGTAGAATATTCCCTAGTCATTGTTTTCACAACTACCAACAGCAGAACACTTGAAAATTCAAAGGGAAACAGAAAATGTATGTAGAAAAGAAATTAAAATATGTGAATAGAATTGAGGGACTATTCAATATTTGAACAAATGTTTTTAATTTAAAATAGGTTGTACTTATTCAATTAGTTGTTTAAAGACAGATGGAGAGATTCCACAAAGATATATATATATATATATATATATATATATATATAAACATATAACTATATATATACATATATAGTTATATAAAGAAGTGCCTAATTTTGAGAGGAGAGGGAAATTTCTCAAAGTGAATATTTCATCATGGCACCTCAACTGAATCTAGATTCTTGGTAAAATGACTCACACTATTTCCAGATTCATTCTTCTACTCCCACAATTAAAAGTAACATATTCAGAGCCACTAGGTGGCACAGTGAATAGAGAACTGACCCTGAAGTAAGGAGGACCTGAGTTCAAATCCAGACCTCAGACACTTAACACTTACTAGCCATGTCTTGGGCAAGTCACTTAACCCCAAGTGCCCTGCCTTTCCCCCTCCTAAAAGCAAAAACAAAAAACAAACAAAAAACAAAAACACTAACTTGTTCTATGTCCAGTTTTCTCTTGGTTCAATTATTTGGAAAAGTACTAACTCAATGATGTGATACATTAGTTAACTCGGTATGTATAAGCATCCTTAATAAATTAACATCATTGGTTGATAATCTAAGTTTGTCATTTAGAGGCCTTTTAGAGATGCTTTAAATAAAGACATGATTAAGGGTTGGAATTTCAAAAGTATTATCTGACTAATGAGTGAGATAGTTGTAGTCAGCTACACAATAATGTGTAATAAACATCATTATTATTAACAATAATAATAATAAATAATAAAACATTAAATCACACTGCAAATGTTCAGATTCCAAATCAGTTCTTCCAGCAGTATTCGATTGCCAACTCAGTTACAGGATTGCTCTACTCTGATTATGTATGGGTTTTCCTTAAATAATCTTGAAAAAATAGGACATACAAACATTTTTTAGTAACCAGTAGATACTAAATGAGTTATTTCAAGGTCCTTCTTCCAGTCTTTGATCCAGGAATAATGACAAAGGTGAAATCAATGTCACTGTTGATGTCTCATGATACCTCCTCAACCTGTCAAGATTCTTCTTTTTTTATTTTCCATTGAATCCTCTTTTCCATCTCTGCTGCCTCCTCTTTCTTATCTCCTTCCCTTCTCTCTTCCCTTTCTTCTTTTCTCCCTTCTTTCCTTCAATTCTTGCTTTTCCTTCTACATCTTTCTCCTGCCATCTCTTTCTACATGTATTTCATTTTCCTTTGAATCTGCTTTAGACCTCCTAATGGTGTTCATTAATCATATTCCTTACTTATTTCTGCTGCTGACTCAGGTTTAAAGAGACTGAGAACCATCAGTTGAACATCTTGCTTTAACTTTTTTAAGATTAAGTATCTAAGATACTTTCTCTAAAGTAAAATAAAAAAAATATGACATTATTTCCAAGCAAAGAAAATAAGGCAATAATGTGACTTTGATTATCACAACTATTATCTATATCAGTGCTTTGATTATTTTGAACAAGTCTTTTTGTATATCTAAGCTCGGGATATCTAAGTCCTGAGAATGACAGCTGTGACTAAAGGGAGCAAGGGTTTGGGAAAAATCTTGGATAAAGTAATAGGAGGACATGCTGGCAAGTATGCCAGGTTAGAAAAAAAGTGTCAAGCTACTGTTGTGGGTACAGTACAGTGAAAATCTCTTATCCCAGATCATCACATTGACTGGACATAATCATCAGTACCATGATAAGGATTCCAGTCTGCATTATAATTGAATATTAATCTTAAAAATGTGGGCTGAATTTGCTAGTACATTGTGGGTTCCAATTGGAACCATTAGCTAATCTTTCCTATGAGACTAATTCTAAGTGTTTATCATTTGGAGATAAATTACTCTGAACAAGTAGATTAAATGATGTATCTTGTTATAAATCAAAAACATGTTTTAGGGCATTGCTCTTCAGCAGTGAAAGAAGCTGTTAATGGATTGAGATGTTTCCCATTGAGGGAGAGAGGAAAAGAAGCTGCTAGGCTAGCCCAACTGTGTGAAGCAATTCTGGAAAGGAGGGCTAATTATAGGGTTAATAGAATAATGGACTATATATATATATATATATATATATATATAATAGAATAATGGAATATAGCATCTGTTAAGGCAGCTTCATGGCACAGTGGATAGAATGCTGGGCCTGAAGTCAGGAAAGACCAATATTTCTGAGTTCAAATCTATCATCAGACACTTTCTAGCTGTGTGATCCTGAGCAAGTCACTTAACTCTTTGCCTCAGTTTCCTTTTCTGTAAAATGAGCTGAAGAAGGAAAAGGTAAATCACTCCCTAGATTTGCCAAGAAAACCCAAAATGGGGTCATGACTTAAAAATAATGGAACATAGTATCTATCCATAAATCTATCTATCTATCTATCTATCTATCTATCTATCTATCTATCTATCTATCTGTCTGTCTGTCCATCTGTCTATCCATCCATCCATCCATCCATCCATCCATCCATCCATCTATCTATCATCCTTCTTCCCTGAATTCATTTTCTGGTTGTACATGTTTCATTTGAGAAGTGAGATCTATCTATCTATCTGTCTATCTATCTATCTATCTATCTATCTATCTATCTATCTATCTATCTATCTATCTATTGTCTTTATCGCCCTTCTTCTGCACAAGTTTCATGATATTTCAGCCAACTCAAATCCATCATGTACTTCTCTATCATCTTTGAGGTACTACAACTTTAATTAATTGAAGACAATGGTCCTTCATGTCACAGTCATACAACATGCCTGGAAGATGGCTGATAATAAAAAGATGGACAAATTTTTCAAGATAAAGCTTTGGGATTTTTAAAATATCCTCAAAAATTTCCAAAGTCAGTCTAAGCTATTTTTCTCTTTTTCTTTTTCAATTGTGTGCCCTGGACATTGTTGCTCCCTTGATGTCTGTCTAAAGTATATAGTTTCCCAAACATAGTGCAGTGTTATCTTTTAATAACTTCAGAAGTATAAATGCTTAAAAATATAGGAAAACACTATTTGAAGCTTATTTGTTCCATTTCTTTTATCCTTATTTAGTTTTATGAATTTTTATTTTTTTTATTTTAATTGAAAAGTATCTGGATTATACTTTCTCAGACTGGTGGATTGTTAAAGGAAGTTTCCTTATTTGGCAAGCCTGGTCATATCATCTACCTCCATTAGGCCTTTTCATGTGAGATCACATAAAATATCTTACAAATGTATCAAAATTTTGTTGATCTTTTGATGATCCTGATTACAGGATTCAAATGTATTCCTTTCAATCTCTGAGTAGCATTGATAGAAGTTTTTATTTTAATATATTATTTTATTTTCCCTGATTCTATATAAAAACAATTTTAACATTCTTTTTTCTTCTTTCAAATTTTGAGATACAAATTTTCCCTCCACCTCCATTGAGAAAGCAAACAATTTAACATAGATTACACATATGTAGTCATACAAAAGACATTCTGTGTAAGTCATCTTGTGGGGAGGGGGGACAAACAAAAACCCACAAACACAATAAAAAAAACAATAAAGAAAGTAAAGGAGAATTATTTTTGATCTGCACTCAGATTCCACCAATTCTTTCTCTGGAGATAGATAGCACTTTTCATCATAAATCCTTCAGAACTGTGTCACATCATTTTATTGATAAGAATAGCTAAGTTATTCACAATAGATCATCATACAATTTTGCTGTCACTCCATACGATGTTCTCCTGTTTCTGCTAATTTCTTTTTTTTTTTTAAGCAATTGGGGTTAAGTAACTTGCTCAAGGTTACACGGCCAGTTATTTCTGGATGTGGTGCTAAGTATCTGAGCCTGGATTTGATCCCCAGGTCATCCCGACACTGGAGCCTGTGCTCTTACTTGCTGAGCCACCTGGCCGCCCCTAAGCAATTGGGGTTAAGTAACTTGGTGAAGGTTACACAGCCAGGTGTTTCTGGGTGGGTGCTAAGTGTCTTAGCCCGGATTCGATCCCCAGGTCATCCTGACACTGGCGCCGGTGCTCTTACTCGCTGTGCTACCTGGCCGCCTCAGGTTCTGCTAATTTCACTTTGTATAAGTTTATGAAAATTTTTCCAGGTTTTTTCTGAGAGCATCCTGCTTGTCTTTTCTTATAGCAAAATAATATTCCAGCACAATCATATACAGCAACTTGCTTACCCATTCCTCAATTGATATGCTTCCCCTTCAATTTCTAGCTCTCTGCCACTACTAAAAATCTTTTTGTATACATCTTTTTGTACACATTTTCATTTTTTAAAAATCTCTTTGGGATATCAAACTAGTAGTGTTATTCCTGGGTTAAAGGGTATGCATGGTTTTATGGCCTCTTGGGCATAGTTCCAAATTATTCTCCAGAATGATTGAATGAGTATATAGCTCCAACAACAATGCATTGGTGTTTTAATTTTCCCACATTCCCTCCAAAATTAATCATTTTCCCTTTTTCTTATAGTAGCCAATATGATAGGTGTCTGGTGGTAGCTCAGGGCTGTTTTAATCTGAATTTCTCTAATCAATAGTGATTTAGAGCACTTTTCATATGACTATAGATTACTTTAATTACTTTTTCTGAAAACTGCCTATTCACATCTTCTGACCATTTACCAATTGAGGAATGATTCTTAGTTTTACAAATTTGGTTCGGCTTTCTCTACATTTGAGAAATGAAGTTTTTATCAGAGAAACTTGATGTAATTTTTTTTCACAGTAATTATTACTATGTATTTCCATCCATCCTATTTCCCCCTTATTCTCTCTCTCTCTCTCTCTCTGTGTTTCTGTCTTTTCTGTCTCTCTTTGTTTCATTCTCTCTGTCTCTCTCTGTCTCTGTCTCTCTGTCTGTTTCTCTGTCTCCCCTCTGTCTCTCTGTCTCTCTCTGTCTGTCTCTCACTGTCTCTGTCTCTCTCTGTCTGTCTCTCTCTCCTATGTTCATTCTGAAAAGTGTCTTGCTTCTGACTTTTCTCCTGCAGTCTCCCACCATCTTGGCTCGCAGAAGTCCCCTTTGAACAGAGTTTAGAAGAGGGACAGGATAAAAATAGAGAAAAGTATAAACAGGAAAGGATACGATGAATGGAAATGCACAGTTAATAATCATAACTGTGAGTATGAATGGAATGAACTCACTATAAAATGGAAGCGAATAACAAGATGGATTAGAAATCAGAATCCAACAGTATGTTATTTACAAGGTGCACACTTGAACCAGACAGACATAACAGAGTTAAAATAATGCTTTGGAACATAATTTCTGATGCTTCAGCTAAAGTAAGGGAAAAAAGACAGTGGTAACAATCATGATCTCAGACAAAGCAAAAGCAAAAACAATTAAAAGAAATGTGGGGAAATTATATTTTGTTAAAGATATCATAGATAATGAATTAATATCAATATGAAACATATTTGTATCAAATGGCATGGCATCCAAATTTTTAAAGGAAAAGTAAAATGAATTACAAGAGAAAATAATAAAACCATATTACAGGGGAATCTCAATTTTCTGCTCTCAGAAATAGGGAAATCTAACCATAAAATATATGTAGAAAAAAAAGAAAGAGGATTAGTAAAATCTTAGAAAAGATAGATAAAATAAGTCTTTGGAGAAAAATGAATGGGAATAGGACATAGTATTTTTCTCAGATATACATGGCACCTTTTCAATTATTGACTGTATTAGGACACATAAATATCACAAACATATGCTGAAAAGTAGAAATTTTAAATGTACTCTTTCAGATGATAATTTAACAAAATTACATTCAATAAAGGGCCATTAAAGCAGAAATAAAGAACACTACACATGAATGAGTACAATTTTTTGGCATACCAATAAATGCTGTACAAATGCTAGCTGGAGGTATAAAATAATAATAATCCAAAAGAATGAGTGGGGCAAAGAAAAATCATTTAAACAATCAATTAAATAGAATGACAATGAGACAACATTCCAAAATTTGTGGGACTCAGTCAAAGCAGTACTTAGGGAAAAATTTCTATCATCTCTAAATATGTACATCAATAAAATAGAGGGGGAAAAGTTCAATGAATTTGGAATGCAACTAAAAATAGCAGAAGAACAAATTAAAAATTGTCAATTAAACACAAAACTGGAAATCCTGAAAATCAATAGAGAGATTAATAAACTTGAAAGTTAAAATAAATTTAAATAAAATCAATAGGTGGTTTTATGAAAAAAAGATGAATGGATATATCATTAGTTAACTTGATTAAAAATAAATAAATAAAACAAATTACCAGTATCAAAAATGAGAAGGGTGAATGCTCCACTAAAGAATATGAATTTAAAACAATTAGCAGAAGTTCTTTTGCTCAATGATATGCAAGTAAAAGTGATAATTTAAGTTAAATCAATGCATATTTACAAAAATATAAACTTGCTGTATTAACAGAAGAGGAAATAGAATACTTAAGTAAGTCTATGTTAGAAAAAAAAGATATTGAGCAAACTGTAAATGAGTGCATGCTCTCTTTCTGTCTCTCTTTCTCTCCCTCTTTGTCTTTCTCCCCCTCTGAATACACAGACACACACACACATACACATATACACATCCATTCATCCATTTCCAGTTCCAGATGAATTTATGAATGAATTCTACCAAACAGATATATAACAAAAAATTCTCATACTGTATAAATTATTGAAAAATAGGTAAAGAAGAATCCTTATAAAATTATTTTTCATGACACAAATATGTTTTTGATACCTTAATCAGGGAGAGCAAAAACAAAAAGAAAACTCCAGACAAATTTCCTTCATAAATATTAGTACAAAAATTTATGAAATACAAACAAGGAGATTATAGCAATACATCACAAAGGCCATACATACAGTACGACCAGGTGGAATTTATATCAGGAATGCAAGGTTGGTTTAATTTTTTGAAAACTAGGGATGTTGGGAGTAGAGCCTAGATGGTGACATAGAAACAGGATTTCTACATGGCTCTGGATTCCACCTCCTTCAATACATGTAAAAAATGATTGTGAACAAACTTTAGAGCTACAGATCCCATAAAATGACAGAAACAAATCTCCCACTGAAGAAAGCCCAGCAGGCAGGCAGGAAGTGCATTGGGAGTGGAGGGCAATCCCAACTGAGCCATAGTTTTAGCCCCAGGGTGGCCCCAACCAGCAGTGGTGGCTGTAGCAAACTTCATAAGAGTAAACCTCCAGCTGCTGTAGCAGTTTCCAGACTTCTCAATCCACAAATGCCAAAAACAAAGTAAAAGGTCAGTGTGGAACTTTGTTGGGCACACAGGGATTATGGTCTGGCTGCTTTCCCCAGAGTGAGAAGCCTAGGAGGTGCAGTGATTGCAGCTGCTGCCACGTGGCTGCTTCCAGAGCTCCTGCACTGCATATTGTAGGGGGACCAAGGGACCATTCAGAAGGTAATCACTTTTGCTTTGACCTGCTTGGATCTGCATCACAGTCTTAGGTGGTGGTCCTGGGGTGTGTGACCAGTGAGCCAGAGAGTGTCAGGTCTGTAGAGAGGGCACCGATCTAATAGCTCCAGCAGCTACAAAACCCCCAGTGATTTGGAACATAGCTATCTCGATTCTGGAAGAAGAGTTCTACCATGGCAAAGAACTCAAAAGTCAAGTAACTGGCTGCCAATATGAGCAAAAAAAAGAAGCACAAGTAGATGATAGCATCCTTTTCTTGGGAAAAAAGGATTAAGGCATGGAGTGGGAGGAAGACAGTGAAGTCAGAACTCCTGCATCAAAAACCTCTAAGAATAATATGAATTGATTACAGACCATGGAGGAGCTCAAGAAGGATTTTGAAAATCAAGTAAGAGAAGTGGAGGAAAAATTAGGAAGAGAAATGAGCATGATGCAAGAAAATCATGAAAAGCTAGTCAACAGACTGCTAAAGGAGACCCCCCCCCAAAAAAAAAACACTGAGGAAAATAACATCTTAAAAATAGACTGACTCAAATGGCAAAAGAGGCCAAAAAAGTCAATGAGGAATGCTTTAAAAAGCCAAATTTGCCAAATGGAAAAAGAATTTCAAAAGCTCACTGAAGACAATAATTCCTTCAGAATTAGATTGGAGCAAATGGAAGCTAATGACTTTATGAGAAATCAAGATACTATAAAACATATCCAAACAAATGAAAAAAATAGAAGGCAATGTGAAATATCTCATTGAAAAAACCACTGACCTGGAAAAAAGATCCAGGAGAGATAATTTAAAAGTTATTGGTCTACCTGAAAGCCATGATCAAAAGGAGTTTAGATGCCATCTTTCAAGAAATTCTTAAGGAAAATTTCCCTGATATTCTAGAACTAGAGGGCAAAATAGAAATGGAAAGAAATCACTGATCGCCTCTTGAAAAAGATCCCAAAAAGAAAACTCCAAGGGATATTATAGCCAAATTCCAGAGTTCCCAGGTCAGGGAGAAAATACTGCAAGAAGTCAGGAAGAAACAATTTAAGTATTGTGGAAACATAATCAGGATAACACATGATCTAACAGCTTCTACATTAAGGGATTGAAGGACTTGGAATATGATATTCCAGAGGACAAAGGAGCTAGGACTAAAACCAAGAATCACCCACCAGCAAAATTGAGTATAATGCTACAAGGAAAAAATATAGTCATTCAAGGAAATAGAGGACTTTCAAGCATTCTTGATGAAAAAACCAGAGCTGAACAGAAATTGTGACTTTCAATTACAAGAAGCAAGAGAAGCATGAGAAGGTAAATAGGAAAAAGATATCATAAGGAACTTATTAAAGATGAACTGTTTACATTCCTAAATGGAAAAATGATAATTGAAACTCATAAGACTTTTCTCAGTATGAGGATATCTGAAGGGAATATATATGTATGTATATATGGGTATACACACATACATATATATGTATGTATAGGAAGATATAAGTGTATATAAATATATATGTGAGTATTGGCATTTGTATGTTCCTGTATACATAGACAGAGGGCACAGGATGAGTTGAATATGAAGGGATGATGTCTAAAAAATAAGATTAAGGGATGAGAGAGGAATTTATTGGGAGAAGAAAAAAGATGGCAATAGATTAGGGTAAATTATCTCATATGAAAGAGGCAAGAGAAAACTGTTACAATGGAGGGGAAGAGCAGAAAGGTGAAAGGGAATGGGACAACCTGATTCACATCCAATCTGGCCTTAGGAGGGAATAACATACACATTCAATTTTGTATCTTACCCTACAGTATAATAGGGGGGTAGGGGATAAGAGGGTGAGGGGGGAATAGAAGGGAGGGCAGATTAGGGGAGACGTAGTTAGAAGCAAACATTTTTCACAATATGACTGCTATGGAAATGATTTGGGTAACAACACATGTACAATCTATATTGAATTGCTAATCTTCCCAGTGGAGGGGGGGGTGGTGAGGAGGGAAGAAGGGAAAAAAACCTGGAACTCAAAGTTTTAAAAACAAAAGTTTAAATTATTTTTTTTCATGCAACTGGGAAATAAGATATATAGGTACTGGGGTATAGAAACCCATCTTGCCCTACTAGAAACTTAGGGGGATGAAGGAGGAGGATATAAGAGAGAATATATAGTGGGGGAAGGGGTATTCAGTAGGCTTGACATTTTGGGGTGGTTGGTAGGGCAAAAATGGGGAGAGAAAAAAATAGTAACTCAAAATCTTGTGGAAATGAATATTGAAAACGAAAACTAAATTAAAAGTTTGGAAAAAAATAGGAAAACTATCAGTGTAACTGAAAATATCAATAAAATTCATCAAAAATCATATGATTATTTCAAAATATGCAGAAAAAGTCTTTGACAAAACAAAATGTCCATCCCTACTTAAAACATGAGAAAGCATAGGAATAAAGGGAGCCTTTTTTAAATGATGAGTAGTGTCTCTTTAAAGCCAAGAGCTAATATTATTTGTAATGGAGATAAAGTTGAAGACTTTCTAATAAAATCAGGCATGAAGTGAGGATGTCCATTATCACAAATATTACTCAGTGTTATACTTGAAATTCTGGCTATAGCAATAAGACAAGAAAAAGAAATTGAAGAAATAAAAATAGGAAGGAAATGAAATTATCCTTTTTTTGCAAACAATATGATGGTAAACTGAGAAAATCCTAGAGAATATATTTAAACACTAGTTGATACAATTAACAGCTTCAGCAAAGGTGCTGGATGTAAAATTAACCCACCTCAAACCATTACAGTACCAACAAAACCCAACAGAAAGAGATAGGAAGAGCAATTCCATTTAAAATAAAATACTTGGGGAAATACCTGCCAGGACAAGACTAAGGACTATATGAATACAATTACAAAACATCTTTCACACAAATAAAAACTGATCTGAGTAAGTGGAAAAATGTGAGTTGCTCATGGGTAGATGATGCCAATATACTGAAAATGACAATTCTAAGTTAATTTACTTATTCAGTGCCATAAAAATCAAACTACAAAAAAATTAATTTATATAGCCAGAAAAAAAGAATATCAAGGGAATCAATGAAAAAAAAACCTATGAAAAAAATTGGCCTTACAATGCCAGATTTCATATTATTTTAAAAAGCAGTAAGCATGAAAAATATCATGGTACTGGCTAAGAAATAATATGATAGATCAATGAAATAGCTTAAATACTTAATACATAATAACAAATGATCACAGTACTATAGTCTAAGCTTTCAGGGTAAAAAAATCACCAAGTAACAAAAAGTGCTAAGAAATCTAGAAGGCAATTTGGCAGAAAGTAGGCATTGACCAACATCTCACACACTACATCAAGATATGATTAAAATGGGTAAATGATTTAGACATAAAGGGTGATATAGGTAAATTTGGGGAGCATGGAAAAATTTACTTGTCAGATCTATGGATAAAAGAAAAGTTTATGATTAAACAGAGAAGTTCATGGAGAATAGATTGTATAATTTTGATTACATAAAATTAAAAAAAATTTGCACAAAGAAAATAAATGCAGACAAAATTAGAAGGAAAACAGGAAGTTGGGAAAAATTCTAGCTAGTTTATCTGAAGAGGATCAATTTCTCAAACACATTGAGCACTAAGCTGAATCCATTAAAAAAAATAGACATTCCCTAGATGATAAATGGTCAAAGGAAATGAACAGACATTTTGTGAGGAGAAATCAAAGCTATTAATAGTAATATGAAAAACAATTATCTAAATCACTACTGATTGGAGAAATGTAAATTAAAACAATCCTTGAGATACCACCTCAGACCAATCAATTTGGTGAACAGGAAAGAAAAGGAAAACAACAAATGCTTGTGGGAAGGTGGAAGAGTTGGAACACTAATGTGCTGTTGGTGGAATTGTGTTCAACCATTCTATCGAAGAATTTGGAACTATGCCCCAAGGGCTATAATACTGTGCACTACTAGGTCTGTATTCCAGAGAGATCAAAGGAAAGGGAAAACAACCTATTTGTACAGAAGCATTTATACGATCTCTTTGTGTTGACAGAAAAATTTGAAAATTGAGGGGGATTCCCATCAATTGAGGAATGGCTGAACAGGTTGTTGGCATATGATTGTGACAGAGTAAAAAATTGTGTTGTAAGAAATAAGGGGCAAAATGGGTCAGAAAAATCTTGGAAGACTTTTCTGAACTCTTGGAAAGTGAAGTGAGCAGAGCCAGGAGAAAATTGTACACAGCAACAGCAATTTTGTAAGGATGATCAACTATGAAAGACTTAAGATGTGATCAAGACAATGATCCAAGATGATTCCAAATCTCCATGATGAAACATGTTCATCTCCAGAGAAAGAACTGATGTACTCTGAATGAAGACTGAAGCATAATTTTAAATCTTCCTCATCTTTTTGTCTGTTTTTAAATGACGTGTAATATGGAAATATATCTTACTTAATTTCACACATATAATCAATATTAAAGTGCTTGCCTCCCAAAGGGGTGGGGGCAGGAGAGAAATGATAATTTAGAAGTCAAAACTTAAAAAAAAATAAAACATTTTACATGTAATTGGGAAATGCTTAATGAAACAAATAAAATATATTGAAAATAAAATTAAGGTAAAACAGAATTCATTGGTAATTAGAACATTAGTACCTGTCCAAAAAACAGACAACTTTTTGAATGAAAATAGTTAAGAAGATGAAACATAATTATATTGAATTCAAAATGAAAAAAAAAAGTTTCCTGGTGAAATTAAGATCATTTTTATTGTCTATAAAGAAAATGTTTCACAATTTAAATTATTGTTCTTATTTAGCACACTTCGGGATTTCTCCTTAACTTCGAAGTAACTCAATTTTCAAGAGCATTGAAACCAGCTGTGTTTGGTCATAAATTAATCAGAGCTATGTGGCTCATTTACCATTGCCATCCTTCATTGTCTAAGTCAAACAATTTATAGAGAGACAATATAAATTAAAACAAAAAACTAGGAATGCTATCAATGAGTTTGGAAGTTTACATTTTGTTGGTGTGAGGTCAGTGCATACTGTCATTGATGATCGATTACTGAGTGATTCTCTTTAACCCTGAAGACTACCTAACATGACTTTAGGTGTTGAATTGAATGGCCTTATTTTCACTAAAAAATCTTGGAGAATTATCTCCTCTTACTTTTTAATTAAACTTTTGTGAATATAGAGAATTCTTTTTAAGTAGAAAGAAGCAGAACTACTGCCCCAACAGATGGTATTCTACAAAACCATGGTGGATGAGTTGGAGGGAACAGGGTTTTTCTGTTAGTAAACAGAGATTTAAAACTTTTTGCACCATCTGTATCGCCCTGCCTAATCTCTCATAACAATACTTCTAGTTCTTTGGCAATATTAAAGACCTTTAGTGATGAAGAAAGATTTTACTTTACTTAATATGAGAAGAATTGGTGATGGTTTAGCTATCTTTTTGCTGCATTGTTGGAAAGCACTAGATTTTTCTCAGTCCCACAGGGTGCTGACATTTTAACCCACTTATCTCTGATTTATTCAAGTTCTTGACAGTGCGCAAAGAAGGATGCATTTTGCCTGAAGGATATATAGTTAAGGCAATTTGACATATGCTTTTCCTTTCTCTTAAGGGGGTGATTCCAGCTGTAGAGCTGGCATTTCATGATATGGTGGTCATCAAGGTTATTTCTCAGACAGTCAGTATATGAGCCTCTGCAGGATTTCAGGAGAATGCAGAAACAGGAAAATCACATTGTTTATGAAATCTTTAATTGAGAAAGATTCTATGAACATTATATTGAGGATTTCAGTCTAAAAGGGGGAATCTCTAACTGATCAGATATTAAAAGAAATATTGAAAAAATGAAAAGCAGAGCAGGTAGCAACATATTTTAAGCATATTAGATAATAAAGTTTGAAAATAATGCTTGCTTTTTTATGTTTGAGTTTAACATTTTTATAAGACTTTGAATATATTTTTTATTTGAGCCTCACTAAACTCTCTGAGGTACATACAACTGTTACTACTATTGCGATAATGATAATAATTCATAATATTATTTGTAATAGTAAGCGTTTATATAACCCTTTAAAGTTTGTAGAACAATTTACATATAATTCTGTATTTGAACCATCAATGTAAGTAGTAGTATCCCTACTTTGCAGTGAGGAAACAGAGGTTTATTCTATATAACTTGTTGCATTTCAACCTGCCTCTGTATCCATTATACAACACTTCCTCTAAGGTCACATAAACTAAGAGGTAGGATTCAAAGCCAGGCCTATTTGATTCCTGTCCCAGCACACTAGTCACTAGACCATTGATAATCTATCTCTAATTTAAAAGTGGAGAAAATAGAGGGAATTTTTTTTTAATATTGCTGGAGAGATTAGATTGGTGTCCTTAAAATAAGAAAAAAAAACATATTATTCCTTTATGTAATTCTTTTGGGACCACTAAAACAGCACCAGGTGTAGTCAGAAAACTTTTAAAATAATAATCCATTTGGCCTTCCACCAAATATCAGAACATAGTTGTTTTTGTTTGTTTTGTTTTGTTTTGTGATATTCTTATAAGAGCACATAATTCAGGTGTTTAGTGTTTTGCTAATGGGTCTAAGGTGACAGGTAATATGCATATATGACTCAGGTCTGCTTTGTTCTGTAGTCACAGACCACATTTCTAATTCTAAGCAGTTTGTCTTACAAGAGTGAGAGCATGGTCTGGGTGAATCGTGTCCAGGACAAAGCTAATTTAAGCCAACCTTTTGGAGATAGTTGATATCATCCTATTTACAATAATGGGAGCAGGTATTAAAAACAATCTAGTTATAATTCTTTTAATTAATTAATTAATTTTTAGTTTTCTACTTTGGCTTTTATAAAATTTTGAGTTCTAAATTTTTCTTTAGTCCCTCCACTCCTCCCTTTCTAAGATGTCATGCAATCAGATATAGGCTATACATGTATGATCAAATTAAACACATTTTTTTTTTGCTTTTTGGAGGGCAGTTGGGATTAAGTGACTTGCCCAAAGTCACAGGGCTAGTAAGTGTGTCAAGTGTCTGAGGCTTGATTTGAACTCAGGTCCTCCTGACTTCATGGCCGGTGCTCTATTTATTCACTGTGCTACCTAGCTGCCCCAAATTAAACACATTTCAAAATTATTTGTGTTATTAAAGAAGAATCAGAATAAAAGTATAAAAACATGAGAAAGTTAAAAAAAAAAAGAGAGAAAACAGTGTGCTTCGAGCTGCATTTAGACTCCACAGTTCTTTCTCTGGGTGTGGATAGCATTTTCCATCATGAGTCTATTGGAATTTTCTCAGATCATTGAATTGCATAGGAAAGCAAATAAAGTTGGTCATCGCACAATATTGCTGCTACTGTGTACAGTGTTCTCCTGGTTCTGCTCACTTGACTCAGCATCAATTAATGTAAGTCTTTAAAGGCTTTTGTTTAAAGTCCACATACTCATCATTTGTTATGGAATAATAGTTTTTCATTACATTCACATACCACAACTTTTTCAGACATTCCCCAATTGATGAGCATACCCTCAATTTCCAATTTGGCACCACAAAAAGAGCTACCATAAATTGTTTGCACAGTGCATCCTTGTCCTTTTTTATGATCTGTTTGGGACATAAATCTAGTAGTAGTATTACTGGGTTAAAGAGTATGCACAGTTTTATAGCTTTTTAGGCATTGTTCCAAATTGTTCTCTGAAATGGATGGAGCAGTTTACAACTCCAACAATGCATTAATGTTCCATTTTTATTACATCTCCAATATTTATCATTTTCTTATTTTGTCACATTAGCTAATCTGATAGGTGTGATGTTGTAATGCCAAGCAAAGGCAACTTCCCAAGGTTCAAAATACCAACAGAGCTGCTCTCCATTTTATTCAGTGGCAAATTAAGAACAGATAAAATCAAAATATAGCATAATTCAAAATACAGCATTCACCAAATGTAATTCAATAATTTCCAAGTACTACTCCACCCCTGGTCATTACATTCATTTAGTCAATTACAAAGTCCCTCTTCTAAGTACTACTCCATCCCTAGGCAGTACATTCATTTAGTCAATGCAAAGCCCCTCTTCTCAAATGGAGATTAGTTTCCAGTCATAAGCAAAGTACATTCATTTGGTCAGTCACAGAGCACAAAAAAGTCAATAGTTTCCCACCTTTGAATCACAGTTGAATAGGCCATCTACCACAGAGTTACAACAAGCTTAAGCACAGCATTTAATACCCAAAGAGAGGTCTTTTTTTCATCTTTACCCAAGACAATTTCTTAGCAATCTTTGCTCCTGGGGAGACAAAGCTTAATAAGGCCACAATATACATTACCTCTGTCCTCATTAATTCATTCTCTGTCTGCAGAACAGTCCTAGGACCCCTGAAAACATTAGCAAAATCCTCTTCCAGGATTTCTGTAAACATACAACAAGAAAATCCTTCTTCAGGGCTTCTGAACCAACAGCAAGGTTTCAGGACCTCTGCAACAATAGCACTGGCCTTCACCAATAGGCACAGTTCACTCTCTGTCTGCAGAACAGTCTTAGGACCTCTGAACCAACAGCAAGGTTCCAGGACCTCTGCAACAACAGGACTGTCCTTCACCAGTTGATGGATCTTGCAAAACAACATCAAAACAGACAAAGTACCAGCATAACAGCCTTGTCTCCTCAGTCCTTGGCAGCTCTGAATAGCAGCTCTCAAAATTCCTGGCCAGTTCGACTGGCCCTCAGCAATCCTCTCCGTCTCATCTCTCTGCCTCCATGATGCTACTTCCAAAAAAATTCTTCTGCTTCTCTCTCTGTTTGTGCCTCTCTAAATTCACATCACCAGCTCCTCCCAGTTTAGCCCTCTCTTTTCATGTCAACAACTCCATCCCACAAGTGGGATTCACAAGCTCTGGGTTTTAACACAATCAATCCGAAAACCAAGCCAATACAGGGGATCTTTAAATTCCATTACTATTACAGATGTGGTACCTTAGAGTTGTTTTAATTTGCATTTCTCTAATCAATAGTGATTTAGAGCATTTTTTTCATATGGCTGTTGTTAGCATTTATTTCTTCATTGGAAAACTGCATGTTCATATCATTTGACCATTTATCAGTTGAGGAATGCCTTGTTATTCTTGCAGATTTGATTCAGTTTTCGACATATTTCAGAAATGAGGCCTCTATGAGAGACACTGGCTATAAAAATTGTTTCCTAGTCTTTTGCTTCCCTTCTAATCTTGGTTACATGAACTTTTATTGTGCAAAAACTTTTTAAATTTAAAGAAATAAAAATTGGCCATTTTGTATGTTATAATGTTCTCTCTCTCTTGTTTTGTCATAAATTCTTCCCTTCTCCATAGATTTGACAGGTAAACTATCCCTTGCTATTCTAGTTTGCTTATAGTTTCACCCTTTATGTCTAAATTGTGTATCCATTTTGACTTTATCTTGGTATGCAGTATAAGATGTTGGTCTATGCCTAGTTTCTGCCGTACTGTTTTCCAGGTGTTCCTGCATTTTTTGTTAAGTATTGAGCTCTTATTCCAGAAACTGGAGTCTTTGGGTTTTTCAAAAAGTAGATTTCTTTAGTCTCTTACTACTCTGTTTTGTATACCTAACCTATACCACTGATTAACCAATCTATTTCTTATCAAGTACCAAATAGTTTTGATGATTGGTGCTTTACAATACAATTTAATATCTGGTATGACTAGGTCACCTTCCCTTGCATTTATTTTCATTAATTCCCTTGATATTCTGGACCTTTTGTTCTTCTAGATGAAATTCTTTATTTTTTATAACTCTAAAAATAAACTTTTGGTAGTTTGATTGTTATGGCACTGAATAAGTAAATTAAATTAGGTAGAATTGCCATTTGTTTTATATTAGCTTGTCCTACCCATGAGCAACTGATATTTTTCCAACTATTTGGATCTGACTTTATATGTGTGAAAATTGTTTTGTAATTGTGTTCATATAGTTTCTGGGTTTGTCTTAGAAGATAGACTCCCAAATATTTTACATTGTCTACAGTTACTTTAAATGGAATGTTTCCTTCTCTTGCTTTTAGACTTTGATAGTAACATGTAGACATGCCAGTGATTAATGTGGGTGAATACTCTAGGATTCTCCAAGTATACCATCAAATCATCTACAAATGATGATAATTTTGTTTTCTCGTTGCCTTTTCTATTTCAATTTATGAAAATTTTATTTCAAAATTTATTTATTCAAATGTATTATTTCAAAATTTATTCAATTTTATTTTTTCTTTTCTTATAGCTAAATCTAACACTTCTAGTACACTATTGAATAACAATGGTGAAATTGGACATCCTTGTTTCACCTCTGATCTTACTGGAAATAGTTCTAGCTTATACCCATTACATATAATGTTTGCTGAATTTTTTTTTACATAGAAGCTATTTACCATTTTAAGACAACCCAGTGATTCCTATGCTCTTCAGTGTTTCTAAAAAGAATGAGTTTTTGTCATGGTAATGGAATTTGAAGATCTTCCATGCCCCTTGAACTTGGTGAAATAGCAGGAAGGGTTGGGGCAGGAAGGAGCCAGAGCCCCGTGGGAGCTGGGTTAGAGCCATTGTGGTGACCGGAAGCAGCAGGGGTGGCAGCTAAAACTCATCTTTTTTGAGCCAGCCAGAATTTCTGCTAAGGATTTCTGCTGAAGACTGCCAGGGACAGGAACTGTAGAGGGCCAGAGCTGCTGGGAGTGAGCTGTGTTGAGGCTGAGCAGTTACCATGAGGAAAGGAGGATCTTTGCCTGAGGTAGCCTGTTATGTTTTGAAGGCTTGAGAATGTGGGTGTTTACTGCAATAACTATGTGTGCCAACTCAGTGGTTACTGTGATGGCTTTGAATTTTTGGTTTTGGATCTCAGTTTACTGGTATCTGAATAAATGTTAGAGCTATGTCCCCCATGTAGAGAGCCTGTTACATATTGTGATTAATAACCATATCAGTATTTTTATAGTTACTGTAGGCATCATGAATACTTCATTGTTGATACAGTGTTGTATTGTGTAAAAAACTTTTTCTATATCTATTAAGATAATCATATGATTTCTGTTACCCCATTCTGTCTCTCTCCATCTCCTCTCATTATATTCCTCTCTCACCTCTTAATTTCACCTTTTAATATCATCCCTTCCTATTAAATTGGTCCTGTGCCCTCTATCTATTTATACCTGTAAACATATATACACATTCACATAAGCATTCATAAGCCTGTATACCCTCCAATATAGATACACACATATTTCTATACCTTCAAATATTTTCATACTGAGAAAAGTTTCATCAGTTACAATTATCATTTTTCCATGTAGGAATGATAATAGTTCAACTTTGATAAGTGGCTTATGATTTCTTTTCCCTGTTTACCTTCTCAAGCTTCCCTTGCTTCTTGTATTTGAATGTCAATTTTCTATTAAACTCTGTTTTTTTCATTAAGAATGCTTGAAAGTCCTCTATTCCACTGAATGACCATATTATCCCCTGAAACATGATACTCAGTTTTGCTGGGTAGGTGATTCTTGGTTTTAATCTCAACTCCTCTGCCCTCTGGAATATTATATTCCAGGCCCTTCAATCCCTCAGTGTAGAAGCTGCCAGATCTTGTGTTATCCTGATTTTGTTTCCACAATATTCAAATTGTTTCTTCCTGGCTGCTTGTAATATTCTCTCCTTAATCTGGGAATTCTGGAACCTGTCTATAATATTCCTAGGAGTTTTCTATTTGGGATCTTTTTCAGGAGATGAGTGGTGGATTCTTTCAACCTCTATTTTGCCTTCTGGTTCATCACGGCAGTTTTCCTTGAGAATTTCTTGGGGGATGATTTCTAGGTTCTTTCTTTGATCGTGGCTTTCAGGTAGTCCAATAATTTTTAAATTATCTCCCCTGGATCTATTTTCCAGGTCACTGGTTTTTTCCATGATATATTTCACGTTGCCTTCTATTCTTTCATTGGTTTGAATCTGTTTAACATCATCTTGATTTCTAATAAAGTCATTAGCTTCCCTTTGTTCCATTCTAAATCTGAGGGAATGATTCTCCTCATTGAGTTTATGAGTTTCTTTTTCCATCTGGCAAATGTGGCTTTTTAAGGTATTCCTTTCCTCATTGCCTTTTTGAGCCTCTTTTGCCAATTGAGTTAGTCTGATTTTTAAGGTGTTATTTTCTTCAGTCAGGCTGTTGACTCTCATTTCGTAATTTTCTAGCATTGTTCTCATTTCTCTTCCCAATTTTTCCTCCACTTTTCTTATCTGCTTCTTAAGGTCCTCTGTGGCCTGTAACCAACTTGTATTTTCCTTTGAAGCTTTTGGTGCAGGAGTTCTGACTTCACTGTCTTTCTCCTTTTCCATGCTTTGCTCTTTTTGTCCCCAAAATAGGAGTCTAATGTTGGATTCTTCTGTTTGCTTTGTTTCCTTTGCCTGGTCATGTCGCCCCTCAGTCACTTGACCCTTGGGCTTTTTGCCACAGTAGGACTCTGTCACCAGACAGGGCAGCTTTTGTCCCAAACGCTGGGGTTTTCTCAACTGTTGGAGGTATTAGTTGGGTGCCCTCTCTGAAGCCTCCACATGCTCTGGAAAGCTGGTCACACACCCTAGAACCTCCACGCCAGACAGCAATCCAGATCCATGCAGGTTAAAGCAAGAGCAATTACCCCTCAGACTGATTGCTTGGTCCCCCTACACTCTGCAGGCCAGGAGCTGAAGCTGCAGCATGGCACTGGATGGCTGTGCCTGTGTCTCAATGGCTTCTAGCACTGGGGGCAAAAGCCAATGCTCTCCCAAATACTGGTCCCAAAGTCTACACTGCACTGACCTCTCACTTTGCCCTTTGCATGTATGTGTTGATAAATCTGGAAACGGCCACAGCTGCTGAGGCTCTGGAGGCCCTCCAGGGCAGAGGCTGCTCAGGCCTGCCCTGGGGCTAAAACTTCTGGCTAAGGTGGGCCTGTGTTCGGTTCCCAGAGCACTGTGCTGGCTGCTTGTTGCCAGCCTGCCAGGCTATCCTCAGTGGGACGTTAGCTTCTCTGTGTTATTTTGTGGGTTCTGCAGCTCCAAAGTTTATTTAGAGTCCTGTTTTACATGTATTGGGGAAGGTGGAAGCCGGAGTAGCATAGGGGTCCTGCTTCTACTGTGCCATCTTTACTCCGCTAGGCTTCTTTTTCTTCCAGAATATCATATTCCAAGCCCTGTCATCTTTTAATGTAGAAGCTGCTAAATCATGTGTAATCTTGACTGTGGTTCTTTGATATTTAAATTATTTCTTTCTGGTTACTTGCAGTATTTTCTACTTGATCTGATAATTCTCCAATTTATTTATGATATTCCTTGGAGGTTTCCTTTTGAGGTCACTTTCAGGAGGTGATTGGTGAATTCTTTCAATGACTGTTTTACCCTCTGGTTCTAGGATGTCAGGGCAATTTTTCTTGATAATTTCTAGAAAGATGATGTGCAGAGATGATTCTAGGAAGATGGTGGAGTAGGTTAGAAAATTCTAAGCTTTCAAGATTTTCCTTCAAAAAAGACTTACAGTAACACCTTAGGGCAAACAAAGTGTGGGTGGAGAAAAATAAGAATAGGGACACAGCTGGGGTCTTCCTGGAACAATTTGGGAAGATCAGAAGAAAAATCCCAGGACAATGTTCGTTCCCTATGAAGAGTAAGCATTTCCAGGCTAGGTTCCATTTTAACAAGTGGCAAACCCTGGGGTTGGTTGGTTTGAGAGGGTAGCCCCCAGCCACAGGAACTTTTATTCCTGAATATGGAGTAGAGTTCGGCATTCTAGTCCAGGAAGATGGAGGGAACCTCTGCTGATAAGGAATGTCAGACCCAGCTGTGTTACAAAGAGTGGCAGGGGTGAGAAGGAACCAGAACCCAGCTGGTGAGTAAAGAGGCAGTGGGGCAGACAGCCCCTGGCTTATGAGCACTTTCAGTAGGTTGGAGTTTTGACTTTGGTTCCAGGTTTGAGGGGAGAACTGAAGATCTTGAAGAATCAAGAGGCACCATTTCCCATACCACAGGGCTAGAGGCTGTTACAAAAATTAAATTATTACCACAAAAATGCACAGGCAAAGGAGAAAGAATTTAACCACAGAAAGGCTATTATGGGAAAAGAGATGACAGGGGTTCATCTTCAGAGGAGGATATTGCAGTAAAGAAATCCCCAAAGAGTAACATCAAACATCAAATATCATACCCTGCAAAGTTAAGTATTATCTTGAATGGGAAAAAAATGGACATTTGATAAATTCTGACATTCAAGACTTTGTTTGAAATAATCCTGAATTTAATAGAAGATTTGACATACTAGAACCAAGAGATATATAAGGCACATACCAAAGGCACATCTCTGATTATAAGGGATTCATAAGACAGACTGTTTATTTTTATATATATAAAATGTATGTCTAAGATTATTATTAATAATTGGGTAGCTTATAAGAAAGATTGGGGAAAACCTGAGTATGATATGAATTTAAAAAGTAAAACCATTTAGGAACAGCTAAAAAGAGTAATTATTTTATATTAATGAGGTACAAAAGGAAGCATCTTGATACAGAGAAATCAGATGGGGGAAGAGGGTTGGTAGTTCTGGTAACCTGCTTTTTTCAGGAATGGGTTTGAGGGAAAATTACACATATATTTAAAAGAGTATAAAGATCTTCTAAATTTAGGAGAAACAAAGAAAATAGGGGCATAGGGAGGTGGGAAGATGACAAGAGGGATCTTTAGAGGGGAGAATGAGGGAATAGGGAATAAGGGGGCATTGAAGGGTGTTTAGATTATGGGAATGGGAGGATAGGGGAGGGATTCTTGGAGGGGTTTAGGCAAGTAATAGGAGGGCACGGTAGTGGATAGAAGTAAAGTAGAGGAGGCAAGAAGGATAGTAAACAAGCGATATGCACAAATATAAAAGCAAAGATCAGGAGTAAAATATGTTTGGGAAAGTACATATCTATGTGTATATGTATGTGTGTATGTAGATATTTGTAGCTATTGAGAAACATATCTAAACTTTATTTTAGCCTTCTTCAGGGTGTGGTGGGAGGGGGAAAAAGAACAAAGTTAAAAAGTACACAGCAGAGAACAAAAGAAAACAAAGAAAAGATGGACTATTCTCTGAACAATGTGTATTGTTTGTCATATAGGCTTTCTTGGAATGAAAACTTACTGTTGCATATTTTGAATCCTCCTTATATTCTGCTATGCATGTGACATGTTTTTTTTTTCCTTTCATACTTAAAATATTTAAGTTTACGATACGCTTTTGTTTATTTTCTCTCTTCTGTTTTTGTGTTCTGACATTTGAGTCCAAAATAAAATAAAAAAGAATTTTGCAAACTAAAAAAAAATGCTGTCCAGGATCTTTTTAAAATGTTTCTTATTGTGACTTTCAGGTAGACCAACAATTCTTAAATAATCTCTCCTGGATCGATTTTCCAGGTAAACTGGAAAATGAGGTATTTTACATTTTCTTTTTTTTTTCATTCTTTTGATTTTGTTTGATTTATTCTCGATATCTCAGTCATTAGCTTCTACTTACCCACTTCTAATTTTTAATTAAATGTGTTCGTCAGTTAGCTTTTGAAACTTCTTTTCCATTCAGTCAATGCTGCTTTTTAAGGAGTTGTTTTCTTCAGTGGATTTTTATCCTCATTTGTCCAAACTCTATTTTTAATGGAATTGTTTTTCACATTCCATTTTTTCCTTCATTTTCCAAGCTGTTAACTGTCTCTTGCATGCCTCTTATTTCCTTTCTCAGTTTTCCTTCTACCTCTCTTATTTGACTTTCAAAATCCTTTTTGAGCTCTTTCAAGAAGGACTTGGGGCTTGAGATCATTTTATATTCTCCTTGAGGTTTTAGATTTATGTATATTGACAATGTTGTCCTCTTCTGAGTTTGTGTTTTGATCTTTCCTGTCACTATAATTGTTCTTTATGGTCAATGTTCTTTTTTACTTTTTGCTCATTTTGTTTGCCTATTTTGTGACTTTTAATATTGAATTCTCCTGCTGGAGCACAGGTGGCACTGTCCCAATCTTCTTTTGCTGGGGTTCAGGGGCCTGGTCACTAGCTTTGTGCCCTGGGACCTCAGGTGCTGGCAGTTGGAGCCTATGCATGTCTGGTATCTTACTTGGTGCTGAACTGGGATACTAGAGGTAGTGTCAGGCATGTGCTGAGGTCAGGTGGGATATATCTGCATTTCCCTCCAGGCTGAGGTGAAGCATGCGGAGGTCTGGTTGCTGGAACACATATGTCTATCTGGAGCTGTGCTAAAGCACTGGGAGCCTCAGCTCCTGGAGGATGTCTGCCCACCTGGGGCTATATTGAAGGACAGGGAGGCTTTCTGCTGGAGGATGTCTGCCTGTCCCTTGTGCATGTGGTATTTCTCAGAGTTGAATTCCTCCAGTTCTCCTGGCTGTGCTAAGGCACCTGGGGTGGGGTCCTGGTATTTGCATTTTCCTGCTCCACTGCCCTGAGGCTTTGGATCTCCTGCTGTTTTGTTGAGGTGGAGTCTGCCACTGGGTGGCTTAGTGCTTCCTGTCCTGGATTGTGCTCCCCTTTTACACAAGTGATATGGATCTTATATCTTGATCCTCTGAGTCTCCTGGATCAAAAGACAGGTTTACCCTTGGACCGCTGACTCCTCTGTTCCAGGATCTCTTTTCTGGGGAGCTGCTTTCTGGTTGTTTCAGGGAGAGGAATGGGAATCTACTACTTACTCTGCCATCTTGGTCAATATAGTTATAATTCTTACATATCTGTCTAGGAGAATTTTGCCTACGGTTTTAAAGGAGAATATAAAATATTATATTCAGGGAGAATATAAAATGATCTCCAGCCCAAAAGTCTTCTTGAAAGAGCTCAAAAAGGATTTTAAAAGTCAAATAAGAGAGGTAGAAAGAAAATTGAGAAAGGAAATAAGAGGTTTTAAATTGTGCCTGCCCCAAGTCTTTGATTTAAAGTTAATGAGCAGGGTGGCCAGGTAGCACAGTGTGTAAGAGTACCGGCCCCAGAGTCGGGATGATATGGGATCTAATGTGGGCTCAGACACTTAGAACCCACCCAGAAACACCTGGCCATGAAACCTTGAGCGAGTTACTTAACCCCAATTGCTTTAAAAAAGAAAAAAAAAATAAAGTTAATGGGAATATGGTTAGGGTTCAAGAAACAATTTATAAATTTGGTGCTGGAAAGCAAATAAGAGGTCACCAATTCCAGTGCCTTGCATTACAGATGAAGTAATGAGACCCAGAGATTTAAATAATTTGCCTAAGGTCATCAAAAATTAACTGACAGCTCTGGAATTTGAACATCTTCTGCTACAATTCTTCTTTCTTCTACTCTTTCCACAGTATCAGCTTGTGAATTTCCTTTATGATAAAGAGAATTACAACCAAAACAATACATTTATTTCACTTTTCATCAAGCAAAGCAATTGAATAGAAATATGGACTTTGGACAAAAAAATTATATTAATACTTGTTCTAACACACATAATAGAACTTTCATATCCACATTTGCATTTTTCTCTTCAAATTACTCTCCATGATGGGTTATATACTTGTTCTAATGATGCTTCATTGCTTAAAGCATTTTGGGACCTCCTCTTAAGCATTTGTTTTCAGGCCCCAGTAGTGAGAGTAATTCAGATCTTGCAATATCTCAATTAACGATTGCAACATTTTATCTATATGTCTAAGAAGGGAGTGTCTACCTATCTTATGTCAGTGGTTCATAAACTCAATGGGCCATTCCTTTTGATTTAAAACTGCAATTACTGATTAATAATATGGAGTGGATTGAGGGGACTTCTTTCTGTTCATTAATGGGGTGAGAGATCCTTAAAACTGACTCCACTAGAAGAGCTTATAATGTGGAAAGTAGACTGTTGCTTAACTTTGGAGGAAAGAGCTGAAAATAACCCTAATAAGAAGGCTCACATTTGGGACAATGCTGTCTCCCTGCAGAAGAGGTAATAGTTAGGGTTTCAGAGACATCTTCTAGGATTTTTTTTTTTCTTGACTGTGTTCCTTCTATTCCTTTTCAGCTGATGAAGAGTTGAATCTTTCAACTCTGATTAAAACTTTTTCTTTCCCGTCTGGATGTAGCTTCTTTGAGAGTATGGGTTGTTGGGAAGTATAGAGACTTCTTTACTTCTCAGCTTGCATCAGCAGTTTGTTTCTTTGATTTTTGCTTTTTCATGGTGAAGAAATTCACAATTAAGGAGGGAACTATGAATAGTTTCTAAGTTAGAATGAAGCCTCTGATGGAAACACTGTTTTTAGTGACCAGTAATTTGAAAGTTAAAAAATAATCCTTAGTCTAAAGGCATTAGTTAACTGGGGCCCCACCTCTGTCCTGTGTTCTAATGAACTCACCCCTGGGGGAGATGAACTGTCTTTTCAAGAAAAAGAGTTCATTTTTGCCAAGACTCATAAGCAGAGATCTCCCCTATGCCAAACTTTCTTTGTCGAAAGTAGTAAAGTATTATTGCTGCTGTTTTTTCCTCTCGTTTGATAATTGGGTTGGACTTGATTTCTAGAATAATAATAGAAAAAAATGTCTCTAGATTTAAAACCAAAAGCAAAACAAAACACAAACAGTGGGAGAGCCCAGTTCTCCTTTTATGAAAAATACCTCCAATGAAAACTTCAGAAGAAAGCCAAAACTGAAAAACTTCAACCTTGTGTCTAGTGCAACTGAACCTAGCAGTAACCACAAGGCAGACTAGGAAATCAACAAAAGCCCAGCGGCAACAAGCAAAGAAATCTTCAATGGGGAATTGACCTGGAGGTAACAGCATGACAACATCATGAGGAGACGTGCACAGCATATTTTGCAGGTGTGTGCCCTAGTCACATAAATTCCCTACATGTAATCCCACACACTTGATCCCTTCATATATGCTCCTAAACATGTTCTTTAGGTGTATATATACTCTCCCTGTTACTTCCTGATTCTATGTGTATTACTTCCTACTTTGTGATCCTTTGCATTTTGGCAGGGAAGGATGCTCTGGTTTTATGGTAGAAACATAATATTTGCTTTCTCTATCATTTTATTAAATGCTTTTTGCTGACTAATAAGATAAAGTCACATCTCTGGGAGCTTTAAAACTATTGGTTTTTAATGGAAGCAGAAGCATGGAGTTCTTCAAACTTGGAATAACTTTTCTGGGAGATCAACTTGCAAGTCAGAGAGAGTTGACCCCATGTTATATATTACAATAAAACTTGCATACCTTTCTAAGTATTTACTGAATAAGGGCTCTTGTCATTAAAGACAAACTGGAAGCTTTAATTTGACTTCCAAAGAGGTCTGGATTTTAACCTCTGCCAATGAGCTGTAACATGATGGATCATAACCATACAATTAATGCAACTCACATTCTTTCCCAGATTTTCAAGTTGTTTTGATATTTTACTTGAAAAGAGAATTTAAACTACTGAAAGTGCTTTACAATCTATCAACATTTTAAGCTGGTTAAATTTTCCTCCTTTGCAGAGGCAACAACAATAACAACAACAGAAAAATAGGCTTGGCAGTCTAGAGATTTGAAACAGCCCAGTACGTTAACATAATAACTGCTCACCTTGGAATATGTGGCCTCAAATTCTGTATTAGTCACCAGGGGAAAATGAATTTAGTGATCTCATCTGTATGCTATTTTAACACATCACCAACCTACTTCATCATTTGACATGATGGCTGGTGTTTGCACCCTAGCTTGTTAGAGTATGAAGCTACCAAGGGTCAGACTCAAAATTCACAAAGGAGAAAGTTCTTGAGCTATGAATCATACTTCCTACACAATAACCTTCAATATTTCAGCTATGTCTATTAATAGTATGCCTGTACATCATCTTATGACAATGTATAGATTAGATTTACTGGAAAGAGCTGGTAGAAAGAGAGAAAGTGAATGCAATATTGCGTTTTGGAGCAGTGTGTCAAATTTTAAACCTGGAAGGTAACTCAGTGATATTCCTTTGAATAGAGGAGGAAACTGATGCCTAGAGAGGTGAAACATCTTATTCTCTATCATACAGTTAGTTACTGGCAGAGCCCAGAGTAGAACTAAGGTATCTCTTTCTGTTGAATGTAAGCTTATTGAGGTGAGAGATATTTAATTCTTTTTCTATCTTCCAGACCTAGTACAGTTCCTGGCACATCATAGGTGCTTGATAGGTACTTTATTTATTGACTCTCATTCCTGTTCACAATGCCACACTATATTTCAACAATTTGTTATCATCAGAGAACTCCATTCAATTCTGTAAATCTTTATTCTGTACCTAATATACTTTTTACTTATATTTCCTTTGGGAAAAATCATTCAACCTATTTGGACTTCAGGCTCTTCAATTGAATGAGAGGGTCTCTGAGGTCCTGTAAAGTTTAAAAACATATGATGCTATTTATAGAGATCACTGGGCTAAGTATCTTGTTAGCTAGCATGGGAAAATACAAAATATGTTTACAAAGGAAGTAAATGAACTGGACAACTCATGATCAAAATGCAGACAATTCCTAGAAAGAGGCTTTTGAATCTATTTTATTGGGTATTTAAGTATGACTGGGTTTGTAACCTGAGGAGAGCTCTTTGTTAACAGAGTAGAGGTTAGGTGATTTCTTATCCAATGTAATTTTGGTTTAATGATTCCTAGGTTCAAGTGATATTTCAGGTTCTGATTTCATCGCAAAGCCTCTTTAAAGACAATCCAGGTCACTTAAATGAGACTAGCTTATCCTCTCTCCTCCTTCCACCTCCCCCAGAATCTAATAGATGAAAAACAAAACAAAGCAAAAAATAAAACATATTTCCCTGATGCAGCTGGATAATCAATCTATTGGATTATTCTATCAGTATCTTGGGTAGGTGTTATAGAAGGACAATAAATGAGTCCCTCCCCTGACTGGAATCAGTAGGATTTGGAGAATTGTACTTTTTTCATTGACTATAAGTTACTCTATGCCATAAAACACATTTTAAAAATAAATACTCTTATTGGGATGTCATGTGATATTGGTTCATTGAGCAATACGATCTTAGAAGAATCAAAATTGCATGCAATATTCAATATTTATAGTGAGTTTAGATAATCTGTATCATATTTATAACTAATAACTAACTAACACATGAGAAGCATCATCAATACAGCCCATATCATTAAATACATGGAGAAGATAAGGAGGTGAGCTGTTCACATAGCAAAGATGTAACATGAACATTGCAAGCATCAGAACAGTATATATCAAAACCTTCAGTACATTTAATTGTTAAGTGGTTGAGGACTCATGGAAAGACATAGAATCATCATGTTTTCGTATCTTCTTCTATTTCCTTTTTATCTTTGCATCCTTCAAGAATAACATAATTCTTTACTTGAGGGAGTGGCTTAATACACGATTTTCAATTGAATTGCCAGATAAATATATTGATCTATGTTCTTTGCTTATCTCCAAAAAATATGCTTTTTTGCTTTGCTAATTAAATGCATAAAAATTGAATATGTACTCATGCTTTTTATCTCATGGAGAAGGTTTCTTCATTTGATTATTTATTGACATTCTCTCAAATGTTGCATTTTAAAATTATTTCATAATTTCTTTTATTATTCAGTCAGTTTCAGATAAAACGCCAAACTACCCAAATACAGTCAAGAAAGATGTTGTGTAGACTGTTTTGCTAAGAAATAAGAATTTTGTTTCTTCCCCTCCAGCAGTGAATTGGTTTTAATTTCAACTTTTTCCATGTTTGATTGGGTTCCCAAATATTTTCTCTATAGTGAATCTATTACTGAATAAGTATATGTTTTATGTGACTTAAGTCATTTGCTTTATTATCCCATCCTATTCACCATCTATTTACTCTGCAGCTAGACTCTCATAGAGTCCCAGGACCTAGTTTAAAAACTTGCCTCTGACCCCTTGCTCTCATTATAACTTGGAGAAATCCTTTAATATCACTGAGGTTTTCCAATTGTTCAGTTTCTTTTGTTTACTCATAATTAGTTAATTGGACCAGATGACATTGAAATCCTCTTCCATCTCTAAATCTCCATGATTATTCTCTACCTTCATAATAACACCTAAACATAACTGCCACACATGAAATTACCTTCATGTAACCAACTTTTCACTTTGTAGTTTTCCAATACTTAAGTTTTAGCTACTTAGTTTTTTTTTAACCTCGCAGAAACTTGTTGAAAAATATGAACTTCAGATATCTCCTCTGTCAAGACCACTGGGTTTGAGAACTAACTGAATCATACCCTGAACATTTATGGTATGAAATTTAGCATTGTCATCAGCTAAAATAGGATTAGCACAAAGATACCACATTCATTCCTTTGTGACTAAAATAGAATTTGAAGTCTGATGTCCAAAAGGCAATGGATAATATGTTAACCTACTGAGTTTCTTCAAATTGGTAGCTAAAGAAAGAAAAAAAGAAGTGTTAGGCTACTTCTGAGGGAAATGAACAGTGAGTTCAGTTCAATGAGTAACACTTATCTAAGGATATGTGGAGGTAGGAAGATATTATAGATTATTCAAAGAAGTGTGAAAGGAAAGAAACTCATATTCTAGATGCCATAGTACAAGGCATAAATGATTGCTGAATTTGGAATCAGAGTACCTGACTTCAGATTCACCATTCGATGCATAATACCTGTGTGAACTTGGGCAAGTGGGTTTCCGTTTCTTCATTTGTAAAGTGATGGTGTTGGTATCTGTGATCCTTTCTGGCTCCAGATCTAAGATTCTATTATCTATTCAGCATATGAAATCTAAAAGGAAGCATGGTATCCTGGATACAGTGCTAGATTTGGAGACAGGAAGACTTAGCTTCATTTCCCATGCCTGATACTAGCCACATGATCTCAGGCAAGGTGTTTAATCTCTTTGGTCAGTTTCTTCATTTCTGTGTGGTCCATATAGGTTTCATACATATTCATGAGGGTTTGCTAAATGAAATAAATACCCTTGCTGGGAGACTTTGAAAGATACCCCAGTGATCTTACCCATTTTTCTCCAATGGAAATATTGATTTTTGCCTGGAGTGGAACAGATGGAGCCATGATGGTGGACACCCTTCTCTCTTTAGAGAGGGTATGATGCATTCAAAATGTATCTGTCTGAACCCATAGATGTTGCTAGTCAAGGGAAATTGTTTTTCCTTAGGTTCAAGTCACTTAAAGAGGAAGGGGTACCTCAAACCCTTAAAGGCTTTACTCCTTCCCATTTGTACTAGTTACACCAGAACAAAATACTAAATAGTGAATAAGCCCATTTGTCCAAGTAGATAGCAAAAATAAATCAGAGAAATGATGCACATTATAATATGCAGACAATACAAGACAAATGAATCTTCCACTAAGAATGATATCTCAGTTTAACCAAGGAAAAGTTTCTGATCTTACTGAAGGAAAAAAGCCCTTGAAGACTATGAAGGCAAGTTATCAGGAACAAATTAGGGAGCCAGCTTTCCATTACATGTCTGTCTTCCAAAGTCTTTTTCTCTCCTTGGAGTCTTGACCCATATGTATCTTCTCTATTAAATTGTAAGCTTCTTGAGAGCAGTAATTGTCTTTTGACACTTTTTGTATCCTTAAAAGAATGCCTGATAGGTGCTTAATAATTGTTTCTTTACTGACTGACTCTAGAAATGGGAAGGAATAAAAAGGTCTCTCCTTTCTTTAGCTCTTGTGCCAACCCTATCCCTCCTGCAGACAACAGGTAATTGGCAGAATGATCATTCCCCCTACCAGTGAGGGAAGTTTTAAACAAATGCCTTTGCCTTAAACCCAGAATCACATATAAAATGAAGAGGTCAGGGTAGAAGTTGATCTCTAAGATTCTCTGTAGGTCTAGATCTATGATTTTGTGGTCTCATGAAAGAGCAAGTAAAATTGAATGTACCTGATAACCATACATTTTTTTCCTTCCTTCAGCAAGAATTTATTACATGCCTATGATGCATGAAACACGGTGTTAGATTAGAAAAACACAAAATGAAACACTCCCTGTCCTCAATGACCTTAAATTCTATTGAAGGAACCACTGAGTATTACTTAGTGTAGAGGTGGGAACAAACAAACAAAAAACAGCCTCTCTGGCATTAGAGACTCTTCTTTCAAATTCCCTCTGATCTTTTTTACCTAGGTGACCATACAAGCAAGCAATTTAACCTACCTGCTCTTCAATTTGTTTTCATCTGGAAAAGAAAAATCTTTTTAAAGTTCCTTTCAGTGCTAGATCTCTGATACTGTTTACATATTTAAGAAAAGACAAACTATATGCAAAATGAGAATAAAATACTTTGTACGTAATGCTAGCAGCCCAGGGACCAGAAAAAAAGTCTCATGTAGGAAGTGATACATGAGCTAAGCTTGTGGGGATACTTGTGATTTTAAGTGGAGGTGAGAAGGGAGTTCATTGACTATGGCTAGTGTACTACCATGGCTCAACACAAAGCCCAGGTTTTATCTGTTTTACTTCAATATGGATTTTCTCTGGAAAGAAAATATTGCCTCACTTTCTCGAGTACAAAATGTAAGAGAAATATTTTAATTTTAACCTCCCCTCAGTGACATTGACCCTTGGTGCCCTCTCCATTTTATAAATTATTGACAGAGCATCAGGGAAGATTCAGATTGTGAAACAGCTAATTGGCCCCTCTGGTCATTTTTCAACAGCCCTGAAAAGTTCATTGGTTAAAGATAAAGGCTTTTGCTGAGATTCAGACTCAAACATTCCCAGAGTTGGAACAAGTTGGTATTCTTTATTTGCTTTTTAAATACAGCATTCCAAGACCAAGCCTCAGCAAGGAATTATGAAGTCACAATATTTGCTTACTAAAGAAATTTAAGAGGGAGGGTGTTGGTTTTTGTATAGAATTGAACTTGAAATGTATGTTATAAAAACTAAAATAGAGTTGAAATGGGTTATAGAGGTGGGGGAGCCAATGTTGGTATGGATAAAAATTAAGATATTAACAAAATAGTATATTTTAAAGCATTATCTTAAATATATTTATACAGGCAGGGTTTTCACATATGTGTATATTAACTATATGTAGATCATGATTCTGGCTTTTAACGCAAATTACTCAAGTGTATACCCTGAAAAAATAGTATTTCTTTATAAATTAGCTCACTTATAGATGAAACTGTTCACATTTCATAGCTGAGATCTATTATGAAATAACTTTCTGTCATTTTTTCACAACTCTATATTATTTGACCAAATTATCGAGTTCAGACTCTGGAATTGCCTTAATTTAATTAAAAAATGAAAATTGGATGATCAAAACTGACTCTTATCCACACTTAGTACTCTATAATAATGTAATCTTAACAATATTTTACCAGAATATGTGTAATTCTCTATAATTGAAGTTATAAAAGCAAATTTAAATCAAGTAAGTAGATTTTTATAGTCAATATTTATTGCTCAGTATTTTCTCATCCACAGAGAACAATTTGAAACTAAATAGAAAATTTAGTTAGCTAGACTGAACCAAATTATTTGGTACAAACTTTGTTCCTCCTTTTTACAAAACTGACAACTCTTTTCATTCACTATTCATTCACATTTGACCAGGTGTGTTTGTTGGGGCGTGGGGGTTGGGACATGTGTGTTTGTGAGCATATGGCACGTGCATATAGTAGGTCAGCCAGTCTCATGCTTTGTCCCCTGAATGCCATAACATTAGCTTTTGTCAGTGTTTTTGCATACAAGAGGGTCATGGGCTCAGAAAAAACAACCATAACGTTTCAGGGGCTTGTCAACTGCTATGTGATGTACTGGGAGGAAAACAGAAAAACAGCTATACAAGAGGGGTAGAAAGATGGAGAGGGAAGTTACCCTAATCTGTAACCAAATTACAGACCGATTTGTTCTTTTACTCTACCAAGACAAAATGGAAACAAAAGGTGAATTCATGATTATCAATTCACCAATCTTTTAAAACCTCCATGCTTTGAATCTTGAATAATAATTATAATGTGCCAAAGAGAAAGACCTAGAGTATAGATGAAGGGGGTAAAAATGTTAATATATTTAAAACTGATTGCCTTTATTAGAAATATAATGTTTAATAAGTTCAAGAACATAAAATATTTGAAGAAGACTCCCTATTAAATAAGAACTTTTGGGACCACTAGAAGACAGGCTGGCAAAAATATTTTTAGGCCCACAGCTTTGAGTCTCTACCACAGCTTCAAAATGGTTGTGACCTGAATTTTAAACACTGCACCCTAAAAGCAGTTGAAGAAAATTGTGTTAGATATTTCTCCCTGATTGGGGATTGTAGAAGGACAGTCTCTACTGCCGATGGAACTATGTGTGAATTGATCTATTCTAACCTTTCTCAAAAGTCAATGAATTTATTCTAAGGAAGTGATTGAAATGTTTCTACCCTTTTATTCAAAGATCCCATTACTAGTTACAGGCACTAACACTAAATAGTAAATAACAGAAAAATCTTATATACATCAAAATACTAACATCAACACATTGTGGTAACAAAGAACTTTATACAAAGTAGATATCCATAGTTTGGAAGATGACTACACAGAAATAATGAAAATTGTAGTCTTATTTGAGAGAAAAAAAGAATGTCCCTTATAGGGATTCAGTGTATCGAGGGACAAAGAATATCCATAGTTGGGCTTAATTTTAGTGGACTTTGGAATCCACCAGGGTCCTCTAGAGTAGATGGGCACACTTTACCTCAGCAGGCTGTAGCAGCAAGCACCCCAGTGTCCCCAGGGTCACTGCCAACACAGGTTCTTGGATCTGCTTTGATAAAGGAAAGCAACTCAAAATGGGTTAACAAGCTTGCTTTAATTAGTCAGATATGTATCGTTCACCTGGTTCAGGGGAAAAAGGTCAGCACCCCAAGCTTCAAAGTATACAGACAGAATTATCAAGACAAACAGATCAAGTAGACAGATTTCCAAACTGTCCAACCATTATATCCATACCAAACAACATCTGGGTTTCAAAGCTGGGGGCTCTGGACAACGGCTTTCCAGAGTTTCATCTGATCAAATCACAGAACACTTCTCAAAGTGAGCCCCAAAACAGAGCTACACATCAGGGCTTATATAGCCTTCTCCTGGCTCAGAGAATGTAACAACCTTATTGACTCACTGGCCAATCAAGAAGTATCTACTGAAAAACAAGTCTCCCACCCCAGGCTCCAGGTGCACTTTAGCCTAGGGGCAGGGAAGATCTTAAAAATTTTACATACCCATTACAAAGGCCCAACAAATATTTCTGCATTGTATCACCATTGTTAGGGATATATGTACATGTAATAAAGACATGTGTTCATGTATAAACAAATATGTGTTGCAATTAATACATGGTCCATGCTTATATGACTAGTTTGGAATATCATAAACTGCCTTAAATCTGTAATGACTAATCAGCTACTTGGAAGAAGCCATATTGACTTAGAAAAACAACTCACTAAAGCAGCAACATCAGTTCCTACTTGTCTTTCTCAACACAGAATCACAGTATGTTCAACCTTTCTCTTTTTACTGTAGTTTTGATTTGTATTTTGACTGAATACTTTTCACCTTTGCCTTACTAGAGCTTTTACCCTTATTTATCTTCAAATGATTAATTGGTTGAATGGGATCACAAACACATGGTTTTAATTAAAGCAGAGAAATTGATGTAGCAGATCACATCCAGTGGTTTTAAATGGGTTGGGGGGGGGGAAGGGATTAAGAGCCAAAATAAGTTTTTGGGTGTTTTGCTTATAAAAATAATGGCTGGTTAAAGGCAATATTGACAAAATATTTCCCTTGAGAAAGGACAGCTGCTAGCTATGATTTTACCTTTGACTATTGCAGTCATTCCCCAAAGGAGAGGGATGATATATAATTGATTTAATTCTATAGGGTATATACCTCCTATACCTGTTAGAAATGTAGGAGGAAATACTGTAGTATAGGTTTCAACAACAAAGAAAGAATGGTTACTAAGTGTAATCTACATATCATTTATATTCACATATCACATGTCAGTGAATTATATATATATATGTATATATATATATATCTCACAGAGTATATGATTTTAATTTAGAGAAAAACACAGAAAAGGTATTGGAATATCATATTTTTTCCTAAATTATTTTGATATCATAGACTTAAAATTGAAAGGGACTTTAAAGACTATTACTTCCTCCCTCTTTTTTATACCAATGAAGAAATCAGGGACCTAGACAGGTGAAATTCCTTGCCTGAAGTCACAGGGCTATTTTGAGGGCCTTGTTGGAACCAAATCCAGGGCTTTTTCTACTTTACAAAACATCCTTTTCTAATTCTATGAAGTTAAATATTAGATATTTGGTCAATTGGAGTCAATCGTGGAGAAAAGAGCTACATCCCCAGCCCCTCGAGAGCTCCCCTTCCCAGTCTGGAATCACTGGCCAGGAGAAGGCAGTATGCTGGTCATTGGTGAGATTTGGGGGCCACCAGCCAGGGGAGGGGAGGGGGCTGGAGCGAGGACCAGTCTGGGACCCACTAGAGCAGGAGCCTGAACTGACACGGGGACCAGATCCAGATGGCGAGCCAGCAGTGGCACGAGGGCTAGAGGCAGCACGGGGACTAGGGCTCACCAGAGCAGAGCCGTCGAACATTGGGTTCTTCACTTCCATTTCTCCAGTCAAGGCATTCATAGGAGCCAGACCAGGGCACTCATAGACAGTGAAGTCTCCATCGTCATTCTCTTCTTCAGAGGACCCAGAGTCCATAATTTTAGGCTGCTCTTTATGCTTCTCTAGTGACAGCATCTGCTGCTTCTGGTGCTGATAGTGATACATCTGGGCACTCTGGGCGAGCTTCTTGTCTCCCAGCAAAGTAGTACTAATTAGTAGTACTAATGATTTATTACTTTTCTATTTCTTTTAAGTATAAATACATAATTTGTGTAATCATCAATTCCAACTTCTTGCTTTCCAGTTGTTACTATTAGAAACATGACTAGGAAAGAGTACTGGGGTACAAAATTCTAAACCAAATACTGACATCTTTTTATTATATCATAGTTATGGTTTTTGCTTCCCAAAATGCTTGCGGAAATTTTGAGTATGTGACAGATGATTATTTTTCAGAGAAATATGAAGGGATATGGGAATACAACCATTTGTTGTTTTTCATTCTATTCAACTGTGAGCATTGTGGAGCATGCCTTTATCAACCAAAGATCTGGTAGTAGTTATCTACAAAGATAAAAATCAAAGCTTTGGACCACAAAGTGATACTAGCATTGAATCAGCACATTGGTACCAATACTTCTTGAACTTTTCAGAATTATTACTACATTGAGAACCACTCATGCCTTAAAGAAAGTGATTACCTTGTTGTAACTAGAGACAGTCATTTTTAAAAAGTCAGGCTAAGCCTGAAAACATTCCAAACTATTGTAAAACAGTAGATTTTAGTTGAGAATAATGATCATTATTGGGCCTTCCCCTGAAACTTTGGTATGCATTATAACACTGTCTTTTTAGCCTAGAATTTTTCCCTAAAGTAGAATCGCCAAAAGTTTATAGACTAGTTACAAAGGAGACAGGAATGGGAGGGGAGAGGAAGAACTCTAAGCTGCATTCCAAGGAAAATGAAAGAGGGGTAGAGTTGAGGGGTGCTTTGATTTTTGATGATAACACATTAAAAAAAACAACATTTTTATGGTTACAGCTGACATAGCAATGTTCCTCCTGCCCCCAAACAATATACATTTTGAAAATGTATTAGCTAATTACCAGCTCTAGAAACATCAGTCACAGTAGCCATCTTTACTTTGCTTCTGGAATTCTGGAAAAGGATGTGGCGTGTGTATATATGTATTTGTTTGTGTGTGTGTGCACATGCATGTCATATAAGGCAGTGATACTATGCTTTTATTGGTGGTAGATCAATGGCCTGGTATGTGACATATTATTCAACTTAAATCTTAAGGCAATGGTATAAAATTCAAATAGAACTGGATACTTATGGACCATATATTGACTTTGAAATCCACAAATTGACACTGTTTATATTGTACTTTTAAAATTTATTTTTAAACATTTCACAATTATATGTTAATCTGGTTTGGACAGCACTCAAAGTTTGGCAGACTTTTGAGTTTGACACCTTTGCCTTAAACGACTGGTTTTGTGTCATGATAATTGGTGTAAATGATTTTTTTCCTTAAAAAAGTTCTTACCCCATTTAGTTTTTAGTTTTTCTTTTAATCATTAAAGCTGTAAAACCTCAACTAGGTCCAATTTAGTGTTATTGAGAGAAGTTTGGAAACCATTATACTATAGTGTGTTATTTCTATGACACAGGACAGTATAGGACCCTGTCCATAGGTGTATATAATTTGAAATACCAGAAGACCATTTATATAATATTGTTTTTCCTATAAAATTATCCTGAAAGAAACATAGTTGCAGTTTCTGCTACATATACTTAACACACATAGAGAGAATGAAAAAATTATAAGACCATTTAATAATAATGACAATAATGAATATTATCAATATAATTATTTTTATTTTGTAGCATGAGATATTTCAAAGAAATACATTAATATAGAGACTGGACCTGTGATTCGATCATTACAGAAAATTCCCAGATAAAGAAAATTCTTCTGCTGCTACAAATTGGCATCTTACTGTCTTAGAGAGGCACCCAGATCCTTTTTGTCCACATATTGACTTAGAAAACCACAAACTAACATTTTTCTGTTGTATTTTATTTTGTTAAATATTTCTTAATTATACTTTAATCTGTTACAGGCATCAGTGGGAGTTTGACACTGCTTATAGTCTTCAGCCTAGAGTTTGAACCCTCTGACCTCAGCACTACATGAGTAAGTGACATTCCAAAGGTGTCCTCCCTCAGTGGGATTTGAACCTGGTTCTTTCTGCCTCTTTGGCCAGCTGCCTATACGCTACCCTAGAGTGCTTCACAATATATAAATAGCTGTATTTTCCCTCATGTTATTTACAAATGGCTAAGTATTATAATATAGATCATTGTAATTTAGTAATTGTGCAGTGAAAGATCGTCAGATATTTTTCTTTTGCAATTCTGAGGCATCTGTAGGAAATATGCTGACATTAGCAATCCACAAAATATGGATAACCCTAACCAGCAATTAGAGAAATTACTGAGTGCCTCCCTGTATAGTAAAGCAACTATATTATGAGATCCAGATGCTTCCTAGGTTTAAGTGCATAATTCCACAATTGCATAGGATTGTTTGTTTGTTTCATTTAGATCCTTTGAGGAACAGCATATTTTTTTTTCAGTATGTCCCAGTAATAGGTAGGAGATTATGAAGCCATAAATTAGAAGTATTTTAAATGTACTCATCTCATTATTGCTCACTTATGCAATCACCTTATTGCTTCCAAAGACTCAAGGCATCTTTGCAAGCTTATTTTACATTGGTGTTGAATACATAGAAATCTATATCCTGTTGTTGAAGGATATCTGCTCTACTCTATCACATGGAGGGGAATTTAATCAGATGATGGATAGGTTAGAGATATGTTGGAGGAAGGCTGATTATTTCATGTCTTTTTTGGAGGGCTGGCTTTGGGTGGAGTAAGTACTGTGATGTGCATTCATTTGATGGTGTCAAATGATCAACACAATTCTAATTGCATAGTATGATTTTCAGGGGATCATAAGATAACAAATTAAGAGCTAGAATGGACCTGAGAAGCGATTAAGCCCAGCCCCTTTTATTTTACAGATGAGAAAATTGCACTTAGTAGATGTCCAGTCTGTCTGTCAAGGGTGTCCCTCAGGGATGGAGGGACACACTGCTTCTCTAGAAAGGCCCTTCCACTTTCAGATGGCTTGAAGTGTTAGGAAGTTTTCCCCCTCATTAAGTATACATCTGCCCAGGCAACTTCTATCCCTTGATCTTGCTCCTGCTATGTGGGAGTAATCAAAACAAATCTAGTCTTTCCTTTATCACTTAGCTCAGGGTCTCTCTGACTTCTTCCCTCTGAGTCTTTCGTTCCTTCAAGTGATCCTTCTGTGTCATGTGCTCAAGGCCCTTCACCATCCTGATTGTGTTCCTCTGGATGCTCTCCAATTTATCATTGTACTTCTTACAGAGCAGCACCCAGAGCTGAGTACACTATTCCAGAGGAGGTCCAATGAAACCAGATTATACTTTTAATTGCCTTTCTGGGATATCATCATCTCCCCGATTGAGCACCTGGCTTGGAGTCATGAATACCAGACTTCAAATATCACCTTAGGCATTTACTAGCTGTATGACCCTAGGCAAGTCACTTAACCCTATTTGCCTTAGTTTCCTCATCTGCAAAATGATTTGTTGAAGGAAATAGCAAAGCACTCTGGTATCTTTGTCAAGAGAACCACAAAAGGGATCACAAAGGGTCAGACATTACTGAAACAGCCAAATGACAATGGGCTCCCAATTCTTGACTTTTTAAACACAGCCCAATATCTCATTAGATTATTAGACTGCAACATTATATTTTGAATCATTTCTTCTTAGTTTTGCAGTCTGTATTTGTTTCAGGAATTCATTGTACATGGTAATGAGTTTTTTTTTAATTTTAGTCTTAGAGGTAAGCATTATCATTGAGAGTCCTGACTTTAGAGTCAGAATTACTGAGTTAAAGTTCCAACCCTGCCCCTTCCCAGTGACCTTGAATAAGTCACACTATATCTTTAAACCTCAATTTCTTCTTGGTCATATGGAGATAATGATACCTATAGTATCTATTTCCTACAGTTTTATGGAATAAAATATTTTAAAAATATATAACACTATAATATGAACCATAATTATTAGCTAAAATTCATGAATGCAGTATTTTTATTTTTGAGATTCTCTCCCAGGCTAGAATTTTAGTGACTTTAATGGCGCTTACTACTGACTGACATAGGAAGTTTGCTCTGTTTCTAACATGGGAAGCTTCTCCCCTCCTTAGGTACCCTGAGGCCACATCACCACTCTCTCATGCTCCCAGGGACTCAACATATTTGTAGTATACTTAGTCTGCACACCTGATCAGCTTTATCCCCACTGAAGTTCAGAATTCCTGATCTTGAGAGATACAATAGCCTCACCCTCCCCAGTAAAAGGGAATGTAGACATGTACTACCATTCCCTGCTGTCCTTTTCTTAAATTCATAGAATGGAGATAGCATGAATTAGGGTATACTAGTTATCAGTAGCCTAGCTGAAAATAACTTTATGGTTCTAAAGTTTTACAGTGACAGGAATTCTTAGAGCAGGCACCAGTAGGTTTAGGGGTTGAACCACCTACTTGGATTCGACTGGCCATTACCCTATGGCCTGTTACCACTATTCCCTTCTTGGTCTCTCACTTCTAGGAAGCAGTATGATTGGTACTTTATAAACCACTCCCACCCAGTGTTGGTAATCTATTTCCTAGTTTGCTGAGGAGTTGCTGTTGAATATTGGCACACACATACTCACTCTCTCTTCTCTCTTTCTCACTCTTTCACTCTCTCTCTCAATACACACACATACATACATACATACATTCATTTCAACACACATATTTATAGATATGTATATAAAATCAGTTCCAAGGGAACTGATACTGCCTGTATTACCTGAATCGGTGATTTCATATAGTAGCATTAAATAGAGTCTCTATAAAAAAAAAAGAACTTTTCAAAGAATGGGAAACCTTGAGGAAATGAGGAGATTATAATGGTCAATTATTGACTTCTCTTTCCTCTTCTATTTGAAAGTATACATTTGCTTCTGAGTCATTATTAATTACACTGGTCCAAGGGAGATAGGTAGGTCTCTTCTGTTTTTCCAAGAGAGTGAAAACACTTGCCTACTTTGATTCATCACCTACCATTGGTAAGTAGTAGGATAGAATGACTGTGGTGGGGGAGTCTGTGTTCTTATCCAGTTACTAAGTAAGGTAGTTGCTGCTAAGAATAATCTCAACTCTACTCATGTCAGTGCCAATAGTACTAATTTTTAGAATAATGGAATAGGGCAGAAACACAGGTATTGACAAATTGATTCCTTGGTGACCTGAAAAAGATAATACATCAAAATTCCATGACTTACTTCCTTGTAGAATCAAAATCCTTCTATTTTATCAATATACCAATAAAAATGCAGTAGTGATCCTAGAGGATTACCACAAATATACCTGCACCTCCCTCGCCCTTCACCCCATGGTTTTTTAATACATTAAAGTATTAACTGTATGCTTGCAGCATTTGTGGTTTGCAGCTTCACAGTTGAAAACTTCTGTGTACTCAGGGATAAAAGCATACTAGGTGATAAACAATTTAGCATGCAAAGGACAAAAGGAATAAATTAGTTATCACCTCCCCTGGGATCAGAAAAGTTAGTGTTATGTAGAGCACAAGTGCCATTCATCCCTTGTACTCCTTGCTAGCTTAGGTTCATAAGCGATGGCTAGGGAAATAATAATTGTGAAAATGTGTCTTGAAGAACTATTGGTCACACTCTGTTATAGACCACACAGAAACCCTAAATCATATAGTCAACGTCTTTAATGAAGAAAAAATAGGAAGATAAATCATAAGCAGAAATCATGTAATAGAATAATTTTCAACACACAGATGATTAAACTGTCTCTGTAAAACTTCAATATTCTTGAAGAAATTTTTTTCTTCTAATTGATGGATGTGATGGGGGAGTCAGTGATTCTATACTTATCTTAAGTTTGATCTCAATAGTTAACGAAGAGATGTATTGAAATTCCAGACATATGCTCAGTTTTTTTTTTCTTTGCTGATATCAGGGTTATTAGTATTCTGTCGATAATTCTGGGTTTAAGTACACTGCTGTAGACTTGCATACATGATCTATCTTCTTTTTAATTCTAATCAAAACTTCCCTGTGTCTTCTCTAACTCTGTCAATCACTACGATCCCGGTTTTGCTCGTCAAGCCTTCTGCCCTCTATAAGACTCCCCATGGACATGTCCTCACCTTGTTATGACACTATTCTTTATCCAGATATATAATATCCTGAGAAATGAAGTACAGAGAATTTCTCTCAGTGAGCAATGTCCTCTGAGCTCTTTGTGTTCAAGAATATAGGCAGAGTAGGTTATAAACAATCTAGCAGGAAATTGAGAAATAAGAAATAAAATTGAGAAATAAGAAAATAATGGGAAATGAAGACAGGGGACTTTCTTCCTTAATCATGTCCTCTTCTCTAGTCACAAAGAACAATAGCAGCAGCAACAATAGCAGCAACAGCTTCAACAGCAACAGGATCAATAACAACAATGGAGTCCCTGTAAATCACAATGAGTATAACAGTACAACTAAAGGTCCATATAATAAAATTTTTATTTTTATTTTTTGCCCAACAGTAGACATCCTGGATGAATATATCTTAGACAAGCACATAACACATGATATACATATTAGACTTGTATGCAATATGGTGCAAATTTAGGTTACATTTGAGTACAAAGTACAAACCATTACATAGCAAAGCTGAAAAAAGAGAGGTCATATGCAAATACATGAGAATCACATATCCAAGTAACAATTCTGAGCAACAGATGACCCTTGTTGAATGCTGTTGTCTTGAATCCCTGAGTAAGCTGGTATAGGTGACATTAGTTTTCTTGGACTCTAAAGCTAGAATATGTGACAGGAAACAGATAGGTTTAGCATTTTTCTCTTAGGTCAAAGTAATTTTGGCAGACTTCCCCTTAAAGTTATTGGAATCTTTGCCATTAAGTAGCTAAGAGAAAAAAAAAATGAGTAGTGACACAATCCATTGGAAGTGTTTGTGTATTTGGAAGATTATAGTGTTTGAAACAACTTTGGGAAACATGAAGAAAAATTATTAAATATATTAATTACCCAGAAGGAATCTGCTGGTAGGCAAGTGCCATTTCTTCAAAGAGATATCAAATATGTGAATAACTCTCTTATCAGGGAATGATCATTGACCTTAAGACAATGGAAGTGCTTGTTATCTCATTAAGTTAGAACAACTTTAGAAGGCTGAAGATTTTCTAGGATTTAGTGGCTACTCTCAGTAATTTGTAAAAGACTATGTCATAACTACAAGGCCTCTATATGGTGTCATCCATTTGTATGTGGTTGAGATACACCAAAAATCAATGGATATAATGCCAAAACAATATTCACAGCACTACGGTGGCTATGAATATGCCAGCATAATTCTGAATCACAAAGTATAACAGACTCTCCACATGGAAGACAGAACCAAAACATTTATTCAAACACCAGAAAGCCAAATCCATCAGAGCAGCAAAGAAATCTATACACAATAATAATACAGAGGGCAGCACCATCTCCAAGCTTTCCCCTTGCTAGGGCCTTCCCACAAATGAATATGCATAGATTGCTGTCTCCTTCCTCTCCCTCCCTCAGCTCTAACTGCTCTCACCAGCTTCCTCTGGGCTCTACTCCACCCTTCCTGCTCCATCCCTTCCTGTTCCACACACTAGACAAGTTCCTCCTACCACAAGCTTCATGTGACTCAAACTTTCATGTGACTCAAGCAGGTCATATGGACCTATTAATGGATGGGAAAGATCTTCCCAATAAGCAAAAACACATTAACAATACAATGAATAATAAAAGGCAATCTGTCATGAACTCTGGCATGGTAGATTGGAGTTTCCTTGGACAAGAAATGTGAGACAGTCAGACTTTCCAGACTTGGTTAGCTATCTCATATATGTGCTACCACTGGCCTTAACTGATCCAAGTGTACCATTTCTATTAACCAATGCCATGTGCTTTATACTGAGTATAATTTTATACCAGGAGAGTAATGGCTACCAGAAACTTATTACAATTAACAGTAGTAGATTAGCTGATGGATTCGTTCTGTCGTTATTAGATCTGAAGTGGACTATCAATGATGAATTATAAGACTATGCACACAGTTCTAGCACCAAAGATATTCTATATCCTCAATCCTAACTGACGGAAAGGTCATATGAGTTCAGATAGAAAGCAGCCAGAGAAGATTGGTAAAGCAGGAATTAAGTTATTCTAGGGCCTCTATTGCTAACCTCACTTCCAGTTCTCAGTAACAAATTTATCTCATTCAGATTTCATCAAACTAATTACAAATGACTCTCTCGAACACATCTAATATACATATGTCGATTAGTTATACAGTTGCAGTAGAAAACAATTTGTTCTTTTCTTGTAGTTTATCACTGCTGTTCCCGAAAGTGGATTAATTTGACCTCTGCTCCCAAATGCCTTTGGTTTGGGGGAGGAGGACAATACATGCTGAACATTTTTTTTTCCCAGGAAGACTTATGAGTCTAACTTGCTTTAAATGAGATCCAGTTGAATGGATTTGTTTTTTTGGGAGGGAGGATCTCTAGGAGATATATGAGAAGAAGCATTGGAGCACCAAGGACATGTTTTCTCACTTCCCCTTCCTCCTTCTCTCTATTTGTTTTCTCCAGTTCCCAAGTCCTCATATTAACTCAAAGTAATTAAGGAAAGTCCTTTATGTGGAGAAATAACTAGCTGGATTCAGTCCTTTTGACCTGTGTCACTTCCCTGATTTCTTGGGTTAATCTTGTGTACTTGCTTTCCATGGTCACTTTTATTTCAGACCCTCTGTCCTGAGTTCAACAAGATGATTTCTGAGACTAGTGAAGACATCCATTTTTCTTGTTCATTCCCCAAGATTTAATAGCAAATGTTCATGGGGGTTCTCTCTGGATTATTGGTTCAGACACTATTACTTAGGACATGTGTCTTGTTTTTTATCTTCTTAGGATAGGACAGATCGTCTGATCTTTCTATCTTTGGGTGAAAGAATAGAGCTGGAATTGGTTTGAATGGGTCAGGGTGGCAGCTATGAATAAGAATTAGCTCTATACTATCCTAGTTAGACTCATTTCTGAGCATTTTGATTTCTCTAATAGCGGGTAAAAGCTATGACAGATGGGAGAGAAAAAATAATTTTATTTTTATGTCAAGTGATTTTATTTTCATTTTGGAGTATAAATATTGAAATGACTTTTGTTAAATAGATTAAATATACTTAAAAGTTTTTTTCCTCAAATAAAATTACGGTTGGATAGAAATACATATGTGAATATAAGTGTGTATGTATGTATAACTCCAGATCTAAAAGTTCGTCATGCATATACATATTTAGGAATAAGGAATAGGCAGTAGATTTCCAATTTCTTCAATACTTGAAAATCTGTAAAGAGGAAATTCCCAGTAACAATTCAAATAAACACCTCTGCAACTTAAAGGTACATAAATGGCATAAAGTCTCTTAAGACAATTGTGTGTGTGTGTGTGTGTGTGTGTGTGTGTGTGTGTTCAGTCATGTTTTATACTTCCTGACCGTATTTGGCAACCCAATTGCCAAGAAGCAAAGATACTGGAGTGGTTTGCCATTTCCTTTCCCAGATCATTTTGTAGTTGAGAAACTGAGACAAACTGGGTTAAATAACTTGCCTTGGGTCACCTATCTTTTAAGTGTCTGAGGACAGATTTGAACTCAGGGAGATGATACTTCCTGACTTCAGTCTGGGTACTGTACGCTATGCCATCTAGTAGCCCCATTTAAGACAACAATATTGTCTTAATTGCTTGAAACTTTCAGAGATTTAAGTTACTTCTTTGGTCAGGTGGAATTTGAATTGAGATCTTTTTGAATCTGAAGCCAACTCTCTTTCCTTTCCCTTTACTCACTCCCCTCCCCCAGTATAGACATACACATACTTAATTTTTTTTATATACTGATATATTAAATACATAGGATAAAGTACAGGGTCTTATAGTTTAAAGGTTTTCTTTTAGTCTCTAAATATTTTTTGGTCGAAAGATTTTCTTTATCCCTTTTCCATAAAAAATTTAGTGGTCAGTTTTGTAGCCTATTTCCTAAGCAGAAATATTTTATATTGTTCTTCTCGGGTAATTTGGGAGTTCTTTATGGAAATAATTCCTAGGTTGTGTCATCAGGCATGCTCGGTGGATGGCAATCAGCAGATTTTCTTCCAATTCAGTCTCAGATTTCAGGTGTGTTCAGGATATTCAAATTGAGTGCAATAGACTATTTCTAAAACTTTTAAAAGAAGTATTCCATAATTATTTTTCTTTCATGCTGCTGTTTAAACTGAAGCACTCCTGTAAACTCAGTGGGGGAAAAGCACCCTTTCTTCCCCCTCTATTCTAGACTCCAGATTCCTTCATTAGCGCACTTTAACATTTAGGCAAACTATATATCTAGCCCACTGCCTTTTAGTGACACCTGCTGGGACATGTAGGAGAGAAGCATTTGAAAGTGTCTTCCTCTTCAACTGCCTACCCTTGTCAGATCCCTGAGTCAGCAGCACACTCTGTATTTCACAGGGAGACTTGGACAGCTCAGGTTTGAAAATTTCCCCATCCCCTTGGGGCAAGTGCTTTCCAGCTTCCTCATCATTACTAAAGGAGAATGACCCACATGCCAGCATGACAAAACTCGAGAAAGTGATAGGAGCTTCATTGTGAGCCTAAATCCTTAACTGGAACTCAAGCTGCCAACACCAATGAAAAGAGGACTTGTGCATTAAGGCAGGAAGTCATTAAAATAATGAATCGCCTGCCTAGGTTGTGAGCTTTTTTTCCCATTTGTTTAATGGGAAAGATTTATTATCTCCACAGTTTACGGTTTTTGAGAGAACATTTACATTTTCACATAAGTAACAATCATCAAGTTCCATTTCTGGGCAAATTATAGGCAGCAGACTAGCGCTCGGCTTTGAGAATTCTTTCACCCCTTGTGCTTTGAAAACCTCATGATTTTGCAATTAAAGGAACATAAACTAAACTTAAATACACTTTGCTTCTTGTCTGTGATTCTTCAACTATTTCAGTCACTTATCTGCTGCTTCATTTTCTAGATGTTTCCATTGTTGAAATCATTTTTGCAGGTATTTGTTTTGGGAAGATTGTGTGTGCATCTCTTCATAATAAGTATTTCTTGCCATTTTGGGAGGTCGTGATTAGCCTAAATAAGAACTGACTTGAACCTTGTAGTTTCTGTGTTTGGAGTCAAAACTAAGTTTGTTTTTTTTTTTTTTTTTTTTTGGTGGGGAAACTCATTTCCTCATAACCAGATAGGATTACCTGTTACTTTTATTTTAATTAGGAAAGGGGAGGATGAGAGATGCTTATATAAGAACCAATCAGGTTTATTTATTCAAAATGAGATAATTTTCTTTGAAAACTATTATGGTAAAGTGCTTTTTAATCAAACATAATGAAGTCATTGCTATAGGAACATCCTTTAACTAAAGTAGATAAGCACCTACAATTCAAAATTGAATATTTAATTATCAGTAGCTACTTGAGACATTTGGTAAGCACCCAAGCAACTTTCCAGGGTCATATAGTATGTGCCAGAGTTAGGCTTTGAAATCCACTTTTTCTTGACTCTGAATCTGACTTTCTGTTCATTCCTGTAGGCTGCCTCTAGTTCAATCAGGCAAGCAGAAATTAATTAGAATCATATATATATATGACTTTAGCTTGTCAAGTAGAAGAAATGAAGGAAGAGGAAATCAATGAGCATTGTATTCTATTTCTCAGCCTCCTAAACAGACACCAAGATGCCTGCCTTGGAGGCAAGGTGATTTTTCTAGCTGGTGCTAATTTACACCTGAGATTCTGATAAACCAGACCTTCCCCCAAGTCCACCTTCAGCAACCCCACAAAGCTGCTAAAGCTAAGAGGTCCTCCACCCCAGCATCCATGCACAGTCCTCAGGTATCACTTCAGATCTTCTTTTCCTCTTTGGCATTTCTCTTAATGTCCATTTAAGCCTCATTTCAGCTACATAAAAATACAAGTAAATACAACCAGAGCCTGAGAGAGGGCTTGAAAGCGTAAAGTGGCTGCTCAAGCTTCTCAGAATTACTCCATTCGAAACGAGGTAAAAGGGTTCTTATTAATTGCCTCCCCAAGATACACTCCTCATGCCTCCCCCTTCAATTACCAATCAAGCTAACATATTTATCTCTAAAAGTTTTATTGGTACTTTTAAAAATCATTGTTGTCACTTTCCAATATTTCTGTGTCCCCAAAATCTTTTCCTAAGGTCAAGTGTTAGAGTTAAGCAAAATAATGCATGGTGGCCATATGTGGAGATTTTAAAAAATACATTAATAGGAATTCTGAAGTCTTTCACTGTTGTTTCACCTCACATTATTGTGATCATTGTGTATATTCTTATTTTGGTGCTATTTCGTTCATTTTTTTGCCCCGACACATGAAACATTTGGATTGTTTAATAATGATATTTGATCAAGCAGAGGAAACAGGAAAAAAAAAGATTTCTGAAAGCAGACTAGAAAAATAGATAAATGATTTAATTTTTTGAAAATTATAACATTGTAATTGAATTTAATTAATTGAAATTGTGTTTTCAAGCTTTAGATACAAAAATAAGGAGGGAAGCTTTTTAAAAAGTATATGGTTCTCTACTTTTATTCAATTATATGGTATTTATGAACTCTCCAATGTAATTGTCTTTCCATTTGAAAGTAGGCACCCAAACTCAAATGAATGTTCCAGCTATATGTAGCAATTGATATTTAGCAAACAGTAAGCACTTAATATATGTTTCTTGATTGATTGGCTGGAAATGTCACTTCTAGACATAGTCTCTGTCCTCAAGAAAATTAAAATTTGAGAGTGAAGAAAAAAAATCAATCTATAGGAATAAGTTGGTTTTCAAAACCATTCTGTAATTCTTTTACAAATGTAGCAAGGTATTCCTCATTTCAAAATAAAATAAAACCTTTACCCAATCTTGCTAGCCTACCTTATTTCTTTTAATAATAAATTTCACCCAAGAGAAATTTAATGGACAGCTAGGTAATGAAGTGAATAGAGCATTGGACCTAGAGTGAGGGACCTGAATTAAATCCAGCCTCACATACTTAGCAGCTATGTGACCTTAGATAAAACACTTAATCCTGTTTGCCTTAGTTTCCTCATCTGCAAAATGAATAGAAAAAGGAAAAAAAGTAAATCACTCCAGTGTCTTTGCCAAGAAAATCCCAAAGGGGATCATGGAGAGTAATGACTGAAGATTGATAAGGCTTACTTGAGGTGATAGTAATGAGAATTTAAAGATCTTCCATGCCACTTAATAAATCTAAGGGAATTTGAATCCCTTCCCTGCCCTTAATAGGCCAAATGTAATCACATGAAACTCACAGTGGGAGGAAATTGCTGAAAGGGTTAATCAGGAAGGATTAAGGGAGAGCACTAGCAGAGCTAGAAGCAAGCAGTGTGGAGACAGAGCAGCTAGCATACATGAGGGGAGGACATTTTTGCTTAAGGGAACCTATTTTGTTTTGATGGCCTGAAACAGTGAAGGCTTGGGGATATTGGTACTCACTGCATTGTTTATGTGTGCTAACTTCTTGGTTGCTATGATGATTTTGGCTTTCTGGTGTTGAGATTTGTCTTTCTGGTGATTGAATAAATGTTTTAGTTCTGTCTTCCATGTGGAGATTCTGTTACATTGTGCAATTCTGAATTATACCTGCATATTCTTAGCTGCCTTGTGTGATGTGTATATCTCATTGGTGTTATAGTTGACTGAAGAAATGACTGAAAATGAGCAACAACAACAACAAAACACTGCTACACCAGTTACTCACATCATGATCCATCTGGTCCAACCTCTTATTGCATGGAAAATATAGTCTAGAAATGTTAAGTGACTACATGTAGCAAATATCAGAGGCAAGATCTGTCAGTCTGAAATTTACAGTCCTTCATACATAGGTACTACAGATTCCAAATTTACCTTCTATTCATTTCCTTAAGAAATTATCTATTGCAGTCAATCAAAACCACTCCTACTAGACTGCCATTGTGCCTCAATAAATATTTCTTCTGTTTTCTCTCCTTATAATGGATTCTCTGCTTATCTAAGTCCTGTTTTTCTTTTGAAGTTTTGAAACACTATTCTTCTGTAAACACTTCTTTAGCTAGTGGGAATATGAGTCTACGAATAACTGGTCTCTCTTGGGAGGATAATTTAGAAAAAAAGGGAGTAGAAGAGAAGAACATTGTATCTGCCATTAGAATGACTAATTCCACCATGACACATATACTCCAAGGAAAACAAAGTACAGGGGGAAATACCATGGATGAAAAGTATTCAAAACAGAAAAAAAAGAAAAGAAAAGGTCAGAAAAAAAAGTATAAACTCATTGATTAAAAATAGTGGGATATGTCTTTGGTCTAAGAGAGACAGCCAAATGGCCATCTTTTTATTAATAATATAGTAATGTGAATAATAAAATGATTAAGTGCTGGAACCAAGATGGTGGAATAAAAGCAGGAACTTTCTTGAGCTCCTGCTCCAACCACCTTCAATACTTGTAAAATATGACTCTAAACAAATTGTAGAGCTACAGAATCCACAAAGTGACAGAGAGAAACAAATCTTCCACTGAAGGCAGTCTGGCAGGACAACAGGATGGGTCTGTCACACTGTGCTGGTAACCCAAAGCAGTTCCATGTGAGCTGCACCAGCTCAGACTGGGGGTGCCCCTGACCAGTAGTAGCCCAGAACAACCAGAGCAGATTTCAGGAAAGTGAATCACTGGCAGCTGTGGCAGTTTCCAAACTTTTTGACCATTAAATGCCAAAGAGAAAGTAAAAGGTCAGTGGGGAACTCTGTTGGAACTGGGTGATAGAAGAACACAGTCTGGCTCCTGCCTCTGGAGTAGCAGAGGTGAAGGCAGCTGCAAATGCTGTCACTGCTGCTGCTTCTGGCTCCTGGCCTACAGATCTTGGGGGACCAAGTTATTGTTCAGAGGGCATTTTCAGGAATCTCTCCACTGGCACTGAGGCAGGATACTCCTGCTTTAACCTTTTTGGATCTGGGTCACAGTGTTGGGTGGTGGTCTGTAATGGGAATGTAAATTTTAAAGATCTTCCCTGCCCCTAGGCTAAAGTGCACCTGGAGCCTGGGGTGGGAGGCTTGTTTTTCAGTAGATACTTTTTTATTGGCCAGTGGGTCAATAAGGTTGTTACATTCTCTGAGCCAGGAGAAGCCTATATAAGCCCTGATGTGTAGCTTTGTTTTGGGACTCACTTTGAGAAGTGTTCTGTGATTTGATCTGAATTCTGGGAAGCCATTGTTGAGAGTCCCCTGGCTTTGAAAAACCCAAATGTGGAAACCCAGATGTTGACTGGGTATGGATGTAATGGTTGGACAGTTTGGAAATCTGTCTACTTGATCTGCTTCTGTCTTGATAATTCTGCCTGTATGCTTTGAAGTTCGGGGTGCTGACCTTTTTCCCCTGAACAAGGTAAACGATATATGGTCTGACTGATTAAAGTAAGCTTGTTAACCCATTTTGAGTTGCTTTCCTTTAACAAAGCAGATCCAAGAACCTGTATGGGCAGCAAACCCTGAGGACGTGCTTGGGGTGCTTGCTGCTACAGACAGTTTGGAAATCTGTCTACTTGATCTGTTTCTCTGACTTGATAATTCTGTCTGTGTATTCTGAAGTTTGGGGTGCTGACCTTTTTCCCCTGAACTAGGTAAATGATACATGTTTGACTGATTAAAGTAAGCTTGTTAACCCATTTTGAGTTGCTTTCCTTTTTCAAAGCAGATCCAAGAACCTGTGTGAGCAGCCACCCTAGGGACACCGGGGTGCTTGCTGCTACATGGTCCTAGGGTGAGGAGTGCTGGTTTGCTGGAGCTTGTTGAGGCTGTGGAGAGAGAGTCCTACTCATAGTTGTGAGGCAGATGCATGGAAAAAAAAACTCTGACAACAGCTTTGCAAAACCCAAGAAATTTGGGACATAGCACTCTCCACCCTGGAAGCAGAGTTCTACCATGACAAAGAGCTAAAAAATCAAGTAATTGACTGGCAAGATGAGCAAACAGAGGAAGCACAATAAGACCATAGAATCCTTTTTTGGGGACAAAGAGGATCAAAACACAGAACTAGAAGAAGACAACAAAGTGAAAACTCCCACATCAAAAGCCTCCAAGAAGAATATAAACTGGACACAGGTCATGGAAGATTTCAAGAAGGATTTTGAAAATCTAATAAGAGAAGTAGAGGAAAACTTGGAAAGAGAAATGAGAATGATGCAAGAAAATCATGGAAAATGAGTCAACAGCCTGACTGAAGAAAACAACACCCTAAAAAATGGACTAACTCAAATGGCAAAAGAGGTCCAAAAAGCCAATGAGGAGAATAATGCCTTAAAAAGCTGAATTGCCCAGGTGGAAAATAAATTTCAAAAACTCACTGAAGAGAAAAATTCCTTCAAAATTAGATTGGATCAAATGGAAGTTAATGACTTTATGAGAAATCAACACACTATAAAACAGATTCAAATGAATGAAAAAATAGAAGGCAATGTGAAATATCTCATTGGAAAATCTGCTGACCTGGAAAATAGATTCAGGAGAGATCATTTAAAAATAATTGAGCTACATGAAATGATAAAAAAAGAGTCTAGACATCATCTTTGAAGAAATTCTCAAGGAAAATTGCCCTGATATTCTAGAACCAAAGGGCAAAATAGAAATTGAAAGAATTCACTGATCACCTCTTGAAAAATCCCCAAAAGAAAACTCCTAGGAATATTATAGCCAAATTCCAGAGTTTCCAAATCAAGATGAAAATATTACAAGCAGTCAGGAAGAAATAATTTGAGTATTGTGGAAACACAATCAGGATAACACAAGATCTAGCAGCTTCTACATTAAGGGATCTCAAGGCTTGGAATATGATATTCTGGAGATCAAAGGAGCTGGGATTAAAACTAAGAATTACCTACCCAGAAAAAACTGAGTATAATATTTCATGGGAAAATATGGTCATTCAATGAAATAGAGGACTTTCAAACATTCTTGATGAAAAGACCAGAGCTGAACAGAAAATTTGACTTTCAAATACAAGAAGCAAGAGAAGCATGAGAAGCTAAACAGGAAAAAGAAATCATAAGGAACTTATTAAAGTTGAAATATTTACATTCCTACATGGAAAAATAATAATTGTAACTCTTAAGTATGAGGACAGTTGAAGGGAATACATTTGTGTTTTTATTTATACATACATATATATGTATGTATAGGAGGTATATGTGTGTATGTGTATATGTGTGTACATGTATATTTAGAGGGCACAGGATGAGTTGAACATGAAAGGATGATACATAAAAAAATTAAAGTAAAAAGTGAGAAGGGAATATATTGGGAGAAGGAGAAAGGGAGAGGTAGAATAGTGTAAATTATCTCACCTAAAATAGGCAAGAGAAAACTTTTACAATGGAGGGGAAGAAGAGAAAGGTGAAAGGGAATGAGTCAACATTACTCTCATTGGATTTGGCTTAAGGGGAGAAAAGCACACACACTTAATAGGATATTTTACACTACAAGAAAGTTTGGGGAAAGGATAAGAGGGGGAATGATAGAAGGGAGGGCAGATGAGGGGTAGTTAGAAGCACACACTTTTGAAAAGGGACAGGGTTAAAGGAGAAAATAGAATAAATTGGGGGAGGCAGGATACGATAGAGGGAAATAATAGTCTTTCAATACCATGGAAATGTTTTGTGTAACTGCACATGTACAACCTATATTTAATTTCTTGTCTTCCCAGTGGGGGTGGGTGAGGAGGGAAGAAGGGAAAGAATCTGGAAATCAAAGTTTTAAAACAAATATTAAAAAATTGATTTTTACATGCAACTGGGAAATAAGATATAAAGGCAATGGGGTATAGAAATCGATCTTGCCCTACAAGAAAGTAAGGGGAGAGTAATGGGGGAGGACATAAGAGAGAACAGATTGGGGGAAGGGTTATTCACTGTGCTTACTATATTGGAGTGGGAGGTAGGGGAGAAATGGGGAGAAAATTTGGAACTCAAAATCTTGTGGAACTTGATGTGATCAATCTGTATACCCTAAGTCTTATGACATCTCCTTTTCACCTCTTTGTATAAAGGTGGTAGACCACAGGTATGATAAGAGATATGTTACAAGACATGACTCATGTATTAATTTGTATATCAGTGTTTTAAGCCAGTAGTAGTTCTATTGGTGGGTCTGTGATGGCAAAATAAAATGTTTATTGATAAAACCTTTAATATTAGTGAATAATGATTTCCTTGGTTAACCTTAACCTTTTGTTGTTCTTCTTGCTCATTTGTGTCCACTTCTCCGCTATCTCATGGACCATAGCAGTTCAAACTCTTCTATTCTCTACTCTTTCTCAAAGTTTGTTGAAATTCATGTCCCTTGTTTCCATGATACTATCTGTCTATCTCATTTTCTGACGTCCTCTTTTCTTTTTGCCCTCAATCTTTCCAACACCAGACTCTTTTCCATTGAGCCCTATCTTCTCATTACATAACCAAAATATTTGAGCTTCAATTTTAATATTTGACCTTCCAGTGAATAACCTAAATTCATTTCTTTTAGTATTGGCTCATTTGACCTCCTTGCTGTCCAAAGGACTCTCAAAAGTCTTCTCCAGCACCACACTATAATCCTATAGGCTCAGTTTTTCTTCAAGTCCAACTCTTGCAACCATACGTTGCTACTGGAAAAAAAAACAAACATAGCTTTGATTATATGGATATTTGTTGACAAGGTGATATTTCTGCTTTCTAGTATCCTGTCCAAATTTGTCATAGTTTTCCTTCCAAGGAGCAAGAGTCTTTAATTGTATGGCTGCATTTCACATCTGTAGTGATCTCTGAAACAAAGAATATAAAATCTGAAACTGCTACCATTTGTTCTGCTTCTATTTGTCAGGAAATTATGGGACCAGTTGCCCAGATCTTGTTTATGTAAAGCTTCAAGCCAGCTTTTACACTCCCCTCTTTACCCTCATCAAGAGGCTTCTTTATTCCTCTCCACTTTCTGCCTTCAGAATGATATCATCTATATATCTGAGATTCTTGATATTTGTCCCAGTTACCTTAATTCCAGATTTTGATTCATCCAGTCTGGCATTTTTCATGATGTACTCTGCATACAAGTTATATAAATAAGGAGACAACATATAGCCTGGTCATACTCCTTTTTCAATCATAAACAAGTAAATTGTTCTATGTTTAGTTCTAACTGTTGCTTCTTGGCTCTCATACCAGTTTCTCAGTAAGAAAAATGAAGCAGGACAAAGACTAATAGAATTTTGTCAAAATAATTTGCTAGTCATAACAAGCATCCATTCAACAACCCAGAAGGTGTCTACACAGGGACATCACTAGATGCTCAAAATAGAAATCAGATTGATTACATACTTTGCAGTCAAATCAAAAAAGTGGAGAAATTCTATACAGTCAGTAAAAAAAAAAGACCTTGAACTGACTGTGGATCAGATCATAAGTTTGTTATTACAAAATTTAGACTTACAATGAAGAAAGTAGGAAAAACCATAAGACCATATAAGTATGACTTAAAATCCCTTATGAATATTAAGTAGAAAGGATAAATAGACTTAAAGGATTAGATCTGGTAGATTGAGGGCCTGAAAAACTATAAACTGAAGATTGCAATATTGTATAGGAGGCAGCAACAACAACCCAATAAAAGTTTTACAAACAAAAAGAACAAGAAAGCAAAATGTATGTCTGATGATACTATATAAACAGTTGAGGAAAGAAGGAAAGTGAAAGGAGGAGAAAAGCAAAATGTATACTGAACTGAGTGCAGAATTCCAGAGAAAAGCGAGGAGAAATAAGATGATTTTCTTAAATGGGCAATATGAAGCAATAGAAGAAAACAATGGAATGTGAAAGACAAGAAATCTCTTCAAGAAAGTTAGAGACATCAAGGAGTTATTCCATGTAAAAAAAATGGACATGGGAAAAGACAAAAATGGTGGGGATTTAACAGAAGCAGATGAGATTAAGAAAATATGGCAAGACTATACAACAGAACTATAGAAGACAGATCTTAACATCACCAATAACCAAGATGTTATAATTACTGATCTAGAGCCTGACATTCTGGAGAATAAAGTCAAGTGGGTCTCAGAGAGCATTGCTAGCAATAAGATTGGTAGAGGTCATGGAATTCTAGCTGAACTATTTAAAACCCTAAAAGATGATGCTGTTAAAATGCTAAACTCATTATGGCAGCAAATTTGGAAAACCCAACAGTGGCTACTGGATTGGAAAAGATCAGTTTATATCCTAATCCTAATGAAGGGCAGTACAACAGAATGTTCAAATTATTGAACAATTACGTTCATTTTACATGGTAGTAACATTATACTTAAGATTCTGCAAGTTAGGCTTCAGCAATATGTGTACTGTAAATAACCAGAAAAACAGGCCAATTTTCAAAGAGGCAGAGGAACTAGAGACCAAATTGCCAACATTCACTGTATTATCTAGAAAGCAAAGGAGGTTAAAAAAACCATATACTTCTGCTTCATTTAGTATAATGAAGCCTTTGGCTGTGTGGATCACAACCTTAGCCTACTGTGTTCATTTTTTTTTCCTTCTAAGCCACCATAATATTCTTGTCAAGGCAACTCTAGGAATTCAGCATATGCTGTCTAATTCTGTTATCTGTCTTCTTTATGTGACTATCCTGTCTCTTCATATTTCCATATGGGTAATACTTTGGGTAGAATATTAGATTTCTTAGTGTCAGGAAGCCCTAAGTTCAAATCCAACCTCACACACTTACTAACAGTGTGAACCTGGACAAGTTATTTAAACTCTATCTGCCTCCACTTCTTTAACTGTAAAATAGTACAATAATAGCGTCTTCCTACCAGGATTGTTGTAAGAATGAAAAAAGAGATAATATTTACAAAGTTCTTTGCAAACCCTAAAGCATTATATAAATGCTATCTATCATCTTAAACTCAACTAGGGTTGGACTCATTCCATATATCTCTTTGTAACTCTATAATCTAAAATATAAGAAGGACTAAATAAAAATTGGTTGTCAGGAATGATGATCTAAGTACTGAAAGGATGTGTTGGTTCAGGGATTATGCTGGAAGGCAGAGGAATATGTAGGCTTAGCAAAGGAAATTTTTAGTGGAAGGTTGTCCCTTATAGACAAAAGATCATAAGAGCTGGATATTCAACAATATTTGTTGCTAAGAAAACCTATGATAGACATATATATGCATATATATTTGCATATAAGTGTGTAAATATCTGTGTGTATGCAAACATGCATTTATGTATATGCAGATACATATTTATCTAAACACATATATACACAATTATGTATACACACAGACTTTTATATTCACACACATACATAGATACTGCAAAATTTACTGTATGTATGGCTGTGTGTGCCCTGTTTTTTGTCTTCCTCTTTAAACTGTGAGTTCATTGAGATCTGGAAGTGTTATTTGCTTTTATTTGCAAGCCCAGTCACGTCTGTAGTCCCTTACTAAGTGCCAATTGACTGACTAAGGAAGTCTAATTTATTGAAAGGAAATATTGGATAATTACAAACATACACAAATTCACACACATGATGCACATGCATACACAGATGCATATGCACACATACATGGAGGAAAGGAAAGAAATAACTTGTTTTTTAATGGTATACACATGACAAATATATATTATTGTTATAATGAATTTTCCTTTAACCATATGGTGTGGGAAATATCTAAAGTTTACATAGTAAAGAAGAAGTAGAAAGTGAGCTATTCCTATCTAGTTATAATAAAAACAAGGCTAAGTAAGAGTCAGGAGCCCTGGATTTTAATGCTAAATTTGTCATTAATTAGTTATGACCTTGAATAAAGTTTCTTAATTTCCTCCCTCACTTCCTTCCCTTCCCCTTCCCTACTTTCCTACTTCCCTTTATCCCTTCCTTCTTTTCTCCCTTCCTCCCTGTCTTTTCTTCTTCCCTAATTCCTCCCTTTTTTCCTTTCAATGAATGGGGGGGAGAGGGTAGGACAGAACAAAGGCTTGATAATTTAAAAAATATATAACAATATTTTAAAATATCTAAAATATCTATAAAAATTAGTATTGAACCCTCCTACCTTGGGAATGGAGACAAAATAATATTTTTATAAGTGTCTTTCATTTTTAAAGGAAAACTTTGGAGCAAATATGATTTGTGAAGGAATCTGTTTCCAGAGTTCAATTTAGCAATAAATAACTGTGTAAAGCATGGCAGCATTTCAAGAATCTTTAAATATTTAGGGTGAGAAATTGTTGCATATCAACTCAGGCTTCCTTTGGTATGATTGTTTTTTTGCCAATTGTTTATTTCCCTATTGAAATCAACCTAAATATAGTCAACTGTCTGTCATCTGATATGCTGGGGAAATGAGTTGTTTCAGTTAAACGAATATTCAGGGAAATCTACAATTTTTATATTTGCCAATTTCCATTGAATTTGAAAACAAGGAAAGGCATCTTTCTCTGAAACTACATTGAACCTAGAACATACATATATGTGTGTGTACACACATCCGCGCATACACACACACACACACACACACACACATACATTTTTTCCTTTGGTGATTCAAGAGGCATGGCAGAATGTTTTGATACTTTTGGGTCTTCAAGGAGAAAGATAATTAATTAACCATTATACTGTTAGATGGACAGAAAGGCTCATATATATATAATGATGAATAAACTAGATTTTTCTGTATTTCCATCTTATATTTAAGTTGCTCACAAAAAGCTATGGATTTAATTATTCTAGCCAGCCTCAGTCATTGTTTCCAAATCAGCACATGTGAAAATTCTTTGACATTATCCCATCAAAACAGAAATTCTGAGGTTTATGTCTCCTTTCTGTATGAACAAATAAACAAACACAAATTTCACCAGACTGATTATTTTAAAATATCTTGCAATTCAATTAAAGCCACATTTAGAGAAATTAATCCTCTCACTTATTGGGACTCCTGGTGAGATTCATCCTTTGCTTTTCTCCTGATGTGGATATTGTTCACTGCTTCCACTATACACAATTGAAAACACAATCAGCTCTGCCCCTCTGATGTCTTTCATTAGAAGCCGCAAAGCTCAGAAACTGGGAAAAAATCATCTTAGCTTACCTTGTTGGCATTTTATTAAACATTACAAATCTCTTCTTTAACTTCTAAATAATAACTGAGGAGACCTCTATGCTGCTGTTCTTCATCCTGTCTTTTCTCAAAAGGGGGAGAAAAATCAAAGACCCAGAAAACTGACTTCCTGTAGGAATAAATTACTTTTGTCAAGTCTTGTCATTTATACATATGCACATGTTAGTGTGTGTGTGTGTGTGTGTATGTGTGTAATTTGCTTAAAGACCCACTTTCTTGGTCTAGTAAATTCTTTTTCTTCCTTTTTCCTTTTTAGCTTCTATTTTAGCAGGTTGATGAAAGTTTTTAGCTAATCAAATGTAGATACTCATATAAATATCTCCTGATTTTTAAAAATGACATTTATATTCCCATGGAGTTACCACCATAAATGAAGACAATGAAGGGAATTTCTTGGAGCTGGGTAGCTTTTGACCCATTTCTCATTACTCTTCTTCATACACTTGATTTTCCCACTGAACTGGATGTGCCTCTGGTATCTTGGCATTTATGCAGACATTTCTCCAAGTCAAAAAATGCCTTTCGTTATCTCAAGCTTTCAGAGTTCTTGCACTCAATTAAAGTTCTCTCCATTCCTTTTTCTTCTGTCCCTCTACCTTACCCATATTCAGTCAGTCTGTAAGCATTCACTAAATATGGCACTTTGCTAGGTACCAAGGGTACAAAGAAAGGCAAAGACAGTGCTTGCCTTCAAGGAACTTTCATTCTCATGGAGGCAACATGTGCATAACTAGGGACATATAAGATATGGAGCAGAGATACTGGTTAGATAGGGCTATGTGTGTGTGTGTGTGTGTGTGTGTGTGTGTGTGTGTGTGTGTGTGCATATAGAGAGAGAGAGAGACAGAGAGAGAGAGAGAGACAGAGAGAGAGAGAGAGAGAGAGAAAGAAAGAGACAGAGACAGAGAGAGAGACAGAGAGAAAGAGAGAGAGAGAGACAGAGAGAGAGAGACAGAGACAGAGAGAGAGAGAGAGAGAGAGAGAGA
>NW_027185777.1:28233881-28250277 GCF_028583685.1 Petaurus breviceps papuanus
AGAGAGAGAGAGAGAGAGAGACAGAGAGAGAGACAGAGAGAGAGAGAAAGAGAGAGAGAGAGACAGAGAGACAGACAGAGAGACAGACAGAGAGAGAGAGAGAGACAGACAGAGAGAAAGAGAGAGAGAGACAGAGAGAGAGAAGAATGAATGAATGAATGAGAAGGACTAGTCTTTGTGGGAACCAGGAAAACCCTCTTGCCCAAGACAAGACTTAAACTCAGTCTTGAAAGAAGCCAGGTAAACCAAAAAGCAGATTTAAGAGAACAGACCATTCCAAGCAGGGAGAAGAGCCAGGAAAAAGGCATAGATATAGAGGAAAAATGCTATATGTGAAAAACAGCACACAGAAAAAATAATTGAATGATAATATATTAGAGGGAAGTTAAAAGTAAGATTGGAAATGTATGAAATAACCAGATTATGGCATGCTTTAAGTTGCAAACAAAATAGTTTCTATTTGATTCTGAAAGTAATACAGGGCAACTAGAGTTCATTGACTGGAGGGTAGCAGTTATACTTTAGAAATATCATCTTGGTAGCTGAGTGGAATATGGACTTGATTGGGGAGAGACTAGAAGCACAAGGCCATTTAGAGAATATTAGTGTAATACAGGTGAGAAACAAAGAGAATTATAATCTATGGTTATGGTTGTGTGACCAGAGAGAAGAGAATGTGTGCAAGAGATGTTATGAAGTTAGAAATAACAAAGTTTGACAGTGGATGGGATTTTCAGAATGAATAAATGTGTGTAGGTAAAGATGAACCCAAGGTTGGTAGATTATACAACTGACTATATAGTAGTACTCTTGAGAGTGATAGAGTTATTCAGAGGAGGGGAGAATTTGGGAGGGAATGGTCTTGAATTCAGTAAATGAAGGTCCGTTTTGCATTTTAACCCATTTCCATTCCACTTTTCCGATATTAGAAATGGCTCTGAACTATCTTTTTGAAAATTCTCCTTTAAAATGAATATAAACCCCATTCCCTTGGGATTGAAATGGCTACATCTTTTGTTTTATTGTACTTACATAACACTGACTGCCTGGTGTTTGATTGTGTGATGAAAAACATTACACCTGTACAAATAGAATTTGTCTTCAGTGCAAAATAGCATATTTTTACTTTGTGCTTAATGAGCCTACAGTTTACAAAAGAATGGAGTCACAATATTGGCTTTAAAATTTGTCCTTTCAAAACTTCAAATAAGATTTTTTCAGTCCTTTGTAAAGCACATGGCTTAAATCTCAAAGATTCATTGTGGGGAAACTGCCAGGGAGGTAGGCAAAGAGGATTTTATGAATCACAAATGATTGTTCTGAAGCAAGATTTGTTGGGTGATCTCAGATGCCCTTTATAATTGTTTTCTCTAATTATAGAAGAAGTTCATAGTTTTGAATGGAAGGGGGGAATTTTAAAATCTTTGGGGCTAAGGTTTCTTACTATATGTGTATCATGTATTCAAAGTATTGCTAATAAAAAAGAATTTTAAAGGGAAATCTAGAATAAAACAAACAGAAAAGCAGCAAGACACAATATGAAATTCCTGAAAGAAGTAAACTAAATAATTCTCTCTAAAGAAAACAATAAGCATTCTTGGAATATATAACACTTCTCTAATGCTTCCTGTTTATGCACCATTATGGCTATGTAGTGTGTTCTTTATCCATAGATAACTCTGATTTACATAAAAACTTGAAGCCTCACAAAACATTTTCCTCACATTAAGCCTATGAGGTAAATAGATTAAGTATTATTTTCCCCATTTAACAGGTTAGTAAACTGAGGCTCTGTAGGGTTAAGCTGTGCTCTTTAACTAAACCTACCTCACTATGCAACATGACTTCCAAATCTTAATTTTTTTTTACCAAATAATATTTGACCTAGGAGGAAAAAAGAGAGGGAGGAATTAATACTGCATGATGGAGATCCACAACAGACTGATTCCATTTTCCATGGTCTTATATAGAAGCAGTGCCCACCTCTCTGATAGGCATCAATGGGGTCCTATCTCTAGAAGCTAGAAAAGTACCATCAGTCACTCAACAGGAAAAAAAAGAAAAATTGTAAGGAAAAAAAATAAAGATGAGTGAGATTCTTAGGAATTTATATTCCTCTAATGTAGGCATTTCCACTTTCCTAAACCCTCCTACCCTGTCTCAGAGCTTGAATCTTAGATTCACATCAGGAAATGGAACTCGAGACTTTTCACCATTATGTGGAACATTGACCAAATTCAATTTTTCTATAGTGCCTTAAACCTCCACAACTTTCATGATCTCAGTTTGAACTGGAAGGAAAACTTGACTCAGAATCCCAAGCTTTCCAAACCCTTCTCTCTTCTAAATGTTTCTTTCCCACCCATACACTCTAGCTCTACTGCTATCTTCTACCATGTCATCTCATATTTTAAGCTTATTCTTTTTTTTTTCTTTTTTCCATGGAAATTATTTCTCCATAGGAAATGACAGGCCTACAAATAACCTCTTGTACAGAAAGGGCTATTGTTGTGTTTACCTGAGAGTGAGGAAAGTGATCCTCTATGTTGAAGGAATCTCATAGTTGAAAGAACCAGGAGACATATAGTTTGATTTTTGAAATTGTATTTTGACAATTTCATTTGATTAACTTGACAGCTATTCCAGTCTTGAAACTGACTAGCTGCAAGATGCTGGGCAAAATATTTCTCCTCTCTCGGCTTTAGTGCTTTACTCATAAAGTGAGGGCAAACCTGGGCTAGATCATCTCTAAGATCCTTTGCAGCCATCTGAACATCTGAAATAAATCCAGAGGCTAATCCTCATACACAGAGATGTTTGTAAGTTTGCATAATGAATATTTTTCAAGTCATTTCTGATCCTTCAAAGAAAGCAATGCCTTTGTTGCAGCAATTTAGTTTTGAAATGATCACACGCTGTCTTCTTGATAATCCTTAGGCACAAGTAGATAAATCTAGTTTGAAGCAACTCAGTTAATCTGATGCAAACTTTCCCCCACGTAATTTTGTATGGAAAGTCATTTATTAATTAGAAGAGCACAGCCTCATTCTTGTAAGCATGGGAATTACCATTAGGGTCCTCCTTCTCTGGCTTTGCAAGATAGTATTTCCTTCAGTTTGGCAGGTCACAGCAGGGAATCTGACAATTACTAAATCATACAAGCCCACATAGTTATTGTGTTGAAAGATTTATTACGGAGGGAACATATTTTTGGTAAATAACTAATGCTGTCCTTCCTACATGCAGATCATACCACTGACCCACCAACAATAGATTATGTACTTGAGGTTGTTTTTTCAGTAGTGATTCTGCATTGCTTGGATTCTGTTAGAGATTCTTCATTGCTGTTATGTCCCTTCTGGTCAAAACATAAATTGGTAAGATTGCCATCCATCTAGGATTGAAGTTTTAATTGCTTTTCAAAACCAGTTCAATCTGTTGTTACAGAACAGGGAAATAAAATGATTCACTCAGAAAACCCATCTTTAATGTTGTTAGACATATTTTCTAGCCAACTATAGTCACCACAACATCACAGTGTATGGTGTAGCAAGTCCCTGAGAAATGTGCCTCTCGTTATAAAGCCTCAAGATTTCTCCCATATGACTATCTGATATAATGAATAACATTTTTTCATTTTCCTGATTAATAATTGTACATTTCCTAACTTACTAACAATTTATATTGATAGTAATTATGACTTTTGTAAAGCTTTTCGAAAAAAGAATGAGCATAATTTGCCCTAAAATGTTTATAACTTTACAAATTTTTATTATTCTAGACACAGAGGGTTTATGTATGACTTTAAAGTTATTTAAAGTACTACCTTCTCATGATTTTTCTGATTTCCTAATGTTATTTATACCCATCAGTCAATAAATTCTTATTAAATGACTACTATATGCCAAGCATTTTTCTAAGTGGTAAAATTTATAAAATTATTATCATAAACATGAATTCTCAGGGCTCAGTTTAGAGTCAATAGACCTGGTTTCAAGTATAGTATTGTCATTTAATAACTTTGTGACCTTCAGGTGAATTATTTAAACTCTTTAATCTCAGTTTCCTTATCTGCAAAATAGGGAATTAGATTAGATATGTACTAAAGTCCTTTTTCATCTCTAAATTTGTGAAGTTATGAAAGAGTTGAATAAAGCTCTAGCAAAGAGTATGTCTGTTTTTTAGTGTCTATCTTAGCTTATAATTGCAAGGTTCATTACCACTAGGCTTGATATTTCATCAGATTATGGTCTATGAGACAGGGGAAAAATATAAAATGACCTTCCATTCTATGAGGTTATCTTCTTCCACAGGAACAAATAATAAAAATAAAAGAAATATTCCACAGCAAAATAATAGAAAAGTAGAAAAGGTACTAATAATTATACGGATTTCAAATTATTTATGGGAATAAGCTTTAGTTATAGGTGATATCCTTCTCCAGTGACTGAGTGGATACTCTGTTGGAGGAACTGAATCATATCTAGAGAAGCATGTTGGAAAACATGGTACAAAAGACAAATAAGAGAAATCCAAATCTTGCTCATTTTATAGAAATTTTATGCATATGTATGTATGTGTATATGTATGTATGTTATGTCTCCATATTTCAAAGGATTAGGAAAGCCTGCAAATGAAGAGCACCTAACAGGAAAACAAAGATAAAATTCATTATATTTTAACAGATAAGAAATTATTAAACCTTGTTACCAATTAGTGCAAATAATGAAAGTCCTATAAAAATTCACACTATTCAAAGTTTTAATTGTGTGAATATAGTCATTGGTTCCAGCCCAATGGAAATATACAGTGCAAATTTGAATTGTGTAACCTATATCAGGGAATTCATTATTTAATGAGTACTACTTATAGTTGTAAATATGGGAATCATTTCTAAATTAGCTATTGATGAACAGTTAGCCAATTTATCTGGCTAGAGCAAACATATCTAGAAGAATAAAAAAGTTGACTTCATAAGGTAATCAATTAAAGTTACTCTTATCTGACTTTTATATGGCAGATTTTGCTGTCAAAAAATAAAAGTAGATTACAAAACAGACACTGGCACAGACTGTGGCAAATTTCTAAATAAAAAGAAGTTTAAGTGGTCTAAATCAATTGTCAATGTTAAGACCAATGTAGCTTAGAATCCAACTCAGCAGTTTGACCTCTTTGTCAAATAGAAAGACGGCAGCAAAAGGTGACAAATACTTAGCACATAAAATAATTTTAAAATATTACATAACAAGATGACAAGAAACTATGTATGGGCAAAATTAGCTAATATAACAGGGAGAAGCAGTAGAGGAGAAAAATACAAATTTGCATAAAACTTCATGAGAGATGCAATGAAACCAAGATATAAGGACATTTAAGAATGAAACTGCAAAAACAGTGAACCATAAAAATGACTTCATCTGTATGGAGTTTTCCACTGTTCTTTTCTCCTTCAGTGCTAGTAAAAACATCATATTTAGATTCTAACAGTAATCCCTAAAATACAGCATGATGAAGTCAAAATAGCAATAAAAAAAGAAGTTTGGAAGAACAGTTACACTAGACCACGTAGAAACATACAAGGTCTGTATAGATACCACAATGGTAAATAGATTCTTAAGTGATATGAAAAAGGAGAAAATTCCAGATAACTGGGGGATATTATAAAATATATCATTATTTTTATAGTAATAAATTTATAGTAATAAATTTAAGAAACTACAAATAGGTAGTACCTATTCACATTCCTGTTTTCCAGTCTCTGCAAAATCTTTATGAAAAAAATCTAGATGCATAACAATTGTATCTTTGATGAAGGTTTGAGAAGAAAAAAGAAGTTTTGCACATCTTCTAGAAATCAAGTGAAATATATTAAAAAAAAACAGTTATGCTTCTGAAAATTGTCACCATCACAGAGGATATTATAAAATATATCATTATTTTTATAGCCTGTATACAGTATAAATTGAGGAAAAATTCCCTATAGATATCATGGTGCTTTCCATGCTCTTAGGACATTGTAATAATTTTATTAAACTAGAGAACTAAAGCACTTTCTAGAAGACATCTAGACTCATGGAAATGGGTGGGATGGATCCATAGTCACAGAATCACAAATATAGACTTGGAAGTTGTAATGCCATGCACAAAAACTTTCCAGAAGAATGCTACTTTGAACAGCTTTTAGGGTTCTGATTACACAGTATAGTGATCACTCTATTTATTCCATGACAAAAGCAAAACATCCACAGAAAATCAAGGTGCAACATTCATAATATTACAACTTATCACAGAAAATCACAATATAATATTCACAACATAGTCTCAAAGTAAAATAGTTACTCTTAAGTTAACTCAATCAGTCACTTATCAGTAATAACATCTTAAAGTACAATAGTCAAAGTCTTCCACTCTTGGAGCAAAGTCATGATTAACTCAGTCAGTCACTTATTCAGCATTCAATTACGAAGTATCATATACAAAACCCTCCACCCTTTAGGTCACTAGTTAACTATAATTCCACAATTACTCAGTACCCAAGGAGAGGTCTTTTCATCTTGACTTGGGGCCTGTTCTGAGATTCCATGGATCCCCTTCCATGGTCCCAGATTCTCCCTGGATTCACCAGACTGTCACCTTGGTTCAATGGCAGACAATTCCCAGTTCCTTGTCCAGTTCTCTGGGTAGGTCCTGCTCCATACTGAAGTTCACAGGGTCTGGTCCATATCAGATCCTTTTTGCTCCAGGGAATTCAAGACTCAACCAAGGCACAAACAATCAAAGTCTCAGCATCCCAGTCATGCTTCTTCAGTCACCTGGGCTTCTGGCTCCCAGGCTTCACCACCACAAGCTCCCAGGAAATTCTGGCTCAGGACTCCATTCTTCTATAGCTGCTCTGCCACCAGATCTTAGTCTCAAGAAATTTTCACTGTGCCTCTCTGGGGCTTTTCTTATACACACAGCATTAGCTCCTTCCTGTTTCAGCCAACCCCTTCCTGTTATGTCAGCAACAGGAGACAGGAGTTCATACCTTCTGTTTCCCCAACAGAGGCTTGATCAGTTAAGAAGTGCTAAGTACCTGCTACTTTTGCCAACACAAAGGGATCTTCAAATTCAAAATTACATTACCATTACAGAAGTCAACAGAATCTTTGGGTCATTAAATCCAACCTTTAGGGCAGAGTGGGGTGGGTGGGAGTGAGTGGTCAGGGAACAAAACAAAAACAAGAGAATGAAGAATATCATTTGTCTAGACTATAATATGAAATTGGATGGGCATCACATAAACTCATGTCACGAAGTCTTTATTAAGTGTTTACTATGTGTCAGGTATTGTGTGAAGTATTGATGTTACAAAGAAAGGCAAAAATAGTCAGTGCAGAAAGGGAGAGAGAGTAATTTATCTCACATAAAAGAGGCAAGAAAAAGCTATTACAATGGAGGGGAAGAGCAGGGAATGAGTGAAGCTTACTCTCATTGGATTTGGCTTAAGGACAGAATAACACACACACTCATTTGGGTATCTTGCCCTACAGGATAGTAGGAGGGAAGAGGATAAGAGGGGCAGATGATAGAATGTAGGACAGATTTGCATAGGGAGTACTCATGAGCAAACACTTTTGAAAAGGCACAGTGTCAAAGGAGAAAATAGAAGAAGCGAGGAGGGGGAGGGGAGATAGCATGGAGGAAATCTTTCACAATATGTCTACTATGGAAAAGTCTTCATGACTATACAAGTATAACCTATATTGAATTGCTTATCTTCCCAGTGCCACTGCGTGAGGAGAGAAGAAGTGAGAGAATCTGGAACTCAAAGGTTTAAAAACAAAATGTTTAAAAAAATTGTTGTTCCATGCAATGGGAAATAAGATATACAGGCAATGGTATATAGAAATCCATCTTACCCTACAAGAAAGTAAGGGGTAAGGGGTTAAGAAGAAGGATAGGGGGAATATAAGAAAGGGAAGACTGGGGGGAGGGGTAATGATTATGCTTGCCATCTTGGAGTTGAGGGCTAGGGGAGAGATGGGGAGAAAATTTGGAACTCAAAGTGTTGTGGAAATGAATGTTGAAAACAAAAAATAAATTTGGGGAAAAATAGTCCTTGTTTTCAAGCTTACAAAGAGCTTTTATCTTGGAGGGGTGAGACAATATGTATATAAATAGCTGCAAACAAGATAATATATAAAAAATAGTAGAAGGTTAAAGTAGAAGATTCTAGAAGTGGAGGACTAGCAAAGTCCTCCTGAAGAAGGTGATACTTCGTTTTTTTTCTTAAAGGAAACCTCTGGTTTTATGAAACAGAGATGAGAAAGAGCTTTTACTAGGCTTATAATTCAGCAGGTGTGAATGCAGAGGCAAGAGATAGGGTGATCTGTGAGAGGAACAGCAAGCAAATGTATGCTTGCCTATAAGTCTATTTTAGGGAGAGCTCACACAGGACAAGTTTTCACATGATGGTAATAAAAAGCAATACAAGAACCCTCTCAAGGTCTCTCTTGAGAACTATATGGCATTAATTGTGCAACATGGAAGACCCTGACAGAGGACCTCCCAGCATGGCATGCCCTCATTAGAGAAGATGCTATGCTCTATAAGCAAAGAAGAATTGAAGTAACTGAAATGAAATGCAAGATGCACAAATTTAGAGAATCCACCCAGACTATTTATGTGGACTATTTGTGCCCGACTTGAGGTAGAGCATTCTGAACTCATATTGTTCAGATCAGCCACAGCTGGATACATTGTAACTTGACCCTAAAATAGTGATGTCATTTTGGTTGTGTTTGAGAATTAAGGCAACAATATCATTACAACTGGATTATAGAGTATCTGAAGCGAAGTCAAATATAAAAAGACTGAAAAGTGTTAGAAAAAGAGGTCCAAGTTGTAAAGAGCTATACTTTCAAACAAAGGACTTAATAGTTTATCCTATATGTAAAAGGGAGTTTGATAATTATAGTAATAGTAATAATAAAGCTGGAGTCTAATTAATGAAGGGTAGGGTGGTATTGTAGTATTCTATATCATGGTTAGATTTAGGCTTTAAGAAAATCACTTTGGGGGCATCTAGGTGACACAGTGAATTAAGCCCTGGCCCAGAGTCAGGAGGACCCGAGTTCAGTTTCAGCCTCAGACACCTAACATTCTCCCCCCCACACACACACAAAAACTAGCCATGTAACCTTGTGCAAGCTACTTAACCCCAATTGCCCTCGAAAAGCCCATCCTCCCACAACCACCCTGTCATCAACAATCTTCACTTCGTTTCATCTTTGCCAATTTTGAGGTATGTTGTAAAGTCTTGGAGTTGATTAATTTTGCATTTCTATTATTATCAATGATTTGAAAAATATTTTTATGGTTATTAGTTTGAAAATCTTTTCAATTTTTTTCATATCTTCTGAATAACTGTCAACTGGGAAATGGCACTTGGCAATATATATTTGTGTTAGCTCACTGTATATTTGTATATCAACCCATTATCCTAGATATTTATCATAGCAATATTTTTATTTGTTTATTCATTCTCCTCTTAACCTAAATAAATTGATGTTTTTGGTGGCAAAACTTTTCAACTTTATCTAATCAAAGTTATTTAATTTATTGCTGCATTTTGTGATTAGCTCTGTCTTTTTGATAAAACATTTCTCCTTAGCCATAACTGTAGAAAGCAGTTAGATTTGATTCTCTCTGTCTTTCTTTCTGTCTGTCTCTTTCTGTCTCTCTCCCCTTCTCTTTTTCTGTGTGTGTTTGTGAGAGAGAAGACAAAGACAGATAGAGGAAAGAGATAGCCAGAAATGATGAGACAGGGATGGATGCACCTTTACATTGTAATTTTTGATTTTTAGATGGGTTGCTATAGTAAATAAAAATTCACCACTAGGGACCAAGCCTTCTAGTGATGTCATGACTCACATTAAAGCAAATACTTATCTTTTTAATACTAACATTCTACCTCTATTGCTATATGGTGGTAAGATATGAAATACAACTTTGCCTGAAGAATTTAAAGTTAATATAACACTGAAAGCAATGTCAAAGTGAGTGGTCAGCATGAATAGGCTGCAACATATAACAAATGAAAAATTTGGAAAAATAGGAGTAGAAGGTGTCATCAGGGACCAAAGAAATCTATGATTAGAATAGATGGGTTGGTCATGTGTGGAGATCCAAGAAGGACAGGTGGAAAGCCTTCTACCTTCTCTGCTTTGTGTTTGGTTATTTTGAGTAGTTTATATTTTTTTGTACATATCTTCTATCTTCATGTTTTTCAGTTCATTTTAGATATAACTGTGTATTTTCCCCCATTTTGCCTTCATTTTGTTCCTTTTATTTATTTTCTTAATTTGGTTTTTCTCTTACTTCCTTTTGAATCAGTTTAGCCACAATTTCATCAGTTTTGTCTGCTTTTTCCAAGATTATGCGTCTAGTTTTGTCAGCCTAATAGGTCACCACTATGTCTCTTTGAAACTTCTTCCCATTGCTCCTCGTTGTTTTATCTGATAAAAAACATATTTTTATCTGTTTCCCACCTGATAAGCCTTTAAATATTTGAAGACAGATATCCCATTTTTCTAAGTCTTCTTTAGGCTAAACAGTACTACTTCTTTTAACAAATCCTTGGCCATCTCTTGTTCCCTTTCAGTGTCCTTAAACTGTCACCCACAGTATTAAATACAATACTCCTGAAGTGGTGTGACCAGGACAGGAAAAAAGGGACTGTCCTGTCAGTGTGTATTCCTGAAATCTCTATTTCTCAATGAAGCTAAAAATAATTCAAATTAGTTTCTCTTAGCTACCAACACATTGTTGATTCACGTTGTCCTTGTCAGTAATTATAATAGTCATTTATACCTATCTGGGTTTATATTTGTCTCTCCTACTAGATGTTTGATGACAGAGATTATATCTTGTTTATCTTTGTATGTTCCTTAGCAGAGAGCCTTGGAGACATTAACTCAGCAATTTTTTAAACTTCAATTTTATCCAGTGAATATATTTTGTATATCTTCTAATCTCCATAATCCATAATCTGTTAACTATTGCTCCTTAAAGGAAGAGTGTTAGCCCCCATCCTCTCCTTCTGAATATTCTGTAGTATATCTTTAGAGGTCCACTTTGGTTTGTGTAAGTGTACCTACTAATCCAGATTGACTTGTAAATATGAGTATCTATATTAAAAGCTACCCTTACTGTCATACCACCTTTTAATTGTTTAAAATTATTGGAAAACACAAAATAGGTAGGGAATATGAACAATATATATTCACAAATTTTTTTCAAAAATAAATTATAAAATGTGTTAAATTAAAGATTGCTGCTTAATATTTCTAACTACCCTTACTATCATGCCACCTTTTAATTGTTTAAAATTATTGGAAAACTCAAAATAGGTAGGGAATACAAACTATATATTCACAAATTTTTTTTCAAAAATAAATTATAAAATATGTTAAATTAAAGATTGCTGCTTAATATTTCTATTTTTTAAAGTTCCTTCAGAGTTTATAAGCAATATGTTTTGGGGCTGATCAAAGCCTGATTCATATTCATACTCTCCCCTAGGCATGAAATTGATGCAGTGCTTCTTTTATTTCTTACTTTATAACCACATTGCAAGCTTCTAACACATATTATTGTTAAGATTGTCTTGAGGAAGAGAAAAGCATTGGATGACTCTGGATAAAGAGAAAAAAAGACATTCAGTACAGTCAATATGAAAAGACTTCTATATATTTTAGCAAAAACAAATGGACAAAGTACTTCAAATAACACAGTACTGTGCCTACTTTGTCCCCAAATTTTCCTTAATGAGTAGAAATTTAAAGATATTATTTGGACCTGAAATTATAGTGAATAAAAGAAATTTTGCTCTCCTTTCTATTAGATTAATTCATACTTCGTTTACTTGTACTCATTTAGCTTGCACTCTTTGTCCATGTAAATAATAAGAAAGTATTGTGAAATACCCTTAATGGAAATGAAGAATGGGATAGTAAAAAAAAAAAGCATTTCAAAGATGACTTTGACCAGAAGTAAATAACCTAAACAAAGAACAATTATCTTAAGTTACGGTAATATGTTAAATAAGGATACTTGTACAAGTGGAGAGCATCTGTATTTGTCTTCCATAATAATGCCATTCAAAAGATTCATATGACTAGCAATCTGCCCAAGTTAAAAACATAAGTCTTTTTTCAGTAGTGAAACTCTAGTTGCTGAATATATAGGCCCAAATGATAGATTGGTAAGTTTTATTTTGAATTTTTTCTTATCTAAATTATCCTAAATCTATAATTAATCACTCTAGATTGTTGTGGAAGAAGACAGCATATATCTGTTTTCATTCCTTGTTCCATATAAAGATAATGTAGTAAAATGAAGTGTCTTTACTTAACCATATTTTTACTCTAGAGGTAGTATAGCAGAGAGGGCAGTGTATTGGGTTTGGAGTGAGGAAAGGTGTAGGTTCAAATTATGCCTCTTATGCATATCAACTATGTGACCCTAGATAAGTCACTTAACATTTCGGTTCCTTCATGCAACTTCCTAAGATTTATCAGAAAAATCATAGATAGCTTGAGAAAGAGCACTTAATAAATACAAATGGATCAATGGATATATAGGTGATTGAAATCCTTTCCATCCTTGTGTCTTAGACTATTTTCTGACCTTTTGACTATTTTTTTTTACCTTTTACAAAACTGCTTATCTAGTGAATGCCTAGGAAAATGTCATTTCAGTACTCAACCCACCTTTGTAAAATATGTCTTTGCAAATATCTCCTTTGTAATAATATGGATGATATTTTTTTCATTTGATAAGTTTTAGTTGTGATAAAAGATCTGTAAAATAGACAATTTAGAGCAAATATCTTAGTCCAAAATAAAAAAAAATATTTGTATGGGTGTGAATACGAATATACATATACAAAACATGTATATGTATATATTTGATGTGTATATTTATGTGTGCATACATAGCACCTTAAAAGTTAATTTAAGAGTTTGTATTGGAGATCTGAGAAGACCTTCATGTGAGATAGTTACTCTCTAAGGACCAAAAGCAGTGGAAATCTATTAAACTTTGAATGTGTGTGTTTGTATGTGTGTGTCAACATATGCGTTTGTGTTATACAAGTTAAAAAGACTCAACTGTACTATGATCATATTTATGTAGATGACTTTTGGAGATAATTCATATAGATGATAGATATAGATATACAGCATTAGTCTTTTTCCTGAGCCCCAGTTATCTCTCACCAACTACCTACAGGATATCTCAAGCCATATATCTTACAGGCTTTTATTACATATTTTTTTATTATTTTGTTTTTTTATTTATTTTTTAAATATAAAAATATATTTTATCTATTATTTATTAATGTATTAATTAATACATATATTACATATATCACAAAATCAACATGTCCAAAATAATTGTCACTGTCTGTCCCCAAGCAGCTTTGTTCATAACCTATGAGTTAACCTGATGTCTTCCGTCTTCTTCACCTATCATATTGGATGATTTGAGAAGTCCTGTTAATTCTACCTATAAAACATCTTTTTCATCAGTCCCCCTTCTCACTCATCTGACCACCTCCTTATTTAATGTTCTCTTGTCCTCTTACCTAGACTATAACGATCCCCTCTTAATTGGCCCTCCTTTTTCCTGTTTCTCTCTTCTCAGATGAATTCCCCATATAGATGCCAAAATGACACTCCTCAAGCAAAGATGTTGTCATCTCCCTCTCCTGATTAAAAAGTTTCAGCACTTTTCAGAACACTCTAGATTAAAATACAGACCCACTTGTTTGGCATGTAAAGTCATCCATATTCTCATTCCAGGATGACTTTCTGAGTTTATTGCATATTACTCTGCCTCACACCCTCTGTTTCATAAAGAGATAATTCCTCACACATATCTTTTTAACTCCCATCTCCAAGTCTTAGTTCAGGCTGCCAGCTAGAGATGAAATGATCTCTTTAAGCACCTACAACTTGAAGAATCCCTAACTTCCTTTACAACTCAGCTAAAGTGTTAATTGTTTCACATATATTTTTGTAATAGGGGTATTGGTCAAAGAAGATTGAGTCTTTAGAGTAAACTTGTATTTGTCCCTCATGATTGGTTATTATTGAGCACGTGCAGTTTTCTTCCTGTCTGGTTCCACTCTAGTCAGTCAAACCTTGGAAAGTTTATTTCTGCCAAGGAATGATGGAGGGTTGCTCAGGGAGAACTAAGTAAACATTCAAAGGGTGTCTGTCTGTCTGTCTCTCTCCTTTTCTTCCTCCTTGCCTGTCTCCCTCCTCCCTTCATCTCACTTTTCACTCCTTTTTCTTGCTCTCTCTCTAGGTCTTTTCTTTTTCTTGGACCTTACTTAGGATTGATAGCTTTTGCCCAAAGCACAGATAATTTGGGGAACTCTATTTTTCTAGTGTGAATCAACAAGACAGATTAGCAGCATTGACCTATATTTTATTCATATTGCCATTTTAATTGATGTAAATTTCTCCCTCCAGGTTGTAGAGATTGTACTTTTCCATAGTTGCTAAATACAATCAGCAGGGTGTTAATTTGATTTGTAAAAAAAAAAAAAACAACTTTGGATTTCTCTTAATCCTACCATTATCTATTATTTTTAATGAAACTGGCTTCCTGGAGAAAATGAATTTGGCTTATACCTCAGATTATGACATTTATTTAAGGTGGGGGTCTTAACCTTTTCTATGTTATAGGTATCTTTAATTTAGGAGTCTGTTGAAGTCTACGAACCCCTGCCCAAAATAATGTTTTTAAATGCATAAAATAAAATACATAAGATTTAAAAAGAAAATAATTGTATTGAAATATACTAAATACAATATATTGATATATTAAAATTAAATTCACAGGGCCCAGGCTAAGAACCCTTAAATTAAGGAGAATTTGTTTTGGATAGATTCCTCAAGTTAGTTGCCCATCACTAACCTTTATTTATCAGCTATTTTGTGATGTACATTGCACTAGCTCCTGGCCAATGTGGACAAGTCTAAGGACAAAAGCAATAGAATAACCTAGACACACTTGCAGGAGAGGTATAAAGTATACTTAGATAAATTTTCTCTTTTTACTTGCTGATTGCTATGTAACAGTCATTTATTTGAGTTTTTATTCCATTGATATCCTTGAGTAAGTGAAAAGATGATATCCCTTCCCCAATACATTGGGTGTGTAGAATATGATGAATTTATGAAAGACCATTGACTAGATTAGCACAGGATTGACAGGCCTGGAGGGCCTCCAACCTGCATTGTTGGAGTGAATGTCTCTAAAGACAATGACACAGATCCTTTTGAAATTTTGAATATTCATTGAATTACCAGAATAAGTGCAATGCCTAGTAGGCCAAGTAGAGATATTTGAGTATAGATTTGAAATATTAGTAAATTAAGTCATTCATTTATTCAAAAAAAGATCTTTTAAACAGTCAGTTAAAAAAAAGTTAAGTAACTACTAAGACACTGCACTTGTCATTGGGAGAAAAAGATTAAAAATGATGGGGAGACATAAAAGTGAAACCATCCATGCCATCAAAGAAATTATGTTACAATTAAAAATGCAAAAAATACACAGATAATTTTTTAAAAAGGTAGATATAGTAGAACTTACAAATGTAATTACAAGAAGGTTTTGAAAATAGCGATATTTTCCCAAAATCTTTACATTTAATTTAGAAGAATGGTACCATCTTTTTTTTAAAGGGAATTTTAAAAATAAATTATTACTCCCCCATCTGTCTTTAAGTATAAATAATTTGAACAAAAACAAGTTATTTTTGTGCAGATTATGGCTACATACACCCACCAAATTTATGAGATCTTCCCTTTTAGTAATATTGATCAACAAAGACAATGCTTGAGGGGTTATCAGTAAAATGTTACCATTGATATCACTATTACCACTAACAAAAATGCTCAAATTCTTAACTGCTGCCCTTCATCCTCATTTGATTCTCACTCAGCCCTACAAGTTAGACTTTGAGTATTATTATCCCCATTTTTCCACATGAGGAAATAGAGGGTTAGAAATGGTTAATTAATTACCCAAGGTCACACAGCAAAGATAGCTGGGAATGCAGTTTTCCTGAGTCTCATTTCAAGGTTCTTTCCACTCTGGTGCTCTCAAATTTGCTCAATGACAAAGCACTTATGATGGTGAATTTGAGGCCCTTGTGGGACTGACAATGTTTGTAAAAGGTCAAATTAATTGGTTCTTGCCCTTTGCTTCTTTCTGAGAATGACAAAATACCAGCAACTGCAGTTAACAAGCTAAGGAATAAGAAAGAAAGAGAAGGAAAGAAGGAAGGGAGGAAGGAAGGAAGGAAGGAAGGAAGGAAGGAAGGAAGGAAGGAAGG